>NC_090321.1:262162807-262512807 GCF_040869045.1 Eurosta solidaginis
GAGGGATTTATCTCAAATTTGTGCTGGCAACAAACACAGATAAATCCCTTGCACCAGCTGAAGCGGGTGCCAGTACAAAAAATGTGCCAGCTAAAACAAAAACGGGCCAAAATTTTCGGTAAACTTTAGTTTGACCCGCAACTATAGAAATGCGTTCAAAAATTATGGGAAAAAAGATAAAAATACTTGCTTTAGTGTAAATATTATTAGTTCGAAGGCGGAGGGTAAATATTATTTCCCATTCAAAAGTTATCACTAAAAACAGGTTTTGTAAATATGAAGTCCCGATGCAACCAGTCCATTTTGATCAGAGAACCTGGAACGTCAGATATATAAGGTAAGCGTTATCCACTAAATAAAGTTAACTATTATATCATAGGTCCGATGTACTCAAATTTTAAAAAGATATTTGGTTTTCACTGCGAGTTAAATGCGTTACAATATTTGACTAATTTTAATCAAAATGTAAACTTTACTTAGATTCGTTTATATTTAACTCTAACTAGTCGTATTATTGTAAAATAAAAAATAAAATAAATGTAAGGCGCGATAACCTCCGAAGAGATCTAAGGCCGAGCTTCTCTTCCAATTTGCGTCGTGCTCCTCTTGATTTTTTCCCTACAAATTGGCCGGACGGGACCTACATGTTTTATGCCGACTCCGAACGGCATCTGCAAGGCAGATGAGTTTTCACTGAGAGCTTTTCATGGCAGAAATACAATCGGAGCGCTTGCCAGACACTGCCGAGGGGCGACCCCGCTTAGAAAAATTTTCTTCTAATTGAAAAATCTTATTTCTAAAATTTTGATGTTGCTTTGCCCGGGAGTTGAACCCAGGGCATACGGTGTGATAGGCGGAGCACGCTACCATCACACCAATAATAATATTTTTCGACTATCATTTTATTAAATGATTGAAACTATAAAATCGCCTAAAGGTATGTCAAAAATCCCCATATTCAGATCTATTCATTTTTGTTTGGATTTTTCTCCGAAACAAAGAGTCGCAAATTCATCCATCTATGTGGCAAGCATGCGTATTTATGTACTCACATATTTGCGTATTTATATGGTGGCCGCCGTGGTGTGATGGTAGCGTGCTCCTACCACACTGTATGCCCTGGGTTCACACCCCGGGAAAAGCAACATCAAAATTTTAGAAACAAGCTATTTCAATTAGAAGAAAAATTTTCTAAGCGGAGTCGCCCGTCGGCAGTGTTCGGCAAGCACTCCGAGTGTATTTCTGCTATGAAATGCTCTCAGCGAAAACTCATATGCCTTGCAGATGCCGTTCGGAGTCGGCATAAAACAAGTAGGTCGCGTCCCGCCAATTTGTAAAAAAGAAATTAAAAAGGAGCACGATGCAAATTGGAAGAGAATTTCAGCCTAAAATCTCTTCGGAGGTTATCGCGCCTTACAGTTATTTACATAGGTACTTTCATACAAAACTGTCGCAACAAATTTTTTTGTTCATTTGACTACTAAAACGGTCAATTACGAATCAACGATTTGGGCGCAATTGATTCATCATCTTGTTGCGATGGATAAAAATTGACAGAAATTTCGGTTGAATTGACCCGTATTTCGGTTGATTTTACCAGTATTTTTCTTTCAGTGTGCGCACAATTGTGATCTTTGATTCAATACACTCGCTAAAACGATGCACATGAGCAGCGCTGCTAAAATTTTATTTATATTGAAGTGCAAATCACAATACATGTACACAATTGTATATATGTACTCTAACATTTTTTTTGTGTTTAGAAAATAAAAATTTTATTTTTAAATGTACAAAAAGCTCCAAAGTTTTAGTATATCGATTGCTTAAAACAGTTCGCAAATCGCTACATCATCACAATACTCAAGAGCAATTAAACTTAATTCTCAAAATCCAGGGCCCGTGTTGTGTTATACGGTCACGGATGAAAAACTAATTCTACTCAAATGATAAATATGAATATGCTAAGCTTTTTATAAAAATGATGACATTATGAATCTAGTGAGTACTTTATTTCACGAATTAGCCTAAAACTAATCATCATTTCAGTGGTGTTGCGATTTCAAAAATTGAATACTATCACTGATCGTATAACACGAGACCCAGCACAATTTCCCTCGGCACCGGTTGATTATTATTTCAATTGTTATTGGCATTAATATGGCACTCAGATCCTATCCACCACAAGCTTCGGAATTGTGGTGAAAAAATGAGTCTAAAAAGGGCGGAGCCACGCCCTTTTTTGTTTTTTAAAATGGAATCGATGTTGCTGGCGATCCAGTTGTTAGTTTAAATACAATATTTGAACGAGTTCGCCTCATTTATATCTATCCTAGGTAGATGCAAAAAAGTTTCTACAACTGCTCGAGCCTGAACTCAGTGGTGGTTAAGACCAAGAAAAAATACTTTAGGGTGGACGTGTGAAAAATTTCATGATGTTCAGCTTCGAGAGCGAAACACAAGCAAGACATACCTACATAGGAAGCCAAATATATACAAAGTACTAAATTTTGCAACCCCGGGTCTCGAACATTTCAAGAGGCGCACATGCGGCTTACAATGACTTTTAATATCATTAACGTAATGTAAAAATAAAGGCGTATGAATGCTTCCAAGTCCTATCTCAAAATCTGAGTTCAAATCCTAAAATGGCTGAAGTAATTTAAATTTTCTTAGAGAATCAATTAAAAAAAAAAAAAATAATAATATTTTCGAATAATTTTTGGTTGCCAATTTGTTATTGTAAATTAGTTTTTTTAGCGAAGTGCTAGTTCATGATATGAAAGTGTATTTGCTTTGCACTTACATATGAAAACCAAAACCTTCCATATGAATTATATATATATGTGAGGGCCTGCGGGAGTACCTTCAAACAATTTTTTTATACATATTAGAAGTGTAAACTTGTATCGGCACCTATGATTCAGTGCAAAAGAAAAACAAAAGTGTCTTAAATGTATAGGGGTTGAGAAGCTCTGCACATGAGTATGTTCCGAATGCATCATAAGTAAATAAAACGTAGTCTGGCATATTCGAGGGAGATTCTGACTGAATACCTTAAATCTGAAAATACCATGAGATTATTAATACTAAAGAGATTCCAATGCTGAGGCGACGCTGTAGTCATGAAATAATACCAATTAGCAGCTCAAATGAAAATTTTGGAGTTTCCTTTCTTTTACCTAGGGTCACATATTCAGGGTAGTTAGACGGCTGGATATAAATTCTTATAATATACATACATACATTCTTAATTGGTTGGCAAATGTATTTTTTTCTGACGGATTTTTAAAAAAAATTTGTTTTTTATACTACTTAAATTTTATTTTTTACACAGCACTTGGGTATGTGCATAAATATTTATTATATGTACAAGGCACACACACGTGCATGTATTTTATACGTCAGCACACACATGAGCTGTGAGCTAAACCTTCTTTCTGATAGCGCACAGCTCATGTGCATGAGCGAAAAATACACAAACGTACTTAGAAAATATTCAATATTGTTTGATATACCACAAACTTTTATTTTTCGATACGTTCTAATGTTGCTTAAAATATACACAAAATACATCTTTATAGATATAAATAAATATTGTTGATGGCTGAAATAAATAAGTTAATGGACATTTGATGAATTTATGGAAAACTCAAAATTTTTTGTTGTTCGCAATACCAGCACTTAAAATGTAATGGCCGACATGCGGAATAAAATAAACAAGTAAGGAAGGCTAAGTTCGGGTGTAATCGAACATTACATACTCAGCTGAGAGCTTTCGAGACAAAATAAGGGAAAATCACCATTTAGCAAAATGAACCTAGGGTAACCATGGAATGTGTTTGTATGACATGTGTATCAAATGAAAGGTGTTAATGATTATTTAAAACGTAGTGGGCCTTAGTTCTATAGGTGGACGCCTTTTCCAGATATCGCAATAATGGTGGACCAGGGGTGACTCTGGAATGTGTTTGTACGATATGGGTATCAAATTAAAAGTATTAATGAGCGTTTTAAAAGGGAGTAGCCCTTAGTTGTATATCTATGTAAAGTCGTTTTCGAGATATCGACCAAAATGTGGACCAGGTGACCCAGAACATCTTCTGTCGGGTACCGCTAATTTATTTATATATGTCATACCACGAACAGTATTCCTGCCAAGATTCCAAGGGCTTTTGATTTCGCCCTGCGGAATTTTTAATTTTCTTCTACTTAATATGGTAGGTGTCACACCCATTTTACAAAGTTTTTTCTAAAGTTATATTTTGCGTCAATAAACCAATCCAGTTACAATGTTTCATCCCTTTTTTCATATTTGGTATAGAATTATGGAATTTTTTTCATTTTTCGTAATTTTCGATATCGAAAAAGTGGGCGTGGTCATACTCGGATTTCAGCCATTTTTTGCGCCAAGATAAAGTGAGTTCAGATAAGTACGTGAGCTAAGTTTAGTAAAGTTATATCGATTTTTGCTCAAGTTATCGTGTTAAGGGCCGAGCGGAAGGACAGACGGTCGACTGTGTATAAAAACTGGGTGTGGCTTCAATCGTTTTCGCCCATTTTTACGGAAAACAGTTATCGTCATAGAATCTATGCCCCTACCCAATTTCACAAGGATTGGTTAATTTTTGTTCGACTTATGGCATTAAAAGTATTCCAGACAAATTAAATGAAAAATGGCGAAGCCACACCCATTTTGAAATTTTCCTTTATTTTTTTATTTTGTTGCTCCATATCATTACTGGAGTTGAATGTTGACTCAATTTACTTATATACTGTAAATATATTAAATTTTTTGTTATAGTTCGACTTAAACAAATTTTTTTTGTTAAAGTGGGCGTTTTCGTCATCCAATTTTGCAAATTTTTATTCAGCGCACATATAGTAATAGGAGTAACGCTCTTGCCAAATTTCATCATGATATCTTCAAAGACTGCCAAATTACGGCTTGCAAAACTTTCAAATTACTTTCTTTCAAAAGTGGGCGGTGCCACGCCCATTGTCCAAAATTTTATTAATTTTCTATTCGACGTCATAAGGTCATCCCACCTACCAAGTTTCATCGATTTATCTGTCTTTGGTAATGAATTATCGCACTTTTTGGGTTTTTCGAAATTTTCGATATCGAAAAAGTGGGCGTGGTTATAGTCCGATTTCGTTAATTATAAACAGCGATCTGAGATGAGTGCCCACGTTCCAAATTTCATCAAGATACCTCAAAATTTACTCAAGTTGTGTTTACGGACGGACGGACGGACGGACATGGCTAAATAAATTTCTTTTTTCGCCCAGATCATTTTGATATATAGAAGTCTATATCTATCTTGATTAGTTTATGCCGTTACGGATTACCGATATGCGAACAAAGTTAATATACTCTGTGAGCTCTGCTCAGCTGAGTATAAAAAATAATAAAAATTGTAACAATAAAAACTCAGCGCACAAACATGGGAAGGCAGAAAAAAATTAATTTTTTAATGCTCTGCAAAAAGTTTGGGATGCGGATTTGAAAAGCACAAGTGAGTAATAAAAGGCAAACCAAATAAGTGTGTGTCATTGTATGTGTATTAAATGAAATGTAAATAAACAAACAACAAGTAAAATAAATAATAAAATTCGCAAACGAACGCACAAATCGATGTTTGAGGTAGTCAAGGACAGCATGAACAACAACATAAACACAAATATAAATAACAACAAAAATTAAGCAAACATTAAGATATGAAGTAAAAATGTTTAAACAAAATTAAAGTTAACGCGCACGCACATCCTAACATACAACAAAAGCAAAGCAGCAATTTTTTTTGTTTTTGTTGAAGCGACAGCAGCCAAATGACAAACCAACATACATAAAACTGGGGCCAAATCGTAACATCCGACATCGTATAACTCGTCACGTAAAAACATGATTTTCGGATTATGACATACGTGAACGTACTACTTCGGTCGTAATTTTGGATCGCAACATACGTGACGAGTGACTGAACGTACACTTTACGCTCCACTTTCCTTCGAACACAAACTGGCGATCGTATACACAAAAATTTCATTGAAAATGTAAGAAAATTGTTAAAATAGATGAATAAAAAAAAAAAATTCAAACTCTTATAATTAATAAAGGTCAAATTCAAACAAGCTTAACCCAAGCCAAAAGGAAATATTGGCGGAATTCATGCCGAGACACCCGCTTTGGTATCGGCTTGCTTCAAATTAAGCTTGTTCAGAAAGTAACATAAAGCTTCTTAAGTTAAGCGAAATATATTCAAGAAATTGCAATAATTTTTTATTACAAAGAAATAATACATAAATGATATGCTTACGCTTTGTTCATAAGTCCAAAGGGTTACTACACTCCGCCTTAACCGCCTTTGGACTATCTTTTCATCGCGTTCGCTATTACTGGAGCTCAAACAAAACAATAAAATTGGGTCCATCGCAATTATTTACTTTTTTTATAATTTTGACAACCAATTTGACAATTCAAAATCTATTGTGAGCTAAAAACACAATTGAATCTAATGTGGATTGTAAAATTTATTGTGAATTGAAAAGAAATTACGTTCCGTTTGCTATCGTATGTTATAATCCCATTTTGTTTATACGTCTGACGTATCACGTAATTTTCTTTCGTATGGTTGCCGATCCGTGATCGTATGTTACGATTCGAGCCCTGTATTTATTCAACAATCGCCGTAATTATTTTGTTGCTATGAAGTATGCAAGAGTGACTATATTGTAATGATATATTTGTTTGTTTAGTTAACATATTAGGGTGGTCCTTATTTCAAACTTTTTCTATTTTATATTGTCAATAAAAAACCCAAGCCTTGTATTGCTATCAGGTTGTGAGCTTTGATTCAAGTCATATATGTTAATTTACGAAATTACTTTCAAAAAGACAGCAAGATCTCTTAATTATGCAGTAGTTTTATAACACGATTTATGCGCCACCTAGCGGAGTTTCTTCTTCTATACAAAACATGTTCATCTAAAGTTTTATGTTGTAAGTTCGACATTGCAATTGAAAATATGTAGGAGCAGATTACAAGCGGGACATAGATTGGTTATGACGGCGTTGATTCTCGATAAGTAAGAGCATAACCTATTACAGTAGCCAAAAAGAAAGTGACAAATCATCCCAAAACATTTCTTTTGTTTATCGTCCAAAATGAGGTACAATGAAGCAAAACGCAAACAAAAGCGAAAACAAAGCACATAAAGATTTGTACTGAATTTTCCGGGCGAATAGAGACAGAAATTTCAAAAACGGCTTTCAACTCTAAGTCAGGAAAATTTTGGTGACATTAAATTTTTGAACTTTTTTTTAACAGATTTAGCCTTAACCGCTTGGGAACTTCTTGTTTTCGGGACAAATTTCTCAAAACTTTGCTATAATATCCTGGAAATATTATAGTGTTTGCCAAGAGAACGTAATTGTTTTACAACACAGGTCCTGGTTTACGATAGGGTTTTTCAAATTTGTGAATGAGCTAACTTCTGGTAACCCTATGGATTCGTTGAAGTCTGTGTATGGTCTTCACGGAGCAGTTAGTTTAGCCTAAACTAGCGCTATATTGTGCCACTGCTGCGTTTTTCTACAGTTCTCTGGTTCACATATCAGCTCATTAAAATTTAAATATGATTGAAAAGAAATAAAGAGAATTCGCTTTTAATAAATATGTTTGTCCATATTATAGTAATATAGGTCTGTATGTATGTAATAATTGTTGTTTTAAATGTATATTTAATACATACATACATTTATGCATAGGCATTTCTGTAAAATAAAAAACCAAATATTCAACTGCAAAATATTTTAGTTCCATTAACACTTACCACCTTCCTTTGTCGTCGTTTGCGCGTCCAAATTTTGATTCTGATTTTGATTGACAACAAATGCCGAATTCTCTTCTTTTGTGATGCTCATATAATAGCATGTGTCATCCTTCTTCATGATATGTCGTGGTCCAGGATTCAGCAATATTGTATCCTCATAGAATTCTGGCAACTCAGCTGGACGCACGCCCACCAATGCAACGCCATATCTGTAAACAAAGTTTTTGTTTTTTTTGTGAAATGGTACATGCACAATATACACGTGTAGTTGAAAAAAAAAACAAACAATTTATAGCGCTTGATAGAAATAGAAAATAAATGAAAAATATATGAACTCCAATGCTTTTGCTGAAATTTTGTTTATTCACACACTTTGTATTTGTTGGATAAATGTTTGTAGAAAGTGGCAGAAAATTCAATCACTGCCAAATTAAATTTAGTTCAATTCCATGTCCATCAATCAGTTGAAAGTGCGATGACTACACGCGGCAGTTTGAGAAAGCAAAAAAAAAAAAAAAATTGAACATGGCGCCAAAAGTTTGGTAAAGAAAGCTAAGGTCTGGCAGCAACTAGAATTAAATACCCTGTTGCGAGTTTGAAGACGATCATTACTTTTGAAGTTAAACTTTATATGTAATCTTGGAATTAATCGTTCATCTAACAACAACAACGAGAAAAACAGCTCAAAGGCCACACTTTCAGTGGACAGTCACTTAAATGTCCATACACAAGTTAAGTAATAGGAAGGAGACCAATGCACAGTGTTCGGTTCCATAGGCCAAAAATAAAAAAATCAAAGTTTGTCACCAAATGTGTCGTTGGTATCTCTTATTAGCCTTTCAGCCTTTCAAAAAGGTATATTTGTTTTTGTTATATTCCAACTGTACTCTTTAAGAATAGCTTCAAAAGTGAGGTTATGGTATTAGTTGGTTTTTCCAGTGTGAGCAAGTTAAAAATAAACTGCAAGTTTAAGTTATATAAAAATACATAAAATGTCATTGTATTGAAATAAGTGATAATGAATATTGAAGTCAAAGGTATTTACTTCATTTTGAAATAATTTTAGAGTCATTAGCTTGTTGTGTTTTTTTGTTATTTAAAATTCTAGCAGTGCCTTTATTAGTGTTTATTTGCACAAATATTTCGATTTCAGCTAAAGTTTTAGTTGGGTTCCTCACCGATCCTCACGTTGGGACTTATACCTTATTATTAGTCATAGTTTTAAGATTCTAAGTTCCTAATATCAGCTGCAACTTTCTGCCACTAACTATGTTTTGCGACAGTTTTCTGATAGCGTCAAGCTGATAAATTATTGTCATGTGTTATATGTGCTCTTCTGTAACATACGACATTATTTTATCCAGTCGACGATATGCAAATGTAAAATTTTGTGTGTGTTTGTTGTTTTGTTATTGTTATGTATGCAAGATCTTTTAATAACTTTAATTTCTTTATTTAATCCTATTAAGCACTGTATTTGCGATAGACACATGTTACCAATTTTGCCCCCACTTCTGCTTACTTTTTGTATGCAAGCGGTGAAAGTGGGTGGTTGTGGGTCGGTATGAAGGTATCACCCGCACCAATTTTATTGAAAAAATAATTCTCACATATTTGTAAGGCTGTGACTAAAGATTCACGTTGATATCTCTACCGGAAGGATTTTTGGCCACCAACTCCATATAACACCGACCACCGTGCAATGGTTTGAGAAAGGAATTATATAAGAAATATAATTATTGCAGGCAATGCAGCCAATGAGAGAGGTTGAGAGATTAATGGCAAAACCAAAGTGCATTGTTTACATATTGGGTCAATTAAAATCCAAAGTGTAGATGTGAGTACGGAAATTGGACAGGTGAAGAGAGCCACAGAGATACTCTGGAATCTATAAGATATCGGAATTGCTTTAAATGTCTTTCTTATGGAGAGGCTTTCATAGTTCATTCAAAATGATCAGAACTGAGTGAGTACAAATAATCTGCTCCTTCTTTATAAGACGAAGGTCAGTCATGCTATACACATCATTACACACACGAACTTATGGACTTGCTGAGCCGGCTGGTCTCCTATATTACAGGCTTACACGATCGGTTAGTTCACTTAACGAGCTTTTAGCTGTTTCTTTAAAGTCGAACTGAGCTTTAAGGGTGCGCACTAAAAAGATTGCAGACTGACTATGCATACATTTCATATGCCTCTTCCGTTAATTTGAGGTGATGACTCTGCGTTCTACGAGGTCGTAGTTTAAAATTATGTTGCCGGCCATTTCCGATGACGCGTGGCTTCGTTTAAAAAACTTTTTGAAAAACAATATCTATTTAAAAACAAAAAAAAAAATAATTCATTTTAAATGTTTAAAGAGTTTTATGGTCCCTTAATGAAGTGCTTTTTCTTTGCACTTTAATATGAAATTTAGGCACTTTAATATCAATCGAATTTATATCTGAGGGCATATGGGAGTGCTATGTGTATTTATGCTGTACAAATTTTTGTTTATATTCAAAGTCAATTTCTATCTAAAATCAAAAAAAAAGCCAAAGTGCTATAAGTATACAGCGGTTGAACAGCTCTGCCCCAAAGATAGCATTTTTAAATTTTCCATATTTTGAAATTTGCCAAATTTGTAAAAGATTTAATTATAAAACCAATAGATACTTTAAAAACGAAATTTCGATATCATGATTTAAAAATACTATATTATAAAAAAAAACAAATATTGCTAAACATTATATATGTGAATGAGACTTGTTTTGAAAGAATAGAAAACTAAAATAAATACAATATTACGAAAAAGAAATTTTCAAAAATGTGTTAAAATTTTATAAAATTTTGAAGAAAACCAACCTGAACTATCTTAATTTTTGAAAAATACTGTGTTAAGAAAAATAGTAAATTTTGAGAAAGATCATGTTTAAAAAAAAAAATATTTATATTTTTAGCAACACAAGATTTGAGATATTTTATTTTGAAATATTTGTTTTAAAAAGTTACAAAGCTATTTCGAAAAAGACCATTTTGAAAAATGACTGTATGTTCAAAAGGAACTTATATTGAAAAATGCTATATTTTGAAAAAAAAAAAAAAAAAAATATATATATATATGTGACCCGGTCTATGAAAAGGTGGCTTATGACTCAAAAAAGAAATTGCGAGAAACAGCTGTTAAAGATAAATAATGAATTTCTTCAGTTTCTTAGTAGTAGTAAATGTTGTTTGAGTCATAAGCCACCTTTTCATAGACCGGGTCACATATATACATATATTTAAGGAGACCATGTACTAAAGACGACCATATTTTAAAAGGATTTTTTTTTTTGAAAAAGTACCATGCTGAAAAGACCGTCCAAATTTGCACATCTTTAAATTGTTTCAAAATTTTAGATTTTGAGATTTTAGAATTTTCAGCATCGAAAATTTCGATATCAGTAATTCGAAAAACAGCTTTTCTCTATTTTGAAGAGTTGTTACAATTAACCAGTAATCAAATTTTTTTTAACCATCATAAATAACAGTAAGCACAGCCGGGTATAAAACAAATCAAATAAATGAAGTATGTGTGTATGTGATGTCATTTACTCACTTTCGATGCGAATGAAAACTTGCATACGTGAAGCTTTTACCCTCATACTCTCCAAAAAAACGACTGTCGCCCAGTACTATGTGATAAATTTCATTGCCGGAACACTTGCCATAGAGGCGATGCCATTCCTCCGGTGATTGTTGACCTTCCCTGCAAAAGAAAAATGAAAAATAAAACAAATGAATATAATTACATTTGAAATCATATTTTTTTTAGTTTCTCATTCTTATTCTAATTTTTAGTTAAGACCGTTATTTTACTTGTGTGTGAGTTTATACTGTATGTGAGTTTGTTTGGGTCAAAGTGCATTAGACTTCTTAGTATTGACATAAGTATTGAATGCTATTGAAGTGCCTCCTTGTTGGAGTGTCCTTCGAAGTTTTAATTGTTGTTGTCGTAAGTGGTAATTGGGATTTTTTGTGCGTTTATATTTAAGTTTCCGTTTTGTTGAAAATCTCCTTTATTCAATTAATTTTATTTTTGGCTGCTTGCATGCAGCACAATGGGAGTTTCCATTTTCATTCATTCACTGTTCAAGCAAAATTTTCATTTAGAAATTTTTCTTTTGTTTCATATCAAAACAATGAGGAAATTAAAGCTTTTATTTGTTTTGTTGAACTTATGAAGCGAAACCACAACTTGATTAGTTATGAAGTTTTATTTAATTAGAAAAATAAAGCAAATGATTCGCACGTGTAACCACTTTGCATATTTAAAGGAGGCTTCAACTGGTACTCGTTGATGTGGCATATCAATCTTCACAAATATTAGTATTAAAGCTAAAAAAGTTTCTTGAACCTGATCAATATTAGCGCAGTTTAAATACTGCCTCTTTAAGGGTTTTTTATGGTGATTTGTTTTGATGACATTTAAGAACTATAACAAGAACAAGCAATCTGTTTTGGGCGAGCGGTATGGGAATTTATATTTCTTCGTGTACAAAGTCATGGTTAGTTATCTCCAAGGTAGGGATCAAAAGGCCAGAGAAGAGAAAGCTTCATCAGAACTCAAATATATTAAAGCAGGTGTTCCTTAGGGTCAGTTCTTGGTCCTATGTTATTTAGTATGTTTGTCAATGATGTGTTTTCCGTGTGTAAGTATGTTAATGTCCGCGCATATGCTGATGATATTCAGTTGTACCTTTCTAATCGTGTTGGCCTCGTTGAAGACTTATGTTTCAAAGTAAACTGTGATCTGTGTGCTAAAAACAATGCTTTATGTCTTAACGCTGCAAAATCATACGTTACGCCGATATCGAAAAATGAAATCGACCGTGAAAGTATTCTATCTTTAACGATCGGCTCGCAGGCCATTTGTACCACTGACAAATTTAAAAATTTAGGCTTTGTATTAAATAACAAATTTAGTTCCTTCGACCATGTTAATAAAGTAGTCCGTAATGTTTATATAATATTGCGGACCTTACGCATATCGGTACCCTTCACACCACAGGAAACTCGTCGCAAGCTTGCAATGCAGCCAATTGTACCCCACTTTACATACTTTGAATTTGTTTATAGTAAACTTGAGTCGGAGTCCGCCAACAAGATCAATGTAATCTTCAATAATGTTACCAGGTACGTGTATCGGGTAGGTCGATACGATCACATATCAACCTGGAGGGATAAAATTCTGGGATGCAACATGCTTAATTATTTGGCTGCCAGAAACTGCATGTTTATGTTTAAACTATTAGAATGTAAGATCCCCAAGTATCTTTATGACAAACTGCATTTTACCAAGTCTCAAAGAAACCGTAGATTGATAGTTCCAATGTTCAAATACTTAACATCTAGCAGATTGTTTTTTATTAGCGCTGTTACACTTTGGAACTCAATTCCTGAATCAATTAAAGTAGGGTTGAATAATAGCAACCTCAAAAGCATTATACTGAAATATTTCGCTAATGTTGATATTTCTTCTATATTTTGACTAAAATACTTTTCTAAAATAATTTTTGTGTCATCTAATTTCATTGTTTCTCTTTCATTGCTTTCTGTTCCTCTACTATTCATGTGTCTAGATTAATTTCTAATAGTTATAAGATTAATTTAAGTAAATGCATATGGGGTATTCCATCGCATTTCGACCAATTTGAACCCGCCCCCTTTAGAATTGGCTGAAAGTTTTTCTTCTTTTTCTAGCTTACGAAAGACGTTTTTCAGAATTTTTTCAAATTTTTTCATCCAACTCAAAAAAAGTTATGAATTTAAAAAAAAAAAAACGCCGTTTTTGTTTTCAAAATGCTATAACTTTATTAAAATTGACCGTTTGGGATCTTTTTTTTTTTAAAAAATTTGTTTTTAAATGTACTTTTCAGAAAAACTACAAAAAAATTTTTAAAGTTTTTTTTTTAATTTTACAGTTTTTCGAGATTTTTCGAATTTTGCCATTTTTTTTTCTCATAAAAAACTTCAATCAATTCTGCAATCATCCCCACTAATCCCGGAGTGGGCCGATTTTTTAAGTATTCTTTTCTTTATATATTATGGTAATCTACGTGTATACCGGCCTAATGCAGTTGCTGGACAGCGAAAGCGAGTCATTTCAATCGTAGATTACCATAATATATAAAGAAAAGAATACTTAAAAATCATTTTCTTACATTTTTTTGTTATATAAATAAAATTGATAAAAAAAAATTTTTATTTTTGAATTTTTTTTTTCAATTAAATAAAAAAAAATCGGCCCACTCCGGGATTAGTGGGGATGATTACAGAATTGATTGAAGTTTTTTATGAGAAAAAAAATGGCGAAATTCGAAAAATCTCGAAAAACTGAAAAATTAAAAAAAAACTTTAAAAATTTTTTTGTATTTTTTTCGAAAAGTACACTTAAAAACAAATTAAAAAAAAAACGAAAAGATCCCAAACGGTAAATTTTTGAAAAAGTTATAGCATTTTGAAAACAAAAACGGTGTTTTTTTAAATTCATAACTTTTTTTGAGTTGGATGAAAAAATTCTGAAAAACGTCTTTCGTAAGCTAGAAAAAGAAGAAAAACTTTCAGCCAATTCTAAAGGGGTCGGGTTCAAAATTGGTCGAAATGGGATGGAATACCCCATATATAAAACTTTTATGTCAGAACGTAAATTTTAATTTTCTTTAAATTTTATATTATGAACTTCCCATTTACATAAAATGTATTAGCATAAGTTTTTTATGTCAGTTGATGTTCATATAAAATACTTTAAGTTCTTAGTAGTACACATTTGTTAAATAAATGAAAGTGAAAGATAGTTTTAATATACCCGTAACCGAACTAGTTTCGACAAAATTATTTTATGCATACAACTAGAAAGAAGCAGCACGTTCTGCAGGCTGGGTAGAGGGAAGTGGTCGGCAGCAACCACAAAAGCTTTTAAATTATATGGTCAATCTTCTTTCTATCAACCTGTTCGGTAATAAGCAAGTACTGGCCAGCTGTGGATCGATAGATGGTTTAGATATACTAGAATTCTGGAGACTATAGCCAGCATTTTTCACCACTCTCACTCAAAAATAAGAATCACTGAGGGGCATGAATGGTGGGAATCTTCAAACAATAATAAACATGAACAAGTAAAGGTATTATATACTCAGCGTGAACTTTAATTATACATTTCATTTCAGATAAATTACATAACACGTGGCACCGCCCGTTAAAAAAAAAGATGTCTCCCCATTTCCTCTTACAACAAGACTTGATAAGTGAAATATCCTTGATTCAAAACTATTTTTTGCTAAGTTATAGCTTATTATTCTATTTTACGACCCTTTTAAAAATGTTTTATATAAAGCGGGCGGGGTCTTTAACCGATTTCCTCCATTTTTTCTAAACATATTTCCTGCTATAGTGAAAATTTGTGTACCCTATTTTATTACTATCCGCTAATGTTTTTTCGAGTTATGGCTCCCGAAACATAGAAAATTGCTCAGTCATAAAAGAGGCGGTGCGACGCCCTTTTTTTAAAATTTGAAGTTTTTCCTATTTATTGTTATACATCCACTTGGGAAATTAAATACCATTAATAAAAGCTTTTCTTTGCAAAATATAGCTTATTTTTTTCGTCCACGACCCTTTTAAAAATCTTTTATATAAAAGTGGGCGTGGCCGTTAACCGATTTCGTTAATTTTTCTTCAAGGCATTCCTTATAGTAAAGGCAACCTCTCGACCGAATTTTGTTACGATGAGTTTAACCATTTTTGATTTATGATTAATAATATTTGTAAAATTGATTTTATCACAAGCGGGCGGTGCCACGCCCATTTAAAAAAAATTTTTAAAATTTGTATCAAGAGTCTCAATATCCACAGTCAAATTTCAACATTCTAGGTATATTACTTACTAAATAATCAAGTTTTTTGTGCTTTCCAAAATGTTATATATATAAAAAGTGGGCGTGGTTATCATCCGCTTTCGCTCATTTTCAATAATAATCTATGCTGGGTCCAGATAAGCTTGTGTAGCAAATTTGGTGAAGATATCTCAATATTTACTCAAGTTATCGTGTTAACGGGCGGACGGACAGACGGACGAACATGGCTCAATCAAATTTTTTTGTATGAGTTAAGCGGGAATTGCCCTAATTGCTTTAAATGTATGAAAACATTTATTTGAAGCAATTTTTAATTTATAATTTATTTAAGAATTTGGGATAAATGTAAACAACGTGACATCAGGACGGACAAGGCGACAGCTGTTTCAATTATACCTTTTAAATCTCTTCAAAGCCTTTTCTCCCAGGAGTGGGATTTGAACCCGCACTTCTACGATGGTTGAACTGTTCCAAACGCATTCAGCCACGTAATGCCTTAGTTGTTGTAAATCTTATCCCAATTGCCTTCTTCTGCATATTTTCTTTATACACAGAACATACTCCCTATGTAATCATGTGTATAAGTTATGCGTTGGTAAGGCGGTCTCAGTGAAAACTCATCTGACTTGCAGATGCCGTTCGGAGTCAGCATAAAACAAGTAGGTCCCGTCCCGCTTATTCGTAGGAAAATTTAAAAGGAGCACGACGCAAATTGGAAGAGAAACTCGGCCTAAAATCTCTTCGGAGGTTACCGCGCCTTACATATATTTAATTTATTTATTTATAAATTAGCGTTATTTATTTTCTATCGGAGTGTTTATCAATTCGCTGTTAAAAAGTTATCGGGTTGTTATGAAAAAGTTTCTTATATGTTTGTCATCGAAAAGTTATCGACTTATTATCGAAACATTTTTTATTTTATATCCAACGGATATCGCAGCGCTAGTCGGTTGTTTACTCTCTTTGAATGCACACATACAAAGGAGCACGCAAATCGTAAGTAGATTTGAAAAAAATTTTTTTTTTTTGGTTTTGTTTTATGGCGTAGTCAAATTGACGAAGGATGACGTTTATGTAATTTTCAGGTTTTTGTGGTATATTTTTCTTGATCGACTAGTGGTGTATTTCATTTGCCATGACTACTAAGCAACTGTTAAATGATGAGGAAATCGAGAAGTTGCTCTTCTTGATCGAGGACGATGAGTTGGAAAGCGAAACTAGTGAATAAAGTCTTGACACAGAAGTAGATCAAGACGAATGCACCCAAAATACAAGCTCGTCTGGTGAAGAAACTAGTGTGGATCAATGAGATTATGCTCATAATTCAAGCTCTTCACATGAAGAAACTGAGGTGGATGAAGACGAAGTTCCCCTTAATATTTTAAAATCAAATTCTAATATTATATCACACTCTAAAGTAATACTGCGTGGAAAAAACGGCCATAAATGGTCATCGGTAAAAGGTAAAACACATCGATATGGTTTGAATATCATACATCAAAATCAAAGTCCAGCGCGTCAACGTAAAAACATAACTGACCCACTAGAATGTTTCCAAATTATTATAAGTATTATTAGCGAAATCGTGCAGTGGACAAACCAAGAAATAGATAATACGCATTCAACTAGTAAAGGACAAATTCGCTCCTATGAGGAAAATATGGGAAATGTTTGTTCAAAAGTGCAGAGAAAATTATAATCCTGGTCCACACCTAACAACTGATGAGCAGCTACTGGCATTCAGGGGTAAATGCGGTTTCCGTATGTACATACCAAATAAGCCAGCCAAATATGGCATTCAAATTATAATGACGTGTGATAGTGGAACTAATTACATGGTGAATGCAATGCCGTATTTAGCTAAAGGCTCCAATACCACGAAACTGCCTCTTGGAGAGTTCTACGTTAAAGAGCTAACAAAATCAGTATATGGCTTGAATAGAAGTATTACGATGGACAACTGGTTAACATCCATACCTCTGGCTCAGTCGTTAGGAAATCACCTATACAATTTAACAATAGTTGGCACACTCAGATCAAACAAAGCGGAAATACCTTCTGAATGAAAAAACAAAAAGGGACGTAAATGCGGAACGTCTATGTTTTGCTACGACAAAAATTTAACTTTATTATCCTATAAACCAAAACCTAGCAAAATAGTATATCTTCTGTCATCTAGCTATGAAAAAGTTACTATTAATCACGTTTCAAATAAGCCAACCATGGTTGAGTTTTACAACGGAACCAAAGAGGGAGTGGACACTCTTGATCAGATGTGTAGCGCAATTAGTTGTTCAAGAAAAACGAACAGGTGGCCATTATGCCAATTTTTCGGTATGTTGAACATTTCTTTTATAAATCCGTATGTTATTTACACACAAAGTATGTTTAAAGTCGGACAAAAAGCCTTTAAAATGGATAGATTTTATGAAAAAGCTTTTTACTAGCCTTATAAATAGTCACTTAGATGACAGACTTAATATCAACTATTAGCACTACGATAAGAAATGACATACTCAATTTACGTCCTGATCATGCTACAAATGGATCTGAAAATATGATAGCGGCAACAGAAGAGCATAAAGTTGATGTTTGTGCCTCCTGTCTTAACCGAGGTTAGAATTTTAAAAGCTGCTTTTTCTGTTTAAATCTAATTATTTAGTTTTAAGAAACTTAAAGACTTGTATGAGAATTCCTGCCACAAATTGTGGTTTTTTATTTTTTAAAAGGTAACGCCTTGAAGTTGAAGCCAATCGATAGAAGACTGTGAATTATTAAATTTAATTTAAAAAATATAAGTTTTCCTTTTTATTTTTGACTTGTATTTATCAACAATGAAATAAATAAAAAAAAAAAAAATAAAACACGTCCATTATTTCTACTAAACCCTTCTGAAAATGGATTTAAAATAATTCGTCGTCACAATGACGAAGGATGACGTTAATGTACAAAAAATAAGGATGACCGTCCAAGGTTAAGGATATTTTCTGTGTTTCTGAACATTTACACTGCCCACAGCAAAAAAAAAAAAATTGTGATGTTCAACTGACTAGACAGGTCAATTCTTACGGACATTGGTCCGCAGTCAGAATTCAAAAGTTAGCTTTTTTCTACTTCTAACCTGAAATAACGTGAGATTTTGGCAACAAAAAACCTAAATTTTTACAAACACAACAAGATCTAACTTTTGGCTTCTGACCACGGATTCGTATTCAGCAACGCAAAATCCAAATGACTTGATCTGTCTAGTTTATTGAACAACCCACGTTTTTCTGTTGGCCTGTGTTATGATTAGTGCTAAAAACGTTTTTTGAACCTCCCATTCCCAACTGTTCCACCCGTGAAAAAAGAACATCGCTTCAGTGGAAGGTCTTGTTTTAGATACGCCGCCACCAACTAAAGATTGCAGTCAAAATTAACATATTTTAATCAATGTTAACTATTAAAGATTCTTCGTTTCAATTAAGAAACCAAAATATATAAAAAACCTTCTGGGGTTTTTAATTAAAGAAGCATTTGGGTGAATTTAGTTGCTTAGTCTGAACCAAAGTGGATTTAACAAAGTTTGATTGACAGTTGAATATGATTCTCTTGTGAGGGAATATTATGTCCAGTAAATGTAGAAAAATGAATTAACCCTTTGTAGTGCATTTAACATTTTATTATTGACGTTTTATTCATTGTCAGAAGAGGAATTGTTGAATAAATTCCGAAGACTTCGAATACAACTTGGATATGGCAAAGTGGAGTGAATTGAAGATCCAGCAACTGAAGAAGGAGTTGGAGAGCCGTAGATTGAATACAACCGGCAATGAACTCGAACTTCAGGCACGACTACGAAAGGCAATGGAACTAAAGGCAATTAACGTAGAAGAGTATGTCTTTCCTCTTGATGGTGAAGAGACAACAAAAATTGAAGAGAAAAGTGAAACATCGCAGACAGTTACGAGCACAGACTTGAACATGATTTTAGTTGCAATATCTGCTCAAACATCGGCAGTGTCATCTCAACTGGCAGAACAGAAGACATATATGAAATCGGAGGAGAACCGCATAACGTTAAAAATTGAAGTACAAGAAACACGTATTTCACAAATGTCTACACAGATTACATCCAAGATGGAAACTCAACTGGAAGAATATAAAACATATATGTCATCACAACTGGAATCGCAGGATAACCGTACAACATCGAAGATTGAAGCACAAGAGGCACGAATGTCCGAAATGTCGGCAAAAATATCAGATAACCTCCGAAGAGATCTAACGCCGATCTTCTCTTCCAATTTGCGTTATGCTCCTCTTGATTTTCCATACAAATTGGCCGGATGGGACCTACCGACTCCGAACGGCATCTGCAAGGCAGACGAGTTTTCACTGAAAGGTTTCCATGGCAGAAATATACTCGGAGCGCTTCCCAAACACTGCCGAGAAGTGACCCCGCTAAGAAAAATTTTCTTCTAATGGAAAAACGTTATTTCTAAAGATTTGATGTTGCTTTGCCCGGGGTGTGAACCCAGGGCATAAGGTATGGTAGGCGGAGCACGCTACCATCATACCACGGTGGCTGAGTCATACCTGCCGCGGGTATATTATAAGCCCCGTAACTCGCTGGAGGTGTTCTTGACCCTTTGCAAGTGATTGTGGTGACGTTATAGTCCAACGCTGTATGAGAGAACGGTCAAATTCAATCACACTTTGTTCAATACACTTTGATCCGATCTCAGACTAGACAAGTTGGTGCTCTTTTCAATACGATATTATTGAACTTAGAAATATTTTTAACCGATATTTTGATGGCTTACGCTAGGATATAAATTTTATCACTGTCTGATGGTATAATGGACGACACAAAACTACACCATCAGAACGTCAGTCGTGCTATATTATTGTCTAAAGTGATAGCAAATGTAAACTATACCTGGCGGATAGTGTAGGGTGGTTTTCACATGAATGAGCACCTCCTGGTAATATACATATATGGATACGAAATACTATCTTCTCATATACATATGTACATTTTACATACACTGCGTTCACAGACTATAGCACATACTTTAGATCTTCAAACTACATTTCGTGGTTAATTTTTGTTTCAACATATAGATATTCTTAGGGGCCTTGAAAAGATTTGACTACTTTAAAATTAGGATGAGGAGAAGTATAGGTTAACTGGGGCGTTAGAACCGGAGACAAACTGGGAAAGAAAGAAAATGACAGAGAATGATGTCACATTTCCAAACATAAAGTAAGACCTTGTATAGCCAGGACAATTTGTGCATGGATCTGCTAGTTTAAACATTTCCTCAATTGACCGCATATCTTAGCATGTTTTTCAATGTTAATATTTCGTTTATTCTTTGTTTATTAGCTTAGTGTTGTAGTATGTATTCTTGTTTGTAAGTGGCTATACATTGAGCTAAGTTTAATGGAATGTTGACAGCTTTGTGTTAGGACAGTATTGCGAGAGGTTATTTAATACCAACAGTTGGATACAAAAGGCGCCAGTCTGGCGTGAAATAAATTTATTAGACACACAAATTAGCGTTAGTAGCTAAACTGGTTTAGATCTAGCCAGCAAACATTGTCATGTGCAGATGTGTAATGAAAGAGAACTTCGTAGAGGTTTAACAGTAATAGGGCAAATGGCAAAAAGAAGATATGAAATTGGAATTGGCAGATGCCTTACAGCAACTATGCTTCAATAAATTAGAGCGTATAGATTGATCTGATGTTCAAAGTTACGCAAAGGTCGATGAGTTGGCAAAGGGGAGTGCAGCAATCGATGAGTCGATGGTAGGTGTCCCAATACTTTTGGGAGAAAGCAAAAGGAGATAGGAATTACATATGATTCCTCAAGCAGGAAAAACGCAGACAGAAGCACGGGGCTGCAAAATTTCTAAGCTTATGTGCGAATCATATGACGTTAGACTGACAAAGTTGCTTATATCTCTAAAGAGAGCAGACTTAAGGCTCACTATGGTTATACTAACTTGACACTGCCTTCTGGCTGTACATGCTTACAAGTTAGGCCTCATCAGGAACAGCAAATGTAGGAAGTGCGAGCTGTTAGCAGAAATGGTTGGGGACGTTCTGTATTTTCTCGCCAGGCCAAGGCTCCAGCTACTAAAAGCGGCAGAATTTTCAGATTCCGAGTCAGCTATTAAACTAAGTCATTGAATATTTTTGGTATTCGCCAAGAGGACGGAGTTATTGAGTAACATAAGTCCTGGTAACGAAGATTTACGGACATCTACGCTTTGGCCACGGTGAGTACCGAAGAAGATTTAATGAGGAGCTGATGAGCTGTCACGCAGATATGAACATATTACAGCGAATAATGAAGCAGCGGCTACGCGAATAAAAGATGACGCTTCGGCTAGGAAAGTATTTTTGCCCGAACCCGCCTATGAAAGCAGAGGAAGAGTGCGGGCCCCACTCCGCTGGAAGGACCAGGTGGAAACGATTTTAATTCTTGCTGTGACTAATTGGCGCCAGTTAGCAGAGCAAAGAAGCGACTGGTGCGCCTTGTTGGACGGCCATAATCATTGAAAAGTCTAAGCGCCAACTCAGTAAGTCCTGGTACTTAATTGGGGTTTTTTTTAAATGTTTGGTAGTCAAACAAGTGCTGGTAACACTATTCAGTCCATGTGAGGTACTCATTGGCCGGCCAGGCCAACTTAACCCAAAAAAAGGAGCTGTTGTAAACTAGTACCTATATTGGCGTTTTCGATAAAATATCGATAGCTTTTTGATAACAAATCGATAATATTTCGGTGACAAATCGACAATATGACAAAAACAAATTTGTAACACTCCGTTAACAAATCGGGAACTTTTCGACAGCAAATCGATAGCTTTTAATAATAAACCTATAGCTTTTCGATTTATAATCAATAACTTTTCGATAACATATTGATGACTTATCGATAACAATTTCAGAACACTGACATTTTTAGTTGAGCTCAAGGCTGGGCTTTCTTAAATAAAACACTCGGATGTGTACTTTATTTTGTTTTCATTTTTCAATATTTCGAATTCAGTCTGAAGTAATCTTCAGGAATCTTAAGCTACGCTTTGAAGACTTCTAAATACTAACGGCCAATACCAGACAAATAATTTCAGAACACTTAATCATGAAGCCAGCATAATACAAAGCAAGTAATAAATAGGACCAAGTGGCCCTGCTAAATCTTCCACGACCTTATTTACAATATGGACGTCCCAAATGTCGATCATTTTGAACATCCACTTCGATGGCACTACGCTACGCACTGTCCTACACCCCAAAATCTTGGGTGTGACGTTTGGTCAGGATCTACATATTGGTGAGTACGCAGCCGCAATTGTTCCGAAAATCCAGAGCCGTAATAAAATCCTCAAATCCCTTGCTGGCAGTACCTGGGGAAAAGATAAAGAAACGCTCATTACTACATACAAAGCAATTGGCCAGCCGTTTACGTGCTACGCGTCACCCATATGGTCGCCAAGCCTAAAAATTACCCACTGGAAGAAGATATAGGCCTGCCAAAAAAACTGCTCTCAGAATCGCCACGCGCTGCCTTCTTATTTCCCTAGAACACCATCTACATAATGAGGCGAGAATAATCCACATCAGGGAGAGAAAAGAAATGCTAGCCAAACAGTTCCTGTTGAATATCCAGAAAGCTGGGCATTTAAACAGACATCTGATTGATGAGCCAATACCGCCAAGGGGCTTAAGGAGTCATCTCCGTAAGCATTTTGAGGAAATACGACACCTGAGAACCCAGCCGTATGAAGCAAAAAAACACAAGCAGGTCCTTAGTGAGCTCCACAAACAGGCGTCGGACCTTTATGTCAGGAATTGCCCGGTGAATCCAGTACTCAAAGAAAAGTACCCAAAACTTGTGGAAGAGGAACGCATACTCCCCAGGGAAACGCGTGTCACTCTTGCTCAACATCGTTCTGGATATTGTAACAGGTTAAACTCTTACCTATCCAGAATCAACCCCGACATACAAAATGTATGCCCCGCTTGAAATGTGTCCCCACATGACACCAACCATCTCTTTAATTGTATTGTGGAACCAACGCCTCTAACACCCCTTTCATTATGGTCCACCCCTGTTGAAACAGCAAGTTTCCTTGGACTCCCGTTAGAGGATATTGATGACAATTTGTGATCGGTCGCACCTATTGGATGGGGCGAAGCACTGCTACAACAACAACAACAATAGTGGCCCTGCAAAAATGGAAGCTGGTTTATGTACAGTGACAGTGAAAACTCCCTCTGTTTAACACTGGGTATAAATTCAAACAAATACCTTGCATGCATACAACTGCCATTATACGTCCATAGTGTCTGTCAATGGCACCGGGTGTGTGTGTTTAAGCCAATGATATGTGGCCTTACGGAATTGATAAACTGATGACAGAAAGTAATGAAAGCCAAAAGGAAAGACACTAACAATAAATAAAAAGAAAAGGGTTATCCAACGATTGCTCAACAAATGTTCATTTAATGTGTTCGAGGAAAAGTTCGCCGGTGGCTTAATAGATACAAGATATTATACGTTTGTACAATTTGTGTGTATGGTGGTGTGTGTAAGTTTCTGGGTGAAATAATACAATATAAAAAGGTATGCGTTATTTGTTCCGTAAAGGTACGCCAACCTATTTACATACATACATTTATAAAAGAAAAGAATATTCTTGTTCGGCTTACCGACAAGGTTGAAAAACTAAGGTCAAATTAAAGTGAGCAGGAATGCCCTGTTGCATAGAAGCGGCACATTTGTGTAGAAAAAGGTATACAAAATTAATATTGATTTGTTTAAGTGTTTCTAAGGAAGCTTTAATTTGTTTAATATTCCAAATCGTACGCATGAATCATACGCATGGAAAAGGTTGCTTTCAGGTTATGCTTTGAACTTTTGCTCAACCTTAGCAAGTTAAAATTAGATATTTGATTTATTCATAAAAATTTTTATCAGTATTAGGGCAAAACTTTAATTGAACTTTTTTTAGGGTATAAATATAACAATGGGTCATAAAAGTTGCAAAAGTTCGAACCCAAATGGACTTTTTATGGTATGGGGGAATGCAGAATATAAGAGTAGAGTAAGTGGAAGAGAAAGCGTCGTGTTTGGAAGTGAGATTAGGTTAGGTTGAACTGAACTGAACTGAGGGTCCATGAGGATATCAAATAGACTGATTGAGTCCGTAGTGTTACCAGAAGTTTGTTTTAACGACAAAATTTAAAACCCCTATCAAAAACCAGGACCTATGTTATAAAATAACTCCGTCCTCTTGGCCAATACTAGAAGCTTCCTAGGACTTAAGCCACTTGCTGCTTCTAGATCTGGCAGCTGTATCACTCCAATAGCTGGAGTCTTAGCCTGGCAAGTGCAGGGCACGCGCACAGAACGTGCTCGATCGTTTCCTCCTCCAACCCGCACTTCCTACATCTGCTATCACTGACCAAGCCTAATTTGAAGGCATGTGACGCCAAAAGGTAGTGTCCGGTCAGAATACCCGTCATGAGTCTACAGTCCTCTCTTTTTAAAGATAGAAGCAACTTTGTTAGTCTAAGGTTGTAAGTTCTACACATAATCTTCGACACTTTACAGCCCCGCGCTTGAACGCCTTTCCCGCTTGGTCGATCATGTGCTCCTCTCGCCTTTGCTTAATCTCGCCCAGTATAATTGGGATGTCTACGGAGCCCCTCTCCCCTTTTTCATTCCTATCTATTCCCATATGCACTGGGACCCAATATAGATGTATGCTTATCCCTGTCCCGATTCTCTCCAGACACTGCTTACACTCTAACACGCATTTAGATGCTGTGCTGTGCGAGATTATTGCCGTAATTGCTGATTGACTGTCAATATTAAAGTCAACACGACTGCAGCTTGGGCTATTTTCTTCCACGGTTTCTACTGCTTTGGTTACGGCTACTATTTCCGATTGGAAAACGCTACAGTAATCCGGAAGCCTGTAGGATCTGCTTATTTCCGGATCAGCACAATATACCGCAGACCATACTCCTTCCACTACTTTGGAACCATCTGTGTACACATGTATCGCCTCGTCCACCATTTGCGCACCCTTGTGTCCACCTTCATTATGGCCTTAAGATCGCCCTCGAAGCGCAGATAGGGAATCAGGTAGTCTGTTCGTCTTGTGATTGATGACGCTGTACTACTATGGCCATATGGTCGGCGTTCAAGCTGCCCCGATGCACCGAGCCTGGTTGCGGTCGTTAACGCTTTGTTCTTTGCTACCAGGTCTACTGGTGGAATGTGCAGAATGGCATGCAGTGCAGCCTTCTGGGTTGTTTTCAGTGAAAAGAAAATAAAACAAAATAAAATGAAATAAAATAAAATGAAATAAAATAAAATAAAACAAAATAAAAAAAAAAAGAATAAAATAAAATGAAACAAATTAAAATAAAAAATAAAAAAAGAATAAAATAAAATAAAATAAAATAAAATAAAATAAAATGAAATAAAAAAAGAATAAAATAAAATAAAATAAAATAAAGTAAAACAAATAAAAAATAAAAAAAAAAAAATAAAATGAAATAAATTAAAATAAAAAATAAAAAAAGAATAAAGAATAAAATAAAATAAAATAAAATGAAATAAATTAAAATAAAAAATAAAACAAGAATAAAATAAAATAAAATAAAATGAAATAAATTAAGATAAAAAATAAAAAATAATAAAATAAAATAAAATAAGACAAAAGAAAGATGAGAAAAAAGGGAAGTAAAAATAAGAATCGAAAAGAGAAGGAAAGATAAGGCTATCTATAAGAAAGTGTATCGTTGAACTATAAATTTTTTTATGGACGAGTTAAAAACTTGTTATCGAAAAGGTATTTACTGCTTCTTGCAAAGTTATGGATATTTGATCAAAAATATATCGATGTGTTACAGCAAAGCTGTTAATTTTTTATCGGAGTGTTACAAATTTTTTTCGTATCCATTTTATTAATGAAAAGCAATAGATTATATTGGTGGCCAAAATAAAACTTTTTGTCTGTTGCATGACATTTTTCTTTTGCTTCTACATAATTTGGGGTCGCTGATTTAGGGAAGGTTAGGTTGAACTTGCCGGTCAATGAGGACCTTAAATTGACTGAATGAACTCGTAGTGTTACCAGAAGCTTATCTAACGACCAAATCCTCTCAAACACCAGAACCTATGTTATAAAATAACTCCGTCCTCTTGTCACATATTAGAAGCTTTCTAGGACCTATGTCACTTGCTGCTTTTAGATCTGACAACTGTATCACTTCTAATAGCTGGTGTCTTAGCCTGGAAAGCGTAGAGCATGAGCGGAAAATGTTCTTGATCGCTGATTTCCAATCTGCCCTCAAATTTCTTTCAGCAGCTCAAGTTTTGAGATAAATATAAAAATATGCTTCTCAATTGACATATTGCCATCGAAGGTGTAGTAAGTGCTGTAATTTATTGCGTTATTTAGTATGAGATAACAAAGAATAATGTGTGTAAACAACTCAAACAGTTTTTGTGCCATTTGTGGCGCGTATATGTTCAAGGAATTTCGTTTGAATCCGCCAGACCTACTAAAACGAGTTTATACGGCCTTATTTGGTTCCCAATATGGATGTAATAACAAACATTAGAATCCAAGTATCATGTGTAAAAGTTGTGTTGAGTCATTACACTTGTCGGCAAATAAAAAAAAAAGATTTCATTTCAAGTTTCAAACTCTTGTGATATGGCGTGAGCCGTCAGACCATAACAGCGACTGTTATTTTATTGTGGTAAACATAAGAGGAATAAACCGCAGAAATCACTCTAAATGAATTTACACCAAACTATGGATTGCTGTTCGACCGGTCCATAGTAACCCGAATCCTCCACTTCCCGGCATCATTCAGAGGATATGAAAAAAAAATTCTAAATCATTTGCAAAACTGAGTTCTGAAAAGGTGAAAGCTGTAACATTTAAGGCTATGGTTACGGTTATGCTTACAATTACGGTTAAAGTTATATTTAAGCATATGGTTACGGTTATGCTTACATTTGCGGTAAAAGTTATATTCAGGCTTATGGTTACGGTTACTATTACGATTGTGGTAATGGTTATTGCAACGCAGATATGACTCTACTGGTATCTAATGGTTATGGCTGCAGATAAGTTTGTGATTACGGTAAGGATAATGTTTACGTAATGATTACTCTTGTGGTTACGGCAAGGTATAAAAGCCTTGCCTTTGTTACGGCTACGGCCAGGATGACGCCGGTACACAAAATTAAGTAAGCGATCTACATCTTTGAGCAGAACGCTATACCTTGTATATGTTAAATCCGTTGCTGACATCCGCATAAATTGGAAAACCAAACAATTTTTAAGAAAACTACGAAGTTCAGAAATTTGTAATGGATTTTGAGAAATTTACTCGAAATATATTGGGTGGTTGTGATAAACGGACCTCAGGGTTGCCGCAGTATGCTTCTGAGTAGATTAAGAGCAAGCTTATTTTTTCCTCTTTGGGAGATGATGGTTTTTCATCGTTATGCCTTAGCTGACCTATTCATAATTCATATTGATTTTGAGCGGCATTAGCTGTATTTTGGTGAGAAGTGTTTCGTTGCAGAAATATAGCAAAGGGGCTTTCCAAACCAATGCCGATGGAATCTAAGTTCTTGCATAGTTTTTGGCGCTGTGTGTGTTAGATATGCTGAAACTTCAAAGACTAAAGATCTCATCAAATACAAAAGTAGTTGAAACAAGTAAAGGTGTCTAAGTTCGGGTGTAACCGAACTTTCTATACTCAGCGTGAGCTTCAAATGTACATTTCATTTCAGATAAATTACTTGTCTACATAACACGTGGCAACGGCCGTTTAAAAAAGATGTCTCCCCATTTCCTTTCACAATAAAATTTGATAAGTGAAATGTCATTGATTCAAACCTATTTTTTGCTAAGTTATAGCTTATTATTCTAGTCTACGACCTTTTTAAACTTGTTTCATATCTAAGTTGCCGTGGTCTTTAACCGATCCCGTCCATTTTTACTAGAAATATTTTCTGCTATAAGGAAAATATGTGTACACAATTTCATTACGATATGTTAATTTTTCTTCGAGCTATGGCTCCCGAAACATAGAAAATTGCTTAGTCATAAAAGGGGCGGTGCCACGCCCATTTTTTAAAATGTGAAATTTTTCCTATTTATTGTTATAAATACACTTGGGAAATGAAATACCATTGATAAAAAGCTGTTTTTTGCAAAGATATAGCTTATTTTGTTATCCAATCTTTTATATAAAAGTAGGTGTGGTCCTTAACCGATTTCGTAAATTTTTCCTCAAAGCAATCCTTATTGTAAAGGCAATCTCTCTGCCGAATTTGGTTACGATAGGTTTCACGATTTTTGATTTATGATTAAAAATATTTGTAAAATTGATTTTGTCACAAGTGGGCGGTGCCACGCCCATTTTAAAAAATGTTTTCAAATTTTTATCAAGAGTCTCAATATCAGTCCACACGTCAAATTTCAACATTCTAGGTATATTATTTACTAAATAATCAGGTTTTTTGTGTTTTCCAAAATGTTATATATATAAAAAGTGGACGTGGTTATCAATCGATTTCAATACCAATCTATTCTGGGTCCAGATAAGCTCGTGTACCAAATTTGGTGAAGATATCGCAATATTTACTCAAGTTATCGTGTTAATGGACAGACGGACGGACGGGCGGACATGGCTCAATCAAATTTTTTTTCTATATATCTCTCGATTCCTTTATATCTGTACAACCAACCGTTATCCAATCAAAGTTAATATACTCTGTGTGCAAAGCACTCTGAGCATAAAAAGTTCACAGTTGTCAAAAAAATATGCGTGGAAGTTACTAGAATTACGAACTCTAGTTGTTCTTCAATGGCCTACAATAATATGACTAAGTACTAAACACGCCTAAAAGCATTTAACAGTTTGAACTACTCACGCCAGATGGCTATCCTTTCTTTTCGGTAATATGAGTGTCACATATCTAAAGACTCCATTCCTTCGGGCGCAGATGTTAATTTAATTTCCAACGATTTCTGAAAAGTTTGCGTAACTTGGTTTCAAGGGTAGCAGGTATTCTGCATTTTTATAGAAAAGTTTCGTTTTGACTCAACAGAAGTTCTATTTGCAAAAAGGTTGTTGCAATTCCATTACTTTAATGCAACAGCTCACTAATAAATGCGTAAAATTACAAGTTTACCAAATAGCTACAAATGGAACGTTTACTCTAAATATTTTTATACATATGTACAATCCTGAAAACACGAGCGGTTTACTCATGCCCAGTCGAGGTCAACATCATTATTTGTTTTTTCTGTAAATAGAAAGTGAGCACGTCCTTTATTGGCAAAGTGTATTGTGTAAATAAATGAATGCATACCGGTGATATTTTTATTGTGTTGAAATTTCCCGCGAGTATGATTATGCAGGTGTTTTTATTTTTTGTTTAATTTAGAATGGACGATGGGGTCCGTCCGGGAATAGATAATTAACGCAAGGTTTCACTGAAGGAGAATATAATCATTACCATTAATTGGCGTTTAACGCTTAAGCGATTTTGGCCACCTTGGGGATAGCCATCACTCCAGCTATCGACTTTTCGCGTAATATGACGCTAATTGAGAGTACCAAGGGATATCAAATGTTGTTCCTCCCAACCCAGCGGAGATGTCCCTCTTGCACTGCTTCAAAGTACGGATGTCATTAGAAATGTATTCATGGCCGTATCTTCGTGCATTCGCACAAAATTACCTAGCCAGCGAAACAATTGGACTTCTATAAGCTTAGCTATCTTAATATTTGCGCAATCCTCATACGGCTAGTCATTATACCATCTTTTTTAGCCGCCGTTGAAGCACGGACAGGACCATAAATGTTTCGTAGAAATTTTTTATCGAGCACTTTAAAAGTCATATCATCTTCTCTGAATACCAGCCATGATTTATACAAATATAGTGAGCGACATGTAGAGCGTGATTTTTGTTCGTCTTGTCCTCATTTGCGGCAATACACACTTTTTTTGACCTTTTATCCAGTTCAGATAAGGCATGTTTATTAAGGCCTGTGATACCATTATCATCACAATATGCCAGCAGTTGTACGCCAGCAGTTTTCTGTTCTTATATTACATTGTATCATTACGTTTTAGACCTACTGCTGAGTTTTTCTTATCCAGCATCAGGCGACCGTAGTAGTACAAAATGGCCTGAGCTCGGGCCGCAGGAAAAACAATTTCAAAATCTTTAGACAAATTTTCTTCAACAAGAACACAAATTTTCAAAGCGGGCTCGCTCCCTCTACAGTGGTCTGGCAAATACTCTTCCATAAAAGACTGTTCAATAAATAAAATAATAAAAAAAAAATCTTTAACTTAAACGGTTTTATTGAAAACAATACTTACATGAATAATATTAAAAAGCTAGAAAATAATTAAGTAGGTCCAAGGTACTAGTCATCACACTCCTCATCATTCTAGAGCGTTGATCAGAAAATTACATAAAAGCGTTGGGCGCGTGAAATTTCTAAAAATTAGAGGAGTAGCATAACCTTATTTAGGTCCAGTTGGTCGTATATATGTAGGAAGGAAATAGGTTAAGAGTTAGGTTTAAGTATAGCTAGCAATTAAATGTACAGCTGGCAACCTATAGAATAGTTCACACAAGGGTTAAGCGGCAACTGTCGAAAATATAACGAAGCGTCTGATAGACCAAATCGAAGAGCGGCCATCGTTTGAACAGTTAAGTTCAGTTGAATACGAGGAATGTAAATTCGCAGACGTTAATCTGTGAGCGCTAACAAATAAAACCCTATAATTTAACCTAAGTGCGAATGTAACTAAAATACTATTAACATTAATTAAAACTTATAAATAACCAGCAAAATCAACCGGGAGCGTTTTATTTACCACATATATGACTATCAATAGAAATTTGACGCGTTCAATGCTTATACTTAATTGTCTGATCAACGCCCTAGATTAATGAGGAGTGTGATGACTAGTACCTAGGACCTACCTAATTATTTTCTAGCTTTTAGTATTATTATTACTTCATATAAATATTGTTTTCAATAAAACCGTTTAACTTAAATATTTTTTTTTTAAGTTATTTTATTTTCAAGTTTTTAGTATTTATTTAATTGCCTATTATTTCTCATTCTATTTAGTTCATTTAGTGACTCATTATTACACGGACACTTTCCTGACAATTTGTTACAATCTAAGTCCTCAATACATAATCCTTCCAAAGACTTTACTCGATTCTGCACCACGTATGTTTGTCCCTCCTCCAACTCCAAAATATTTTAATGTCGCTTCTACCGGACTGTATGTTAATATTTGTTCCAAATATGAACCAAATCGGACCAGAAATAAGATTTTTTTAAATATCTCGATCCTTGCGCCACCTAGCTGATATTTTTTTCACAGACCGCTTTCTATTTACGTATGTATTATGTGTTCTAAATATGAGCCCATTCGGAACACAAATACGATTTTTTTGAATATCTCGATCCTTGCGCCACCTAGCGGCGATTTTTTCATAGGTCGCTTTCTATTCATGTATGTATTATGTGATCCAAATATGAGCCCAATCGGACCACAAATACGATTTTTTTGAATATATCGCTCCTTGCGCCACCTAGAGGCGATTTTTTCATAGGTCGCTTTCTATTCATGAATGTATAATATGTTCCAAATATGAGCCCAATCGGACCACAAATACGATTTTTTTGAATATCACGATCCTTGCGCCACCTAGCAGCGTTTTTTTCATAGGTCGCTTTCTATTCATGTATGTATTATGTGTTCCAAATATGAGCCAAATCGGACCACAAATATGATTTTTTGAAATATTTCGATCCATGCGCCACCTATCGGAGTTTTTATTTCTTATTATTGTATTGTCATCGGGTCCTGAACTATATTCTGAGTTTCAAGCTTGTAGCTTATCGGGAAGTTACTTAAATTTCGATTACAAAATTCGTTCACAACGGCCGTGCAGCCGGCCTGTCAAGTCAAGCTCTAAATAAAACCGTTTAAAAAAGGCTGCTCGTGTGGAGTTGATTTATAACAAATAAGTCTCGTCCTTTCAGTTTATATGAAAAATAAAAAAAAAGCACAGCGCACGATTTGGAGTCGTATCGCGCTTTGCGTTTATAAGAAATTTGTAGCAATAGGTTTAAGAAGTCCAACGATAAGGAGCCGCCTGAAACCTCATTTGGACTCGAATGGCACGGAAAGCACTTTTCTAGTTCTTATGGACCCGAATCATTGTCCAAATTCGTTTGATAAAGTCCTATTCTCTTTGCAGCGAGTACAATATTTGATTTACCAGGTTTGATGCCGCACTGATAAGGCCAATCAGTTCGTAGATCTTTTTAACAATTAGGAAGACATAAACTTTTAGGCCATATTAAGTAGGCTGATACAGTTTGTGAGATCGACATTCTCGTTAGTTTTGCACTGCACACATAAGTTCCTTGCGGCGGTAGGACCAGATTTTGCATATGAGTTGCTGGAAGTTTTTACGAGCTCTTTGCCGTCATCTTGGAACAGCTCGGAGGGTTGTTCTTCGTTATCCGGCGTTTTTCAGCCAAGATAGAGCTATTTTCAGTTCGTCACAGTCGGCAAGACATTTTCTTGATAATACCAAAACTATTTTGAGATGGTTTTCGAGATTATTTGTAGACTAGTTAAGAAATCGCCATCTTTCGAAACATTGGTATAATTTAGGGACTAAATAAATAATTTTTTTTTGGTCCCTTCGGGAACTTGTTGTTTTAGTTACAAGATTGTTCGGATTAATTCGAAACAAATTTCGAAACTTTTTCTAGTTCAATTTGAGATTGTTTTTGGAATCATTTAAGGTTAGTTTTGCGACAACTTTGGGATCATTTCATGATCATTCTGGAACGGTTTCAAAACTGACTTATTTTTTTTTTTTTTTGTTGATTTTCCGACAGGGTGGATAAATGATGTATATTGGAACAATTTTCCGTCATCCCTTGTCAAATTTGGTTTCGAGACAACCCGGTTTCGGCGTTGTGCCATCATCAGTGTCGAGTTTGTTTTGATCTGTTGTTGTCGTTTGTCTTGTATTTATAGTCCGTAGGTACATGAGCAGGTACGGTCAAAGTTGATGCTTGTGTATATTTATGTGCATGTGCTGTGTGTTCATTCAGAACCGAGATTGGTTTTTACGGATCTATTTGTGAATTTGTGTATCACAGACGTACGTTGTCTCACTAGGGTTAAAGCAGGCCTAGGAACAATTTTACAATATTTCCACCTCTTTGGAATTTAGAGTGATGTAGCAATATGGTAAGCAGAGGACATTTAACGATTAAACTACTCGGTAAAATTAGTTTGAGTGTATTAGGTTTTGAGTTGGGTACCGTATTTTTTACACATTCAAAAATACATCGCACTCACTCCTTTTATTTTCAAAGTTAGACCGACATGCAAAAACAGTTCAACAGCGAACAAAATCGCATCCATTCGCTGAAACTTATTACCGTGTCATAAAAGTGAACACTTGCATGGATATTTCGCGAAGAATATAATATTTTTTTTACATTACCCGCTGTAATAACAATGTAAAAGCTTGTCTGCAATAAAGAGTATATGTAACATGACACAACTCCAATTTTTGTATTATACGCCCTTTTTTAAAAAAAGGCATATAAACATTGTATAACTCATTTCCTTACACTATGATGAATATAGTCGGTGTTTATTTATTTTATGAAGGTGTATAGTTTATACTTATGTGTAAATATTTTGACATATATGAACGCATATTTTCAACATACAGTAGCTGCATATAAAATATTTTATTCATGACTATATATTTGCATGCATAAAAAAAAAAAAAAATAAATGTAAGGCGCGATAACCTCCGAAGAGATCTAAGGCCGAGCTTCTCTTCCAATTTGCGTCGTGCTCCTCCTGATTTTACCTACAAATTGGCCGGACGGGACCTACATGTTTTATGCCGACTCCGAACGGCATCTGCAAGGCAGATAAGTTTTCACTGAGAGCTTTTCATGGCAGAAATACACCCGGAGCGCTTGCCAGTCACTGCCGAGGGGCGACCACGCTTAGAAAAATTTTCTTCTAATTGAAAAACCTTATTTCTAAAATTTTGATGTTGCTTTGCCCGGGAGTTGAACCCAGGGCATACGGTGTGATAGGCGGAGCACGCTACCATCACACCACGGTGGCCGCCGCATGCATATTGCATGCATATTGCTATGAATATTAGCAGCACTATGGGGTACTGTCATCTCTAAGCCGATGCCAAGCAGTGACTTGATGCACATCAATAATTCAATAATTATGTCTACACATATGTACGTACACGCAGCGGAGAAGCAACGCACAAATACATGTAGATATCTTATCTGAGATATGCAATATAATTGTGGAAGTGTCGCTCACAAACACACGCGCATGAGCTGTGAGAGAAGCTATAAAAATTGTGCATCTGTAGTTACAGCTGAGAAACTTATAGCAGATAACCCAACTAGTAGATTCTAGAACAGAACCGCCTAGAAATGTCAACGAGTAAACCAACCAGTATAAAAGGCGATACCAGTAGAGGTGCACTAATCAGTTTCTATTAAGCACGCTATCTGTCGAGCAATAGTAGAGTTATTTATTGTGAAGCACATTAATAAATACCATTTTGCATTACTCCAACTTAGCAGAAGGTTGCAAATAAGCGGATTTGCAGTAAATTCGTTACAATATTTATTTGTATGAAGCGGCCCTCGGGGATTTAAGGGGTTGATGAGCGCCAGTACAGATTTGATTTTTCTTGACCAAGAGAGGACCTTACTTTTCAATTGCCTACTCAGTCTAAAGTAGCACTTGCTAGTAAGAGTTATTCTCTATTTGACTTCTAAGTTGGGATTGTTTTTACTGTTAGTGCTGCTTCCCAAATAGACGAAATCTTTCACAATATAGAATTCATGTCCGTCAACGGTGACGCTGCTGTCAAAGCGAAAATGCTCAACCAAATTGTTAAAACTAGGTCATTCCAGTAGAAAACTGCATCCTTGCCTAGCTAGGAGGAGAATAAGGGGACATCTTTGAAAGCAAAGAACTGTTGATACAACAACAGGGCTTACCATTTTATCTTAAGATTTGAAAAAAAAGTACAAAAGTGTACGAAGGTGCGGTTCTAAATCGTATTTCAATACAATTCATTCCTGAATAGGGTCTCTATACATGGTTGCCATCCCTCATTATTATGTTTGTTACTCTGCATTTCGATACTTTCGCATATGAAACTTGGTACTTGCATGAGATGCTGCATTACTTATAAGTTTCTTCTTCTTCTTCTTCTTCTTAGAGATAAGTAGACTCTTTAAAGTTTTGGGGAGTTTTATCGATATTGATGGTGCTTTGCCGGATATTAATCTAGTACCTACGTTACAGAAAATATTAGGGTACTAGAACAACTACCGCAGGAATGATTCGATATAACTACGTTGAACCCTCTAGGTCATTGAACCCCTACCTTCCGTGAGGAGCCTGGAGTCGCCAAGGCCTAGCCTGAAAAATTAGTCGCCAAGGGCACGTGAGGTTGGCAGTTGTGTTGGAGAAGCTATAAGCTGCTCGTTGAAAACCCCTGCATTATAAGCACACTTATTTAGGTGTTGCCACCTGGTATATTTTTACGAGGTTGTCACCTATTTGCCACAACTTTTATAAAATTAAACATAATATGCCAATTATGGTATAATAGGAAAGAGTTGTCATGTCGTATTTTAATAGAAATATTTATAAGTAAAGTAGACACTCAGAGTTGCCACCTAAGTTTATTTAAATAATTTTGTATATCCGTTTATATTTTGAAAATGAGTTGATACAATTGAATAAAATTTTGATTATAAGCAAAACGCTACATTTTAATCTCTTTTACTTAAATGTTGCAACTTAGAAAGCGTTGACAAGGTTGCCACTTAATTCAAATAATTGAAAACTTAATATATATAAATATGCCAATTATGGTATAACTTACTTCCTTACTTAATTGGCGCTTAACCGTTTAAATGATTATGGCCGTCCAACGAGGCGCGTCAGTCGCTTCTTACCTCTGCCAACCGGCGCCAATTGGTGTGACCAAGGGATTTTAAATAATTTTCCACCTGGTCCTTACAGCGGAGTGTGGTATAACACGAAAGGTTTTCATGTCGTATTTTAATAGAAATATTTCTAAGTAAAGTAGTTACTTAGAGTTGCCACCTAACGTTATTTTAATTATTTTGTATTTCCGATTCTATTTTGAAAATGATTTAGTAAAATTGCATAAAATTTTGACGATAAGCAAAACGCTACATTTTAATCTCTTTTACTTAAATGCTGCAACTTAGAACGCATTTACAAGGTTGCCGCTTTATTCAAATAATTGAAAACTAAATAAATCAGGTTTGTAATCAAAATGTTGCTGATCTTAAAATAATATTTTAGGTTTATTTTCTATCAAAGGGTGAGCATTGTAGCAATTTTTTAATTAAGTCCGGCATTTTTGTCGGAATTTTGTGTCCGGATTCAATCTTGCCGGGATCATGTATGGTCTGAATTTGGTCGTTGGATTATCCGTGGTAAGAATTTGGTCATGTACGTCATGATTCTGAATTTTAGCTGTTTTATAAGTCGGGTTTATATTATATACACATTTTTATAACTACATAATTTTTCGCAGAGAAAGTTTGTCTTTTTAGCTTAAAAAAGGTTATCTTCGTTAAAATACCGAACAGCCTACGTACGTTCATATACATTAACCTAGGTCGATTTGTATGGACGAAAATTAACCGATATCGCCATCGATTTTTCAATAGGATTTGGGCTCAGGAAAAAAAGTTCCACTACGCATACCCAAAAAATAATTTTCGAGCCTGCAAAAACAAAAGACGAAAGGGTAAATTTTTCGACCAAAACGCTCCCCAAAAACCCAAAAAATATTTTTTTTCTTCAAAAAACTGTTTTAAAAACTTTGGCGGTAACAGTGTTAAAAAAAATATTCTTTGGGTTTTGGGGAGTGTTTTGGTCGAAAAATTTACCCTTTCGTCAGTTTTTTTTGCAGGCTCGAAAATTATTTTTTTTTTTGGGTATGCGTAGTGGAACTTTTTTTCCTGAGCCCAAATCCTATCGAAAAATCAATGGCGCGATATCGGTTAATAAATTGACGCAGTCTAATATACATACATATGTATAAGCATATATTTATGGTTCTCCAAACTGAAATAAATGTCCAAATAAAAAAAATGTGTTAAAAATATTATGTTTACTTACTGCCCGCGTGATGTGTGCAACAACAATGTAACCAATGTGCTAGCGCCAGGACACGTGCAATTGTTGGCGAGTAGCGCATATTTGAATTCATCCTCGCAGACGACATGCTCCGCAAATTTCACGTGTAGTTTGTGCTCTGGTCTGTCGTCGTTAATCAGCGGTAAGTGGTGGACGAACGATGGTTGGACAAAAAAACAGCAAACGAACCGAATAAAAAATGTGACAATACATACGCAAATGGAAATGGACGAATTATTTAGTAGCCCAAAAATCCACAAAAAATCATTCAATGTAACAAATGTGACAATCCATGGAATTCAGTTGGTTTTGTTCATTTCGAGGTCGCATCATTTAGGAAGTGGAGCGTGGAGCACAGAATTAATGAAAAGAAGAGAATAACAATAGAATGAATTAATTAATTAATTATAATTGCTACTTTTTATAAAGAAACAAACATACAAAAACTACAAAAAAACAAGTAAGGTTGTCTAAATTCGGGTGTAACCGAACATTATATACACAGCGTGAGTTTCAATTGTACAGTTCATTTCTGATAAATTACTTATTTGAATTGTGTTACAAGGGTTTAATTTTTTTTGAGGCTCTAGAAATGTTGTGTAACACTTGATCGGAATAGGGGCGCGGCACCGCCCGCTAAGAAAACTGTCTCACAACTTCCTCTTATAATAAATTTTGGTAAGTGAACTATCATTGGTACAAAACTTTTTTTCGCTAAAATATAGCTTATTATTCTAGTCCATGATCCTTTTAAACATCCTCTATATATAAAAGTGGGCGTAGTCTTTAACCGATCTCGTCCAGTTTTACTAGAAATATTTCCTGCTATAAGGAAAATATGTGCACCCAATCTTATTACGATCTATTAATTTTTCTTTGAGTTATGGGTCCCGATTCTTGGAATCTGCTTGGTCAAAACATGGTCGGTGCCACGCCCACTCTCATAAATTTGAATTTTTTGCTTTTTCTGCTTATAATTCCACTTGGAAAATGATACATCATAGATATAAAGCTCGTTTTTGCAAAGATATAGCTTATTTTACTCATCCCCGATCATTTTTAAAATCTTTTATATAAGAGTGGGCGTGGTTCTTAAACGATTTCTTTAAATTGTCTTCGAAGCAGTTTTTATAGTAAAGGCAACATCTCTGTTGAATTTTGTTATGATAGGTTTAAAGGTTTTTAATTTATGATTAGTAATATTTGTAAAATTGAGTGGGCGGTGCCACGCTCGTTTTCAAAAAGTTTTTAAAATTTGTATCAAGAGTCTCAATATCAGTCCATCAATCAAATTTCAACATTCTAGGTGTATTATTTACTTAATAATCAAAATATCACAAGCGAGGGGTGCCACGTCCGTTTTAAAAAAGTTTTTAAAATTTGTATCAAGAGTCTCAATATCAGTCCATCAATCAAATTTCAACATTCTAGGTGTATTATTTACTTAATAATCAAAATATTACAAGCGAGGGGTGCCAGTCCGTTTTAAAAAAGTTTTTAAAATTTGTATCAAGAGTCTCAATATCAGTCCATCAATCAAATTTCAACATTCTAGGTGTATTATTTACTTAATAATCAAAATATCACACGCGAGGGGTTCCACACCCGTTTTCAAAAAGTTTTTTAAATTTGTATCAAGAGTCTCAATATCAGTCCAACCAACAAATTTCAACATCCTAAGTGTATTATTTACTTAATAATCAAAATATTATATATGCAACAAGTGGACGTGGTTATCTTCAGATTTCGCTCATTTTAAATAGCTATGGGAGATATATGCTAAAGAACCTATTTACTAAACTTCAATAATATATCTCAATATTCGACATTGTTTTTGGTTTATTTGAATTCCATATTTTCTTCGCCCTTTTTTAGGAAGGTTACCGCGTTTACAGATGACCTAGCTATAGCCTATAGTTCAACGAACTATCTAGATTTGGTAGTAGGTATCAACTATGATGTTCATTAGATTGGGTTGGCCCCCATACAAAAAAAAAAAAGTTGCTAATGTCCACCTAAATTTAAAGATTATGTTGAGAGGGCTTCGGAAAATTTTTTTTAAATTTTTTTGTATCCTTCGAAATACAGCCGAAAAGGTTTTTTCGTTATAACTTGGTTAATTGACATCCGATTTTTAAAATTGATATGCCATTATTTTGGTCTTGAGAAGCTTCACATTTCCGTTTAATATCCTTTTAAGCCAGGCATGCTTAACCAACGAACCGATATCATTTCGTTACGATAATTAACGTTACTAAACGAAACAAAGTCATTTCGTTTCGTTTATTAACGTTAAGAACGTCAAATTAACGGAATGAATTTGTTTCGTTTTCTGCCATATCAAAACGAAATCAAATCGTTTATGCTGGCAAAGCTGATTGATGGCGTAGTCATTAAAGGTGAAAGCATTAGCCAAGCTGATTGCAACTTTTCTCATGAATTTTGACAGTACGAACATTTCTCAGAGTGTTTTTGACATTACCACCAACGAATTACACAAACAAATTACATGGAGTTTGTGGGTATGTCCGCTCGCTGTTACCACCTTACGGCTTCCCGTGGCTATAGCATTGCCAGCACAATTCAAACATAAAGTATCACGTTTTTGTTAACATTTTTAACGTTAACGAAAGTTTTCGTTTCGGTTAAAAACGAGATACAATTTATCTTGATAATTTCTTTATCGATAATATTTCGAAGTGTTTCAACGGAAACGGTGGAAATTTTTTGATAAACGATTAGCTTAACGTTAAGGTGCATCCCTGTTTTAAGCTATGAAGTCGTTTTCACATGATTACGTCAGCTAACACCACTTTTTTTTGTAGAGTTCGAGGCTTAAGTAAACAAAGTACCAACTCCGTTTTTCAAAGTTAGCCTCCAAAAAATAGATATCGGCTTTCGAAGTTCGAAATTCTACATTTCGAAATTTTATTTATTTTTTGTTAACGCGTTCAGCAAATTGAAAAAGTTAAACTGTGGTCGTGGTCCGCTCTTTTCCCTTATTTGAAGAGCTGAATTGTTTATTTGAGAAATTGGGTATAACAGCTGTGTTATACGAGGTGAAAATTCAGAAGTCCGGGTCGGACTTTTCACCTCGTATAACAGCTGTTATACCAAATTTTTCAAACAAAGAATTCAGCCCTTCAAATAAGGGAAAAGAGCGGACCACTACCACATATTTGGCATATCTTTATTTACGTTTTTTCAATGCAAACCCCAATAATAATTTTTCCTTCAAAAATATCATGTGTTTCAGGTCTAAGTATAATAAGAATTAGGTAAAATAACAGTTGCAATAATTGAATTGAACAATTGAAAGTGCTATAACTTCTTTGTTTATTATTTTAGTAATATGGTTTCAAAGCAACATTTCCTGGAATTTTTAAGTACTTTCGTAAGGAAAAAAGGATAAATAAAACAAATTTTTTCCGAAACCCTCTCAACATTATCTCTAAATTTAGGGGCGGACAATTGCAACTTTTTTTCGACCCAGTCTAATGTTCATCTGTTGAGAGTGTGGTTTGTTACACATAAAATGATTGTCAGCAGTAAAGCAAAGATGATGTGTTACGATTTATATTCGAAAATCTTTCCCGATATTGATATTATATTCCACGCCACTGTCTGCGAACATTTTGCTCTAAACAATTTGTTGTGCTCTGGAACATGATATAATTCTGAAACAACTTGCAGCGACAAGTGTTTTCCAGTTGAAAGAGTTAAAGTCTTTCAATATCTGGGAATTTCTGTGGACCAATCCTTAAGTTGGTCGACACATATTTCTCACCTGAAGTCCTACATGCGATCTACAGTTCGCTATTTTTATAGTATGAGGAAGATATGTTCAAACGCAATGCTTAGAACAATCTACTAAGCGTTCGTTCACTCAAGGCTTCAATAGGGAATATGCTGGTGGGGTGTACTTCTCACAATAATATCCAGCAACTTCTTATTACTCAATAATGTTTCATAAGGAAGATATGAACGTTAACCGTTTTCATCACAGCATGGACTTCTTCAGGGAGTTGAAAATTCTGTCGGTAAAACATGTGTACTATTATAAAACCTTAAAAATATTTTTTATTCGCTGTGGGTATTTACACAGCCTTGTTTCCGATGACTATATTTGAGGCAAAACTCGCTCGGACTTTTTGTTGTTCCCACTTCTCGTACTACTCATTTTAATAACTTCTTTACTATCGTTTCTTGTAAAGTCTTCAATAGGATGCCTGCGACTATGGTGTCATTAGGAATTTGCGAGAGTTTTTAAAAAATGTTAAATCATTTTTATTAGAGCTATCACACGACGAGATCAAAACTTTGCTGATTTTATTCATTATTTAACTCATTGAACATACAGCTTGTCTCTACCTTCACCCCACACATATCGTACATGTTCATTAAACGTAATTTTTGACGGCATTCAACACTAAATTTACATACCATTTTACAGAATGCCTTACTTTTCTTTCCTTTATTACTAATTTTATTAATTTAATTTAAGTTCCTATTTTATACATATATGTAAAAAACTTATTGAAAGAAAATGAATAAATCTAATCTAATCTAATCTTATCTAATCTAATCTAATATAATCTAATCTAATCTAATCTAATCTAATCTAATCAATTATAATCTAGTCTAGTCTAATCTAATCTAATCTAATCTAATCTAGTCTGATCTAATCTAATCTAATCTAATCTAATCAATTCTAATCTAGTCTAGCCTAATCTAATCTAATCTATTAACTCAAACTATCATGTGCACAGACAGACGGTTGGATGGATTTTGATATATGAAAGTCTATATCTATCTTGATTCCTTTATACCTGTACAACCAAGATTTATACAATCAATGTTAACATGCTCTGTGTGCAAAGCACGCTGAGTATAACAATTAACAATTAGAGTAACATAACCTAAATTGTGGCATTACCAATAAGTTGGAAGACAACTATGAAATGATACATTTTGTATTTCTGTCTCTTGAGCCCTTTACAACCGCTAACCACCCCACAGTTTAACAATGCATTCTTTGTTGTTGGATTTATAGTGCCACTTGCAGCCGCTATCAGCGCCCATTTATCATTGCGAGTAATTGCATGTCGTTGGCTCACTTCCACTGTGTTTAATGTATCAAATGTTTTGTGCTGCTACGAACGAACTCCGCACTGGTAAGCCATTGAAAAACGACGTTGTTTAGTAAGATTAATGGGACTTAATTCGGCGGTTCGAGCGCGTATCGCACTAGCTCCGCTCTGTAGTAGGTTAGGTTTTATTATTTATTTGTTTATTTGAATTGAATTGAGGTCGAAGTGGAACTTTTGAAAGTTACAAGAAAACTTGTGATTTTTAATTGTATTTAAATTTGTTTCACTGTAGCTAACCTTTGCGGTTTCAATTGAGCGATATTAAGTGGATTATTATTTAGAATATTGCTCATTGATAAATCAAAAGACTTGAGGGCTCAAAGAGAGACAAATAAATGCATTCAGTGAGCTTAATCGCTCTTTACGTGGTTTTTGATAATTTGTTGAATGCAGAGGTTTGAAGAACTTTTAGACATAGATTATTATCATGCCCCTTCGAGAAGTTCAAATGATGATTTTACGCTGGGTGACCTTGAAATAATTTTTAGGGATATTTCGGGATCTCGTCGGCGTTATTTCGAGATGACCCCTTCCGGGATCATTTGGGTTTCCACTGAATATCATTTTAAGACCTCTTAGGGGTCGATTCGGAATCTATGAACCCCAAACATTTTCGAAGGTATCTCGTAGCGAGCCCGAAGGGATACCGAAATGAACCACCAATGAAACCAAAGTCACCTCTCAATTAATTCCAAAATGACCCCGAAAAGACCACGGATTAGAGCTCTAGTCATCCCAAAACGAGCTTCAATTGATTCCGAAGTGATCATGAAATAATCCCAAAATTATCACAAATCGTCGGTAATATCCTCTAATGGGAGTCAAAGGAAATTGTCAATTTCAACAGGGGCGGACCATAGGGAGATTAATAGTTTTATTTGTATTAGTGGCGTAGGTTTCACATTACAGTTGAAAATATGGTTGATGTCAAGTGGGCGAGGGCCTACGCAGATGAGCTGTGGCAGTGATACATTTCTGGAAATCGTGCGCAATATTTTCAAGACTTCTCTGAACCTGGTTGCTAGGCGGTTGAGACATGTAGACTGGCCATCAATCTTGGAAAAACGGAACTGGTTTTGGAACTGGAGAGGACGTCTGCGAGTACGGAAGTGCTGCTCGTACTTTCCGATTTTATACAGGAAGCTTTGATGAACACCAATGTGAATGACAGGGCTATTAAGGCTGATGTTTCCTAGTATTACTGCGTAAGATCATCCATAGGAGGTGGAATCTCTTATAGAGAGCAGCACATTATCTCTATTAGATGGTTGTGGTGCCGATTCTGATCTATGGCGTGTTGGAAAATTTGAACACAATGGACGCGCGAGTATTACCAACACGTACAATGGACGGAGCTTTAAGACGTAAGCGGCGCTCTTGGAACAGCTCCTTCCTTAGCATTGAATGTCCTGCTCCCCCTAGGCTGCATGTTGCCTGTACGGCTCATAAATATCTACATTGAATTGTGCTGACATCGAAGGTAGTCTGAAGAACCTGATAATGCAAGAAATTGCTGTCATGGGTACAATTAAAACGAATGAAGATATTTGTAGGGTATTCGGAGGTCCGTTTGCCTCATGAATAGATGGGCCACAATTCAGCTCAAAAGATAGTTTTTCGTAGGTGGCGAGATATTTCTGACCCAATAGTGTAGGATAGAATGCGGGCTGCAAAAAATATTGGGCTATTACTTCTGCAACCTAGATATGAGGCAAAGGGCACCATCATGGCCAAAGCCGCGTGACTGGTTGGGCCCTATAAGGTTATTTTCTCCTACATGTGCCCTGCTAAGGTCGTATTTATGTCTCCATTACCCCTCTTACTAAACGGTTCGATCTGCGGGGCCCAGCTGCTTTCACTCCACCTTCCATTGTCACCTTGTATGTGAAGTACATATATGGAGGCGGGGGTGTTCATTGAGTGAGTCAGTACTAGCCTAGGCTGTTATTATTTTCTTTATAGATGACATGACACACATGAGCATCTACCAACGTTTACTATGCCTAAATGGGCAGCCCCTTCCGTTATCACCTACGCTCTCATCCCGACTCCACTATTGGTATTTCTCAGTCTATCTGCCGACATTGGCTGCCGCGCAAATCCACCTTTGGCGCCCGATATTATAACGTCCCACCTTCCTTCGCATACCACTACTTAACTGTTGTTTAAACATTACCGTTCCATCCCATCACTGCTTTTCTTGATCGCCGACAGTGGTTCGACAATCTCCACAATTAACTACCCAATTCTTGTCGCAGCGCCGTTCTTACAGTCCGGGGGTTATCGAAAAGGCTCCTTAGAGTCGGAATGGATCTGTCTAAATGTTTCCATAGAAAGCTTATTTTAAGAACTACTGCTTGGCTGCAGCAGGATGGACGAGATCTTCCTAGTCACATTTCAAGTGGTTTCTTGCACTAATTTGGGATTTGGTGCAGAAGTAAAGGAAGTTGTACGTCGACGGCAGTTGCCTTGATAGGCAATTATTGTGAAGGTCAAAATATTAATCGTTTTGAACAATTCAGTTGAAGCTAATCTAAGAATGAAATTAAAAATACATAAAAAAGTTGTCAGAAACTCACCTAAATATTTGTACATATTGCGGCACACTCGGTGCAAAATCCTTAACTGCCCACGAACGCAATATCGTGTGCTCGTCGGCTGCAGTCTTATCAGCATAGTTGCGAGCGGCGAGTATAAAACACGCCTCAGCCTCATTCATGCGTGCACGCGCCAAATCACCATCCTTTAAACAGGAACCCTAAAAATAAAAGGAAAAAAGTCGCAAAAGACCAAAAAGGAAAACGTGAAATATCAAAGCAGAAACAAACATTGAGTCAAATTAGGTTTGGTTAAGCAAACGAGCAAACATGCGGAATAACTGACTATAGTCACGCCTACACAGTTAGGCATAAATTATGCGCTTCAGCCAACATCAGTGTTTAAAAGAGGGGTAGGAGATCAATGAAGAATTCAAGTTTGTATCGCAAGCTACTCACCTGAATATAAATGACGCGTTGCGCCCAAATTGGCACCTGCAATATCATACGCATTGTTGTATCCAATTCCATTGGACTCAACAGCACCACATAGTAATCTTGTAGTAATGGATGTGCATAAAATTCGTTGAGGAAGTCCATGATTGTATCCGCATGTAGAGTTGTTGAACAGACGACTACATGTTTTTCGCTCTGCGCTCGATGAGATGAGTAGCTACCGCCCAATTTTTGTCGCTCCATCCATGTAAAGGCCAATTGTTCGAACTGTAGGCAGTGTACATACGGATAGGCAAAAAAATAAAAAAGGGAGATATTAGAGAAAGGTATAGTAGATTGTATTGTAAAAGCGAGGTGAGTTGTATACAATTCCTAGTATTTTTGGAAGGTAGGATCGGAAAACAAAAAACAAACGATATGCTACCGGTATACTTACTAGACTACTCTTGCAAAGCCTGACCTTCCATACCAGTTCTTTCACTTCATAAACCTCAGGTTCTCAATCCCTTTGTTCTTCCTTATTCCCCCTAAATTGTCATAAATACGTCCTTCTTTTCCGTGTCTTCCATTTGCCCTTCATTTCCATTAACTTTACCCATCCCTTCTTTTCTTTTTCCACTTTCCCTCCATAACTCCTTCAATTCTTCTTTTATTTTTGTTTCAGTTGCAATTTCACTTCATTTCTGCATTCGTATTTCTTTTCCTATTCCTGTTCCTATTCCTATTCATATTCCTATTCCTATTCCTATTCTTATTCCTATTCCTATTTCTATTCCTATTCCTGTTCCTATTCCTATTCCTATTCCTATTCCTATTCTTATTCCTATTCCTATTTCTATTCCTGTTCCTGTTCCTATTCCTATTCCTATTCCTTTTCCTATTTCTATTCCTACTCCTATTCCTATACCTATTGCTATTCTTATTCATATTCATATTCCTATTCCTATTCCTATTCCTATTCCTCTTCTTATTCATATTCTCATTCCAACCCGTATTCCTATTCCTACTCCTATTTCTATTTCTATTTCTATATTTCATTTACTTTTCCTATACCTATTCCAATTCCTGTTTCTTTTCCTATTCCTATTTCTGTTCCTATTCCTTTTCCTATTCAGATTCAGATTCCTATTCCTATTTCAATTCCTATTTCTATTCCTATTCCTGTTCTTATTCTTATTTATATTCCTATTCCTTTTCCTATTTCTATGTTCATGTTCCTATTCCTATTTCTTTTCTATTTCTATATCTGTTCTAATCTGATTCGTATTTTTATTCCTATTCCAATTCGTATATCTGGATTCAAGGGTCGATTCGTATTTCTATTCCTATTTCTGTTCCTATTCCTATTCCTATTTCTATTGCTATTCCTATTCCAATTCCTATTCCAATTCCTATTCCTATTCCTATTCCTATTCCTGTTCCTATTCCTAATCCTGTTCCTATTCCAATTCCTATTCCTAATCCTATTCCTTTTCCTATTCCTATTCCTAATCCTATTTCTATTTCTATCCCTATTCCAATTCCTATTCCTATTCCTAATCCTATTCCTATTCCTATTCCTATTCCTATTCCTATTCCTATTCCTATTCCTATTCCAATTCCTATTCCTATACCTATTTCTATTCCTATTCCTATTCCTATTCCAATTCCTATTCCTATTCTTACTCCTGTTCCTATTCCTATTCCTAATCCTATTACTATTCCTATTCGTATTCATATTAATATTCTGATTCCAATTCGTATTCCTATTCCTACCTCTATTCCTATTCCTACTCCTATTCCTATTTCTATTCCTTTTCCTATTCAGATTCAGATTCCTATTCCTTTTTCTAATCCTGTTCCTATTCCTATTCTTATTTTTTTGTATACAGTCTTATGCGCTTACCTACTCGCAATTATGTCTGTCTTCAGTAGTCATATCAGTACGAATGACGAGTGAAAGGCAAAGAGTGTAAATAAGAATAGAATTTGCGATTGAAACAAAACTACAACAAAAAACATTCGAACGTGTCATCAAGATGGGTGGGTGGCTGTTGCCTGTCAATCAACAGCAAGGACGACAACAACAGTTAATACATGTTAGTTGCGTGGGTCAGTTTTATTAGGCATTCAAGTGATGTTTGGCAACGCGACTGATGGTTGACTGAATATTTGCCGGGTGCTGATTCGCTTCGTGTCGTTCATTGTTAGTTTGCCAATCTCGTTTCACCTGTTTTGCATTTAATTTTCTATTTACAAAAACTGAATTTTTCCCAATGAAATTGTAAAAGCATTCGAATGCAAAAAAGAAAATTCAATAAAAGGTGTTTAAAAACGGCAATGGCAACTTAACGACAAATTTGTAAAATTGATCAGATGGAAGGTGTTGTCATTGCCTTACACAATTTTAAAACAAGTTCCCATCCTTCGCACTTACGCTCCTTTTTTCGTTCTCTTAATCTTAGATTAACCGACCTCTACGCGTTGGCGACGTCGAGTACGGAAGAACATTTAATGATAAGCTGTACGAGCTCTACGTAGATATCAACAAAGTTCAGCGAATTCAATCGCAGTGGCACGATGGCTAGGCCATGTCATGCGAATGAAAGATGGCACTCCGGCTAAGAAAGTATTTTTATCGGAACCCACCTATGGAAGCAGGGGAAGAGGGCAGCCCCCACTCCGCGAATTAAATTCCTTTGGAGTGACCGATTGGCACCATTTAAATAAATATATATAATGCGCGATTACCTCCGAAGAGACTTTAGGCTAAGCTTATCTTCCAATTTGTGTCGCGCTCGAACTTGTTTGATTCCGACTCCCAACGACATCTGCAAGGCAAATGAGTTTTCACTGAGAGCTTGGCGCCAGTTAGCAGAGTGAAGAAGCGACTGGCGCGCCTTTTTGGCCGACCATAACAGTTTAAACGGTTAAGCACCAATTAAGTATGTCAGTACGTAACCCCTTTCTCTTTCATTCTATATCTCTCATTTCCTCTCGCCGTTACTGGGACTCTCTCATTCTCTCGGTTTTTCCGCCACAAAGACTGCATCGAGGTCCCTACTCCTGTCTATCTACCTTGATTTTTCTTAATCTGCTTTTTGTCTCCGTCGCTCTTTCTATCTCCGTCTACTCTTCTTCCTTCGTTTTCATCTCCAGCTCTTCATCATTGTACGTATCCATCTCCTTCTCCGGCCCATGTCCATTTCTTTCGCCCTCCCTGTCTTCATTTCATCCTCTGTCCCCGTCTTCATTTCCTCTTCCCTCTACATCGCATCTGAATTTCGGCTTCCCTTCTATTACCTATTCCTTCTCCTCCTACGTCCCCGTCTCTATCTCTATTGCCCGTCTTCATCTCCATATGCATTTGCTCTCCTTCTTCCATCTTCATATCCTCTTCCGTTACCGTATCAATCTCCTATGTATGTCCCCGTCTTCATCTCTATTTTATAGTATTAGTCTCCATCATATGCTTCCGCCTCCACCTTCGTCTTCATTTTTGGTATCTGCATTCGATTTTGTTTGCGTCTCCATATCCTCCTCCTTCCTGGTCTCCATCTCTATTGTCCATTTCCGTCTCTATCGTTCGTCCCCGCCCTCACATTCTTCTCCATTGTCAGTCTCTACATTCGATTCCTCCTCCGTTTACGTCTACATTGTTCGCCTCCATTTTCAATGCTGGTTTCCGTCTCAAATATCTATCACCGCCTCTGCCCCCGCCTCCGTTTTCGCCTCCGTGTCCATTGTCCATCTCCATCTCAACCTTCATTGCTCGACTCCGGCTACATTTCTATTGTTCATTTCCATCTTCATTGCTCGTCCCTGTATTCATAGTCCGTATCTGTATTAACAGTTTCCATCTTCATTGTCCGTCTCTGCCTCTATTCCGCTTACGTCTGTATTTTCCAGCTCAATTCCCATCTCTCTTTCGTCCATCTCCATATTCATCGTCCGTCCCTGTATCCATTGTCCGTGTCCTCTTTTACAGTCTCTTCTCCATTGTCCCTCTCCGCCTGCACCATCGCCTTCATCTCGACTTCGTCTATTGTCCAACTCCATCTTCGTTTTTCGACTTTTCACTATCGTATGTCTCCATCTTCATTGCCTGTCTCCTTCTCCATTGCAGGTATCTGTTTCCATTATCCATACCCGTCTTAATTGTACACTTGCGTTACCTCCTCCGTCTTCGTTCCAATAGTTCGTGACAGTCTGCATTGTCCGGATCCGTATTCGCCTGTGCCCCTGTATACATAGCTCGTTTACGTCCCTTTTGTACGTCCTCGTCTTGCGTCTGTCTTGGTCTCGATCACTTTTTTCCGCCTCCGAGCGAGTGATATTAGTGATAGCCCATAAGAAAAACGGTGTTATCATGCAAGTTGGGTTTTAGCACTAGAACTATCTAAATTCAATAAAAATGCTTATCAGCCCTACACCATAACCTTAACCTAGAGGTCGAGTAATTTTTTTGCTCCAAATTACAACACCCTTAACAACAATACCAAAAATATTCGTGCCATACAGTAGCCAATCAAGATGTATTTTCAGTCTTTAACTGCGCACTCTAAGCCGTTATGCAGAAATTTAATTTTCACAATTTCTCTATGCACTCACACGTCAACAACACACAAGCTTGTATGAAGGATCCTTTTAATATACTCTCAAAAAGGAACGAAAAATGTGCGAAAAGTTAATAACAAAACTTTAAACATTTCACATTCCAATGCAATCTTCTAGGTCTTACTCAACAGCGCTTACTTGTTTTGACGCCTAATTGCTTTACTCACCTCCCCCTCCCTACTATGTATCAGAAGAAGGCTACTCCTTGTATGACAGCAAACGTTTACTCTTCCAGCATGGAAGATAGTAGCTGCGCTTACAGCAAAAAGTTTACAAGACTAAGCTGACATGACTTGGGGAAAACGGGCAATTAGAACGTTTTCGAAAGATTGAAATAATAAACTTTGCTGTAGTCACTGAGTGTGTGATTTTTAACAGTATTTTCAAAGAGCTTTTCCTTTTTTTAAATTAAAGAATGGTACTTTTAAGGGAAATACTAAATAGGGAAAGAATGTGTTAGCCATAACACATAAGAAGCGACCGTCGTAAAAGTCGGCAGTAAGCTCGTTGCCTTCACTGTGTTTCATAAACTGTAGAGGACGAGTCGGTCGAGCATTTTATGCATATCTGAGCCGCTTTTAAATGGAACAAGAATACGACTTTGACTCAGAAGTGTAACTTCGTTATTGACTGAGACTCTTTTTTGTGGAGAAGGAGGCATACAAGCATTTTCAGTATATCCGCCTTACTTTCGATAGAAAGATTTGGATCGGCAGTGTAAGTGTTGGATTTATTGCACCTCCTGCTTGGAATAAGACAGCGAAGCGCTTTCTGATGTGATACCAAGAATTATATATATTCCTTAAACGGGAAGAGAAAGTAAACGAGCTTCTGATGGATCTAGAATCAGGAGCTGTCGAGTGATGGCCTACGCGGATGACTTTGCAACCATTATTAAAGTTAAATTTTCGAAAATCCTTTAAGATATTTTGCAAATCTACAAGGACTTGATGACAAGATGGACTAAGTCAGGCAATCAACCATGAAAGAATGGACCTAGGTAAGAAATTGGCTGGGAAGGCCGCAATTGTCTTGCACTGCTGCAGGGGGACCATTGGTACGAGCTGGGGACGCTTGTCAAGGGCAGTATTCTACAAAATGTCATGGTAAACATACATTCTGTGTGGGATTGGGAGAAATAGTTAATAAGGGCCAGTGAACTGGTAAACTGGTTCACGGATGGCTTGAGCTTGGACGCGATGGTTGGCGGAGAGGTTTTCTGCCAGGGCTTTGATATAAACCGCAAGTTTGAGTTGCCTGATCCTTGTAGTGTTTTTAAGCGGAGGTTGCCGCAATTAAGGATATGGTGGGTGGGATGCTGACCCGTGCTACAATCATTAAACATCTACTCTGGTAGCTAAAATGAAACTAAAGGCTTAAGCCTGTGGTTCGGTTGAGGTTGGTATGGTAATGCTTGAACTCGCTTGTGCTTGCGTCGAACTATTTAAATATTAAAATCATCTGCGTCCGAGGACATAGCAATATACCAGGCAACAGTCAAGTAGATCTGCTAGCGCGCATGAGCACCAATGGAAGGCTGTACGGAAAACGGAATAAGTATATTTGAAGCAGATGAAAACGCCTGATTATTAGTTTATTTATAGCTAACTCGTCCACAGTCGTTAATTCAACTAACAGACCGTTCCGTCTGGCCCTCTCATCAACCTGCATTAATTTTCAAAAAATTAAATTTTAAAGCACAACGTTGAAGTTTTCACTATACTCACTGCAGAATTTTTCATTAATGGAAGTAAAATTGCTACGTTTGTAAAATAAATGAGTTTTTTTTTTCATGGAAATCCATTACATAATTAACTTTTTCTGCAAAATATTAACTCAACCGAAAAAGTTACATTAATATACGGATTTGATGCCATAATTTAATACTGAAAAGTAATTTGCTGTGAAAACGTTTCATGTCTATTTTTAAATAAGTTGACGTTAATAATATCGAAATGGCCTAATTAAATAATGTAAATATTTTTTCTATTAAAATTTGTGAGTATGTGATAATGACGCACTGAGCGGCATCTGGAAGACCGTGTTTTGTTTACAGTACGAAACGATCCGATTCTTATATGAAATGAGGAGCAAATGTAGAAAGGAATTAAAACTTGGGTTCTTTGTAGTCCAAAGGATCTTAGATTTTGCTAAACAAGGACATAGTTAAAAGAAATCAAAATCAAACGAAATTAGGCTTGCATGTTGCAGACTGCCGGTTCGATGTATAGTTAAGAAGTTGTCTCTTGTATGGGGTTCTGAATATTGTGTTATTGTTGTAGCGACAAAGGCACTTCCCGAAGGCTTTGTGGAGTGTTATAGATGTTGATGGTTCAATTAGACAACATGAGAGTCCATTGTGATACAACATCAAATAACGGTGACACGAGCTACAATTACTTACAGAACGCGCAACAATGTAGTTTCGACTAAGCCTAATCTTACCTTTCGTAGATTCCAGAGGCCGAAATACTCTCGACTAGTTCTTGCTGATACACTAGCGCCTAGTTCTGGAAAAAGCTCTACGGTTACGCAAGAAATTACTTAATAAAATCACCTAATGAATTTCTATTGGACACAGATCCACCAGAACTCAAATCACAGAAGTACAATAACCATTAGGGAATTCAATGATATTCATATCCCACTTGCTATCCACTTCCGATCGGAGGGCTTTTTCATCACTACAAGATAAAGTGTTTGCCTAGCGTTTGCTGACTAGATGTCCATATATAAAAGAACAGATTGCAGAAGGACAGCGGTACATGGATTATCCTAAAGCACGCCAAGACGCCGTTCAATTATGCGTATTCAGGTAAAGAGTTCAGGGTGATATTGCCTGTGATATACCCTGAAACCTAGATGATGCTTATCTTCAAATTATATGGGGAAATCCCAAAGGGAGGTCATGTACTTCAGAGCAGCTTCGATCGCCTTATAATCGAACTTACAGCCTTGACTTTCGCTTGGCTAAATGAGTAATGTACGCTAAATTTCATACAAACACTTTGAAATGCTAGCACTTTTTTCCACCACTTTTTAAATTCATCCCAAAGTTAGTGTATGCATTTAAGCAACATGTTGCTGAATATTTATTCAGAATTTCAACTCCCCGAATTACAAAATACCGAATCTCTACCATTAGTTAGATGAAGAGTGAGTATAAAATAATGAGACTTGTAAAGGGCAAGGCATAGGTCTAGAAAACCAATTTGAAAGGCTTTATCCAACTTAACTAAAAACCCCTTGTGGACTCTTAATTTTAAGTAAAAAGATCAAGTAAAGAGGTCTAAGTTGGGTGAAACCGAACATTATATACCTAACTGTTGGCTATTGCATATGTATATTAAGAACATACATATTTAAAGAGAAATGAAAGGTGAAATTTGCAGCCTATAAACCAGTGACTGTCCTGAGAAGGTAGTGGCTATCAAACTTAGTTAGATTTGGGCAATTTCTATTCGACATACATACCATAGGTTAGGTTAGGTTGCACCGGCCGGTACATGAGGACCTCACAGAGACTGATTGAGTCCGTGGTGTTACCAGAAGTTTGCTTTAACGACCAAACTGAAAACCCTATCAAAAGCCAGGACCTATGTTATAAAATGACTACGTCCTCTTGGCAAATACTAGAAGCTTCCTAGGACTTAAGCCGCTTGCTGTTTCTAGACCTGACAGCATACGTACCATAAGTATATTGCAAATTTTCTTAAGATTAAAGCTTTAGAGACTTTAATTTATTAAATGTGGGCGTGTTTGTCAGCGGGTTTTGCTCTTACTTACTTACTTAATTGGCGCTTAACCGTCTAAACGGTTATGGCGGGTTTTGCTCAGATCGAGATATAAAAAGCCATACTTTACAAAACCCATACATACATGATTTACGGCTTTCAAAACTTTAACTTCTACTAAATGTATTAATTAAATACAAAAAAAATATTTGCACCGGTTTTTATTTCACGCTTGACATTTTTGCAAATATTTCCCTTTAAATGTAGGCAGTGCCACGCCCATTTTGCCAAATTTTTGCAAATTTACATCTTGAGTTATAAGGTCAGCATATCATTTGTATATCATATCACATATCACCACTTTATAGGTTTTTGGTAAGGAAGTACTGCATTTCTTCGATTTTTTGAAATTTTCGATATCGGGGGCATGGCTATTTATTTATTTAGTTACTCTACGAAAAAACATTTCTTACATAATAATAACAATTAGCAATGTAAAATAATAACTGAGACTAAAAACCTAGAACATAGTATTTAGTAAAACCTGTTGGATCCGTTCATTCCTATTAAGGTACTTTTTGTGACTTGGCCTCCATATGAAAGCACCATATTCCAAATAAGAACCAACAAACGCCGTGTATAAAAACTTGAGAGTATAAGGGTCACACAAATTTGAACTGTTCCGCCGCACAAATTCAAATATCGAGTAAGTGACTAATATGTCTATTGAAAGAGATTGTTACTAGAAAAAATTACATAAAGATCTTTACTTTCATCCAAACTTTTAATAGTGAATGGGAAATGTGAAAAGATGTCGGCAATATATTACGAGTTTTCGCATGCGTGACTTCAAAACACTTTTTGATATTTACAGCAAGCCGTGAATTAAAGCACCATACTTCTAAGCTGTCAATGTCTTTTTGAAGCTTAAAAGCATCTCCCGGTTTTGCAATTTTCGAAAACACCTTTAAATCATCGGCATGGAGTAAGAACTCTACAAAATTGAAGCAGCAGCTTATATCATTAATAAACAAAACAAACAGGAACGGGTCTAGTATACTTCCTTGAGGAACGCCAGAACAGGCGAAGAATGATTCAGAAGAAGTGCCGCTAACTGTTACCACACAGTTTCTGTATAAGACTGAATCCAATTCAAAAAGAAGTCGTATGAAATACTAAACGAGCTAACGTATAAACCAATAAAGAATGTGAAACTTTATCGGAAACTATTGGGAAATCAGTGTAAAAGCACATAACTTGAAGTTCCAAAGAGAAAGATGCAATACAATACTCACTGAATAATGCAAGATTCGCTAGAATTCACCCATTTTTAAAATCTATTTTGGGTCCAGATAAGACAGTGTACTAGGTTAGGTTAGGTTGAACTGGCCGGTCCATGAGGACCTCACATAGACTGATTGAGTCCGTGGTGTTACCAGAAGTTTGTTTTAACGACAAAACTGAAAAAGCCTATCAAAAACCAGGACCTATATTATAAAACAACTCCGTCCTCTTGGCAAATACTAGACGTTTCTTAGGAATTAAGTCACTTGCTGCTTCTAGATCTGGCAGCTGTATCACTCCTAATAGCTGTAGTCTTAGCCTGGCAAGTGCAGGGCACAAGCACAGAATGTTTCCTCCTCCAACCCGCACTTCCTACATCTGCTATCATTGACCAAGCCTAATTTAAAGGCATGTGACGCCAGAAGGCAGTGTCCAGTCAGAATACCCGTCATGAGTATACAGTCCTCTCTTTTTAATGATAGAGGCAACTGTGTTAGTCTAAGGTTGTAAGACTTACACATAATCTTCGACACTTTACAGCCCCGTGCTTGAACCCACGGCTTTCCCGCTTGGTCGATCATGTGCACCTCTCGCCTTCGCTTAATCTCGCCCAATCTAATTGGGGCGTCTACGGAGCAAGCTTCAAGGGATGCGCCCTTTTTGGCTAGTTCGTCCGCTTTTTCATTCCCATCTATTCCCATATGCCCTGGGACCCAATATAGGTGTATGCTTCTCCCTGTCCCGATTCTCTACAGATACTGCTTACACTCTACCACGCATCTAGACGCTGTACTATGCGAGATTATTGCCTTAATTGCTGCTTGACTGTCAATATAAAAGTTAACACGGTTGCAGCTTAAGCTATTATCTTCCAGGGTTCTAATGCTTTGGTTACGGCTAATATTTCTGCTTGGAAAACGCTACAGTAATCCGGCAGCCTGTAGGATCTGCTTATTTCCGGATCAGCGCAGTATACCGCAGACCCTACTCCTTCCACTACTTTGGAACCATCGGTGTACACATGTATCGCCTCGTCCGCCATTTGCGCACCCTTGCGCCAACCGTCCACTTCTATTGTGGCCTTAAGATCTCCCTCGAAGCGCAAATAAGGAATCAGGTAGTCTGTTCGTCTTGCGATTGATGACGCTGTACTAGTATGGCCATATGGTCGGCGCTTAAGCTGCCCCACAGCCCCGAGCCTGGTTGCAGTCGTTAATGCTTTGTTCTTTGCTACCAGGGCTACAGGTGGAATGTGCAGAATGGCATACAGTGCAGCCGTCGGGGTTGTTTTTAGGACTCCCGTAGTGCTAAGCATCGATAGTCTGCATACCCCCTCTAATTTTTTGAGGTATGTTGTTTTTTGTGTGGCTGTCAACCAAACAAGAACTCCATAGTATAGAATAGGGCTTACAATCGCTGTAAAATTCCAATGAGAAAGAGAAGGCGATAGGACCCACGTACACCCCAGCATTCTTTTAAATGCATAGAGTGCCGTTGAGGCATTTTTCACCCTCTCCTCCACGTTGAGCTTCCATAACAGCTTACTGTATAGGATGATTCCTAGATATTTTGTGCAAGGTTTCTCCTGTAAGGTCACTCCTCCTAACTTAGGCCTGGTCCAATTTGGGACCTTGTGCCTCTTTGTAAACAAGACCATATCCGTCTTCTCCGCATTGACTTTCAACCCGACATTAGATGCCCAGGTATGAATATCCCGAAGCGCCCCATCCATCAAAGAACTAATCGTTGGAAGGCAATTTCCACTTATGACAATGGCAACGTCATCTGCGTAAGCCGTAAGTTTTACGGGTCCCTCATCGAATTGCCTGAGCAGTTGGTTGATGACCAGCGTCCACAGCAGAGGTGATTGCACCCCTCCCCCCCCTGCGGCATGCCTCTGTCCACTGGTTTCGTGGCTTCGTACAGTGTACTAAAGTTTCCTAAATATATATATCTAAGTTGTTGCTCAATTTGTCGTGTTAACAGACGGTGAGATCCTCGATCCTTTATGCCACTAAAAAAATTATTCCATCAATTAACAATACTTTTGCCTACAAACACACGCTGGGTATAAAAATAAACCAGATGGGGTGAACTATAAGTCACATACTGTCATAAAAATGGAACCATATAACCGGGTTTTCTTAGAACCTGCTTAGATAGATACGGTTACTAAAATACTCGTCGCCGCACCTCACCACTCTATGCACACAATCAAGCGATACCGTGATAACCATTTATTACCAGAATATCAATAATATTTAGTTTAATTAAAGATACCATTATGTTGAAAAGCCAGAAAAATAGAAGTAAATAGATAAAATACTCAATAAAATGCGTGGCATTCAACCTAAATTGAAATTCACTTAATATCCTACATCTGTAAGTACTTGTGTAGTTCTCTATTGACATATCGAATTATGACTTAATTTGGGGAGCGATTGTACGTGTACATTGATATAAATGACTTCAACATAACCCCCATTATGTCAACTCACCTGCGTTGGCAGCACAATAAGTGCGACGCAAATCATAATCACCATATAAAGTTGTGAAGGCCATATATCGGGCACGAAATCGCCATATCCGACTGTTGAGAATGTCACAACCACATAATACGTGCTTTGGAATAAATTCAAATGACGATGCCCGGCTCGTTGAAAATGTTGTATGCCACAAACGCTGTAAATGGATAAGAGATGTACGAGAATATGTTAGAAAGGCGAATGAGTGAGGAAGTGGATGTAGCAGGAGAAATAAACTGACAAGTAATATACATATTTTTATGCCAATAATGGAGTGTCATGAAGGGAAGTTTATGGAAAGCAAACATGAAATTGACTTGCGTTCCAATAAACATGAAAATAAACATTATAATATGTAGAGGGACTAACAAAAGTTCGATAAGGTGCATATTTTTTTGTATAACAGCCATTACGTCTTGTTGTTGTTGTAGCGGTAAAGACACTCCCCGAAGGTCTTGGGGAGGGTTATCGATGTTGATGGTAATTTGTCGGATGCAGATCCGGCACGTTCCGGTACCAAACCGAAGATCCATGAGGAGTTCGGGGTCACCAGAGCCTCGGCTGTTAATGAAACAGGATTCGCCATGTATAAGTGAGGTTGACAATTGGGTTTGGAGAAGCTATATATTGCGCTGGCAACCTGAAAGGGTTGGGCTACACAACACCTTGAATCTTGTATTTTAGTTGCCTCTTACGACAGGCATATCTAAATCGGGTATATTCCGACCCCCTAACCCGCTGGGGGAGGTCTTGTAGTTATATGTTCTGGAAGATTTCTGGATGTAAACATAAAGTAGAATTTGTTAGAATATATGAAACACGAGAGGCTAAGAGGTATCCAAAGCTGACAGTTCCACAGCCTATGCAGTGTACTACGTTCCATCAAAAAAAATTTGGTTTCCGAAAATTTCGGAATCCCCTTCGGAATACTTTAGTGACTATGTAGAGATAATTTCGGAAAGTTTTCGAGATTATTTCAAGACTATTTTATCATATAGAGATGGTTTTCGAGATCATTTTTTAACTGTTTCAGTATAGTTTCTTAGATGCCCGGATATTTTCGGAGTTTTTCTGAACTATTTCGGAATCTTGTCGGGATTATGCCCTGATCATTTTGGATTTTTTTTGTGATAAAGTGCACATTAATTTGAGATTAATTCAGATAGTTTTCGGTAATATTTCGAGACTATATTCAGATCAAAGTGAAATTATACTGCGCTTGTTTAGGAAAAGTTAAGGGTTTTTAAGCACTTCTTCGAGATTATTTCGGAATCATATAGGGATTGCTTTCAAGATAGCTTTGTATTTCAGTTTAATTTCTGGGCTATTTATATGGGATTATGTCCTGATAATTTGGGAATTTTTCTATCCAGATATCTTCCGGAATATTTCGAAATGGTTTCGGCACTTTTTTTCCTACCATTTCGACATTTGTGTTTCTGATCATTTTGACGCTATTTCAAGTTCATTTATAGCATATTACGCGGTCCTTTTGCAATTGTGTTCGGAATATTTTCGAAACTATTTTGAAAAAGTTGGAAGATGATTTTCTGAATAATATATAAATCATTTTTTAATTATTTTGTCGCCATTTTGATATTATTTGTTGCGTATTTGCTAATAGAGGATTACTTTGACATCATATTGAGGCTGCTTTTTGGAACAGAATTCATAACTTCTGGATTCTTTCGAAACTGTTTCAATATATTGTGACGAATATTAGTAACGCTAAGTGATATTCACATCACTAATCTGATACTAAGTAAATAAAGCCACAACAACAATAAAGCGAGTTGCCACACTTGTATGTACGTAAACAAATTAATCATCATGTATACACATACATACAAGCAGCAGAGAGATACTCACAAACGCATGTCATCATCACCTACTACTTCACTCACATATACACACGCATATGGTTACATACTACAAATACATGCGCGTGTGGCTGGTGTCCAGGTAGATGATTCTAGAAGAAGAAACGTCTAGGTATTTGGGCAGAGAGTATAAAAGCAGCAGAAGCTGAGTAGTCCAAAATCAGTATGATTTAAGCACGCTATTGATTGCGAAGTATAAGTGTTATTGGGAAGTATTTTCAAAGTAGTCTAATAAAGACCACTTTGCATTATTGAATATTGAAGTTATTTATTCAACAGTTAGCGATGCGAACGTTAGTAGAAGGTTGCAAATAAGTGGAATTTCGTTAATATATATTCAGAATTTTTTTCAGAGATCATTTCTATGCCGTTTCAATGTTCAGTATCTTTACAAAATTTGTGTTTTTTGGGGTTATTTTGGAATAATTAAGAAGAGTTTCGCGACTGTGTTCAGATGGTTTCGGGGAAATTTAGGTACTGTTTTAAATTTTATATGAAACACTCTTCAGTAATACTACCAGTATGTTTTTCGTTATTGTTTCAGGGCTAATTTTATGTTGATTTTCTATCTCTCGATCATTTTGATTGACTTTGGGGTAATATCCTTTCAGGATCATCTATTGATCATTTCGAGGTTGCGGTTTAGCCCAAAAGTACAAAAAAATAGATCTTTCCAGAAAATTAAGTATTTGTGTTCCAAATCTCATTCAAATTCATTTAGACTCTCTGGGTGCATTTGAGTTGGACATCCTGTCATTAAAATTGTGGCAAAGTATGCAGATTTCGGCACAATTCTAGTATCATTTTTCAAATTTTTTTCGGAATAATTACGCAACTTTATTCAGGTTAATTGCTTATATTTCGTCAGGTTAAGTGGAAAGGGCTGGTGCGTGAAGACCTCGCACAGATTGAATGTGTCCACTTCTGGCAGTTAGCCTAAAGGCCAAAATGAAAAATCCTAACAAAAACCAGGATTTTCAGAATTTGTTTCAAAAACACCTTATCTTAGCTCATATTCATATATTTTGACACTAGTTTGGGCGTTTATGAAAAAAGTCCTGAGTTAGGGCGTTCTTCAACCGATTTCTGAGATAGGACATTTTTTTAAACAAGTTCAGATATAGGACGTTATTCCAACGCTTTCTGAAATAGGGCGTTTCACAAATGGAAACCTAGGTAGGGTGACATTCCATTCAGTGGTTGATTTGTGGATAATTTGGGACTATGTATCTCCAGACTTTTGAGGTATTGTTTATATAATAATTTTCCGACTATTTCGGGTTTACTTGTGGCAGTTTGGAAATAGCCTTCTGGACTTCTTCAGAAATGTTTAAGGGTCATAACAATAATAAAAAAAGAAACAAGTAAGGAAGGCTAAGTTCGGGTGTAACCGAACATTACATACTCAGTTGAGAGCTGTGGAGACAAAGTAAGGGAAAATCACCATATTGTAAAAAGAACCTAGGGTAACCCTGGAATGTGTTTGTATGACACGTGTATCAAATGGAAGGTATTAAAGAGTATTTTAAGAGGAAGTGGACCATAGTTCTATAGATTGACGCCATTTAGGGATATCGCCATAAAGGTGGACCAGGGGTGACTCTAGAATTTATTTTGTACGATATGTGTATCAAATGAAAGGTATTAATGAGTATTTTAAAAGGGCGTGGGCCTAAGTTCTATAGATGGACGCCGTTTCGAGATATCGCCATAAAGGTGGACCAGGGGTGGCTCTAGAATTTATTTTGTACGATATGTGTATCAAATGAAAGGTATTAATGAGTATTTTAAAAGGGCGTGGGCCTAAGTTCTATAGATGGACGCCGTTTCGAGATATCGCCATAAAGATAGATCAGGGGTGACTCTAGAATTTGTTTGTACGATATGACTATCAAATGAAAGGTGTTAATGAGTATTTTAAGAGGGCGTGGGCCTAAGTTCTATAGATGGACGCCGTTTCGAGATATCGCCATAAAGATAGATCAGGGGTGACTCTAGAATTTGTTTGTACTATATGGGTATCAAATGAAAGGTGTTAATGAGTATTTTGAAAGGGAGTGGGCCGTAGTTCTATAGGTGGACGCCTTTTCGGAATATCGTTATAAAAGTGGACCAGGGGGACTTTAGAATGCGTTTGTACAATATGGGTATTAAACGAAAGGTGTTAATAAGTGTTTTAAAAGGGAGTGGGCCTTAGTTCTATAGGTGGACGCCTTTTCGAGATATCGCCATAAAGGTGGACCAGGGGTGCTCTAGAATGCGCTTGTATAATATGGGTATCAAATGAAAGGTGTTAATGAGTATTTTAAAAGGGCGTGGGCATTAGTTCTATTGGTGGACGCCTTTTCGAGATATGGCCATAAGGGTGGACCAGGGGTGACTCTAGAATTTGTTTGTACGATATGGGTATCAAATAAAAGGTGTTATTGAGTATTTTAAAAGGGCGTGCGCCTTAGTTCTATAGGTGGACGCCTTTTCGAAATATCGCCATAAAGGTGGACCAGGGGCGACTCTAGAATTTGTTTGTACGATATGGGTATCAAATTAGAGGTATTAATGAGGGTTTTAAAAGGGAGTGGCCCTTAGTTGTATATGTGAAGGCGTTTTCGAGATATCGACCAAAATGTGGACCAGGGTGATCCAGAACATCATCTGTAGGGTACCGCTAATTTATTTATATATGTAATACCACGAACAGTATTCCTTCCAAGATTCCAAGGGCTTTTGATTTCGCCCTGCAAAACTTTTTCATTTTCTTCTACTTACTATGGTAGGTGTCACACCCATTTTACCAAGTTTTTTTCTAAAGTTATATTTTGCGTCAATAGACCAATACAATTACCATGTTTCATCCCTTTTTTCGTATTTGGTATATAATTATGGCATTTTTTTCATTTTTCGTAATTTTCGATATCGAAAAAGTGGGCGTGGTCATAGTCGGATTTCGGCCATTTTTTACACCAATACAAAGTGAGTTCAGATAAGTACGCCAACTGAGTTTAGTAAAGACATATCGATTTTTGCTCAAGTTATCGTGTTAACGGCCGAGCGGAAGGACAGACGGTCGACTGTGTATAAAAACTGGGCGTGGCTTCAACCGATTTCGCCCTTTTTCACAGAGAACAGTTATCGTCCTTGAATCTAAGCCTCTACCAAATTTCACAAGGGTTGGTAAATTTTTGTTCGACTTATGGCATTAAAAGTATCCTAGACAAATTAAATGAAAAAGGGCGGAGCCACGCTCATTTTGAAATTTTCTTTTATTTTTGTATTTTTTTGCACCATATCATTACTGTAGTTGAATGTTGACTTAATTTACTTATATACTGTAAAGATATTAACTTTTCTTTTAAAATTTGAATTAAAAAAAAAATTTTTTTAAAAAGTGGGCGTGGTCGTTCTCCGATTTTGCTAATTTTTATTAAGCAGGCATATAGTAACAAGTGTAACGTTCCTGCCAAATTTCATCATGATATCTTCAACGACTGCCAGATTACAGCTTGCAAAACTTCTAAATTACCTTCTTTTAAAAGTGGGCGGTGCCACGCCCATTGTCCAAAATTTTACTAGTTTTCTATTTTGCGTCATAAGCTCAACTCACCTACCAAGTTTCATCGCTTTATCCGTATTTGGTAAGGAATTATCGCACTTTTTCGATTTTTCGAAATTTTCGATATCGAAAAAGTGGGCGTAGTTATTGTCCGATATCGTTCATTTTAAATAGCGATCTGAGATGAGTGCCCAGGAACCCACACACCAAATTTCATCAGGATACCTCAAAATTTACTCAAGTTATCGTGTTAACGGGCAGACGGACGGACGGACGGACGGACATGGCTCAATCGAATTTTTTTTCGATACTGATGATTTTGATATATGGAAGTCTATATCTATCTCGATTCCTTTATACCTGTACAACCAACCGTTATCCAATCAAAGTTAATATACTCTGTGAGCTCTGCTCAACTGAGTATAATTAGGAACAGGGTGTCGACGACAAAGTTAAATACAGGCTTAATGGATCAGGGAAGACATGTCTAGGAATTAATTATTTCAAAAACATGGAAATGGAACTGCCAGCAGTTAGACTAAAATTACGAGGTCAAAAGGTGATTTGAAAAACGCTAACAGCATTTTAATCCCACACATGACAGACCGAGCAGGAAAATTTTTGAAATACTTCTGAAAGCACAAAGATATAAAGCTTATAAAATTCTCGTTGAGAAGCGGAGAGCTCCTAGAATTTTTTTGCATGCACAAGTTCTGCTGTGGCTTTACAAATAATTTAAAAAACTTTTGTCTGTCCCCCATGAGTATGTGTGTATGTGTATATTATCGCTGTCAGGTAATGAGTGCACTTTAAGTGAATGTTATGCTTTTATGGTGGTGACTAAAATTAGATTTTCCAAATATTATAATAATATTTCCTTCATACGATGTGAAGTAATTTTAGTTTTGGATGGATTTGGATGATTGAATAAAAGTGAAATGTTTCAAAAGCATATAAACTATCTACGTTTTATTATTGTGGAGTATCTAGATTACGTATAATAGGACTCATGTAATTACCTTGTGAATACCAGACACAGCAATGTAGCCGATAGTATCGTTAATTGTTGTGAAAGCGCGGATTGTGACTTTTGCATGGCACGGTGCAGATCGTTCTGTATACAGTGAAATGTAGAAAATTTGTCGAAATTTAAGTAAGCTCATTTCAAGTTAATAGAGTAGTAGAAACAATGGGTGTCATATGTCAAAAGCGAGTATTTGCAAAGACTTGATTTTCAGAAAATAAAGGCGCTTAGTTTTGTATATAATACACAATTCTTTCACTTAAAGATTCTTACCCGACAAAAAGCTCGCTTTGTATGCATGAGACCCAATATTTATTATTGAATTTAATTTTATTGTACTTACGAACATATTTTCCAACGATCGCTTCGCCAGCCAGCAATTGAGGAATATGGGTATAAATAGATTTCTTAAAGGCGACCATAGTATCTGCAAAGTCATAAAAAAAGAAAGAGAGTATGTATAATAAAAAACTTTGCTTACACACTTTTGGCACAATTCTGGCGAGAAGAATGCTATAATATTAAGTCCACGCAGGAAACATCCCTATAGATATACTTTACCCGGATATTATTGGATAGGCAACGTGAAAGTCATAAATGGAACTGCAGGAATTAATTGATGTGCTTACAGGATAAGTTTTAGAAAAAGATAAAATTGCTCGGGCAATACACAGCTTCTCGCCAAATAAATTACCAGTGGTAGGTGGTATTATCTCCATTAGAAACTTTCACTGCATGCATTCATTAGAGCCACATTCCGTTTTCATGTAGGAAAAAAAGTTAGTTTCCATACCAAAGTCGGAAAGAAGATGATGTGATGTAATCAGCCCTTCGTAGGGTATTTGCGGAAGAACTAACAAAAAATTGGGTCTTGCGAGTTATCAGTTCAGATGGAAGGAGCGAAAATTAGTCCATGCTATAAGCTGCCGATGTGGCGATCCTCATTTCGGGTCAATTTCTATTGATGAGAAAACACTTGCAAAACAAAGTGGACACTGTGATATGGCATTGCATTTAATCTGGAGAAGATGTATTTGCTACTCTTCTTTAGGTACTACAAACTATTAACCTTTGAGTTAACAAGGCCACACGGCGACTAACATTCGAGCGTAAACTTAACTAGAAAGCGTGCATCGAGGAGCGGTTATAGAAAGTTTGCGTCGCTTTCTACACCTTTATGTCGACGTTCGGTAAGAAACTGTGTCTAAGGCCAAATATAGTACAAGGCAGTGGTGCGACCAGAGGTGACGTGTAGGTCTATAGTGTAGTGGGATAGTCGGATACTATTAACAAGAAGTACAATCTCGTCAGCTTACAAAAAGTTCAGGATATTGCGTGCGTTGATGCAGCCAGAGCTTGTCTCACCTGCCTCACCGACTGACATGCACATACTATTTACGTCAGGAAAAACCACACTTAGACTCAGGGAATGGAGGATTCTCAGAAAGCTTACGGCTGTATCTATATTTTACTTCCGGGGGAACATTTAATTCCGATATAGATGATGGCTTATGACGGCCAACAAATCTATACCGCAGCCCCTATAATGGACTCGGGTATGTGGGGTGGAATTTAAACGCATTCTCTAGAAATTTATACGTTATTCATAGCGCGTTCATATTGTTGCCTTGTTCAAGCAAAAGTTTTCGCAAATTCGCAAGCTTACAAATAACTCGAGGTCTGGATTATAACTTTGCAGGCAGCTATAAAAGCGCTAAATGCAATATACACTAGCTCTAGTAAGAGTATGCTATCCATTATCTAGCTTCCAGGACACACGGGAATCGAAGGAAATGAGATGGCTAACGGGTTCGCACGAAGGGGCTCAGCGGCAAGAAATAAGCGAAGGCATAAAGCCGAATTCAGCATACCCCGGACACAGCCAAGGGGGAAACTAGAAATTTTTACGTTAATAAAGCTCAGAAAAAGTATATCTGCACCACGAGATAAAGAAAAGAAGTCTACTGAGTAGATCTGGAACCGACACCCTTAAAGTGGTTTAAAGTTATGGAAATGTTTAAAGTGCTATTTACTGCATGGATGTTTCTACTTACCGTTAAAGCAAATGGTATTGTCGTAATTAATTCTAGAATGAAATGAAATGACAAAATCTGTTGCCAGATATTTCCCTGTGAATAGAAAAAAGCAATTGCAATAATACGAATTATTTTATTAATTTATTAAAGGTTTCAAAATATATATTAAAAAAAATATGTATACAGATATCATGTCGTAGACAGAGACCAAGGAAATTTATATTTATGAATATTCTCATGCAGCTGATTTCATATTGTGCTACAGAGACTGCGAAACTGACTTAATCTACGAGTTCAGTCTCCAGAGCCTGTAAAACTATGTTTATAATGGGCCCATTTAGAGATATACGCCGCCGCCGATTTTTGTGGTTTTCACTTCCAGTTATAAGAAACTAATTGCGAAATTTAACTCTGTCTAACTGTTCAAAAGTTATTTAAAAAGCAGGCGCTTTCGATGTCAGCTTAACACGGATTTGGTATCACCCAATTCCCCAAGTTATTAAAACAAAACACTAACAGAAAAGCTATATAATAAATTTGTATGCTCACTTTGCATTTTATTTTCAAAAAAGTTGTTAAAAAAAGCAAATTCCCCAAGAAAGGTGCAGATTTTTAAAATAATTATACCTTTCATGAACATGAAATGGTATATTAACTTTGGTCCGATGTTTGTAACTTTGAGGAATATAGAAGATAGACTCACCATTAAGTATACCGAATTGATCTGGGCGACGAACTGAGTTGATATAGCTATGTCCGTCTATCCGTCCGTCCGTCTGTCCGTCTGTCTGTTTGAACGCCAACTAGTCCCTCAAATTTTGAGATATCTCAATGAAATTTGGCACAAGGATGTATTTTTGAATTATAAATAAATAAAAAAATGTAAGGCGCGATAACCTCCGAAGAGATCTAAGGCCGAGCTTCTCTTCCAATTTGCGACTTTATGCCGACTCCGAACGGCATCTGCAAGGCAGATGAGTTTTCACTGAGAGCTTTTCATGGCAGAAATACACCCGGAGCGCTTGCCAAACACTGCCGAGGGGCGACCCCGCTTAGAAAAATTTTCTTCTAATTTAAAAACCTTATTTCTAAAATTTTTGATGTTGCTTTGCCCGGGGTGCGAACCCAGGGCATACGGTGTGGTAGGCGGAGCACGCTACCATCACACCACGGTGGCCGCCATTTTTGAATTATATTAGACATTTATCGGATCCGGTAGGATCGGACCACTATAATATATGTCTCCCATACAACGGATCGTTCAGATAAGACGATTTTGGTCATTCCTACCGCAATTTATAAGGTATAAACGTGAAACTCGGTGATATATATTCTAATATATCATAGAAGATATCCTAGAAAAATCACTTTGATCGGAGCTATATGTAGTTATATCCCATACAACCGATCGTTCAGATAGAAAGATTTTTGGCCATTTCTCCCTGAATTTAGAAAGTATAAACGTGAAACTCGGTGATGTATATTCTAAGATATCATAGAAGATATCTTAAAAAAATCACTTTGATCGGAGCTATATATAGTATATATCCCATACAACTGATCGTCCAGATTGAAAGATTTTTGGAAAATTCTCCCTTAATTTCCAATATAAAAACGTTAAATTTGGTGACATTTATTCTAATATATCATAGTAGATTTCATGTAAAAATCATTTCGATCGGAGTTATATATAATATATATACCATACAGCCGATCGTTCAGATAAGGAGGTTTTTTGCCATTTTTTATTTTATACTTATCTTAAAAATCGTTTAGGTATGTACATCTGTTCACTATATATTTCTTATCTTATACATCCGATTATTTGGAGATTACGAAAGGGATAAGATTATTGTTCAGCCCCATTCATGAAAGGTATGAAGTCTACGGCGCAGCCGAAGACAGTCCCGTCCTTACTTGTTTTATATTGCGATAAGCTGAAAGAATAAGCGAAATCAGTGATGCAAAACCCTTTAGTAGGTTCTAGGGGCATACACACTCCTTTGAAATGTTTCTTACCTTATACTTAAGTTTCTGATATATGTACGTATGAGAAGGGTTTGAAAAATCACTTCGGCTTACATTCAAACATCTGTTGTTTATTTGCGAAACTATACAATAGCGTCTGAAATGTTAATTTTGATTTTCACACTTCATCCTTCAACACCAAGGTCTCCCGGTTTGACATTTCCTAAAGTTGGCAGCTCTAGCCAAAACTAGCCCCTTGGGGTGAATCTCATTGATTATAGCCTATCAACCAAGTTTAAATATCACCTACACGTTACAGCTCCTTTTACAAATGTTAATACGTAGGCACATATATTTACCATGTGAGGCTTTGTCCTTCTCAAAAACATAGAAGTTGTGAAGCAAAAGCTGTCCCAAGACAGTTGAACTAATGACCCTATGTGCTATTAACCTAATGTAGTGGACAGTCGAACTAGTCTGAAAACCGAAGCTACGCGGTTATCCATAATGAGCGCTTATATCATAAGGCCGGAAAACAGCAGTTAACATCTTTCAACTTAAAATCGCCTGGAAACTTTGGTCTACATTTTAGACATTTTTTCCAGGGTCCTTGTAAAATTTTAATTATGTAGATGCGCCGAGGATTATGCAATTTTCACTCATGAGTTACGCAATGACATCCACTTAGACTGCTAATGATTTCGAGGGCGGCATCCTTGGCCGAATAGTCACTCCCCAACATTTCAAAGTATAACACCTAGAGCTTCCAGGAAAGTAACGTCGTCGCAGTCGCAGTCCTATAGCTTCTGTGCCTTCATATGGTATGAGGATCAGGAGGCGTGGTAGCGACTGGTGGTCGGGATTGCTACTGTTCGGAAATTGCAGCTCTTTAAAACAGCCGAAAAAACTGGCGGCGCCCTGTGCCACGAGTTATTTAGACCATTAATAGCAACAGTAAGTCGCCTTTGTGCGTGATGTTGTTCGCGACGAATATTAGGAGTTAACCCGGTGAAACAACGCTTTGCACGAGATATACAGACAAAAGTGTGACCATTTTATGTATCTCCATTTCTTTTCAGCAGACGCAGCAGTACCAATTCCAAAGACCGGGGTTAGGTTCGAAGCCTCTCTGGCGTAAGTGAACGAGGGACAAACCCTCCGCAAGGAGCTACTCCTGAAAATTTTTGAGCCATATTCGAGATTTTGAGACGAAAACTCCAGATCTTTTCGAAATGGTCAAAACAAAACTTTTATTAAATATTATTTTTTTAATAGAAAAGTCAAGCTTTTTAAAGTAAGAACACCGGCGTACATATAATAGATTCTACGCCGCCGCCGCCGATAAAGTGATCGGCGTAAGCCTCTAGGCCCATGTCGAAGACAGAGAACAAGCAAATTTATATTTACGTATATTCTCAGGAACCTGATTTCATAGGAGTTTAGTCTCCAGTGCCTGTAAAATTATGTTTATACTAGTCCATTGAAGTCTCCAACATTTTACTGAGCTATGATGTTAAAAATGCCAAACTACTCCTTATCACAAGGAATTACAGAATGTCGGGATAACTACAAGCCCAACTTGCGGGACTAAGTTTAAACGAAAAATTGCCTTGTACTCATGGTAGATAATATATAACAGTAAACTTCTTTAACTCCCCTTAGCAAGCGTTTGGTGTCCGAAGATATGTTTCTCCTAGAATAGTACAGCTATTGCATGTTTGTTTATTTGGTATGGTGAAGCCTTCATTTACCACACCTTATTAGGAGCACTCCGATGAATAGAGTTCTTACTGGAAACTGTGTGATAAGCACTGACGCATTCCATGTTTACTGACGAAGTTCTGATATATTTAGGAGGTGGAAAGGGTGCAGAATTTTCTTCATTGTTCTAGGCACTAGGAAAAAAGCGATCAGCTGTTATAGACCGATCAATTGTTAATAATTTCTTTTAGCGGTATAAACTCTAAATAAGGGCAATATATATATTTGTTGACTCCACAAAGTGCCTTGATTTACGGTAGCTTTAACAGTTATAGTAAAGTGCTGCGCAGGGCATCACAATATAACATCCATGGCTTTTGTGCCTAGTATCTAAATGAATCGAGACAAACTCCCAATTTAGGCATATGTATTTACACCGGAATTTTTTGACATATATCGCTGTATGGGGTGGTCGTATGTTGAACATGCCCTGAGAAAGGCGTCAAACCAAATTTTTCGAGAAAAGGGTATGATGATCAAAAGTGGTACTCTAAGAAAAGCGTCAAGTGAAGCTCTACAGAAAAGTCTTGATATCCTACACCTGGATCTACCTGGCAACTGAGCAAAGACGACATCAGCGCCGCCTTTTTGAGAGTTGTTGAGCTGGAATACTAAAATCGTAGGACACTCCAGCATACTAAACATATATAGTTTTCATTCTCGAAACTCAGACCGCTGTTCGCCCACAACAACTAGGAACTGCAATTTTATGGTAAACATTCCCAACAGCGACGATTCGGTGGAGTCGTATAAGTGCCTCTCTGCTGATGGAAGAATTTACATGTACAGGAACGGTTTTAAGTTAAACGATAAGCTTGAGGAGGATCTGTTCTAAACATGCACCTTAATTTTTTTCAGACTACGTGATAACTGTAGTGTATTTAGCCAGAAGTCTCAGCTATTATGGAAGCCACAGTTTGGATAGAATACAATGTCAGCAAAGAAATCTTTAGTTTTAGTCACAGACAAGCGAATTCCACATCACTTGGTTCTTGATTATTCAATTCTGAACTTACACTAAATTGTCACCACTCTGTTCAGGCAATGGCCCATTATAACCACGTATACCTCACAGTGACCCATGGGACAACGAGATATTTAGGTAAACTATATTGCAGACGAACTTGCTAGGCAGGCCGCCATAAAGTAAGTTCTTTCTGAAGAAAAACGTTTGCAAGCTAATACTAAAAGAGCACATCTAGGTTGAAGCCAACGATGTGTGACAAAATTTTCCAAATTGGGATGTTAACAGATGATATCACGCTTACACCATAAGTAGGGATATCATTTCTATAGTTGCAGGAGTACCAACCTCATACTACCTTAATGGTAGGCGTTGAAAAGGGCTAGGAGTGCCTTTTTGTCGAAGCTATAGAATTTGTTAAGATGGTTGAGATGACGCAAAGTATTAATCTGTGGATGATCTAATGTAAAACTGCCTGGCGTTAAGTGTTGACTAATAGCAGTACCACCCTTTCTGGATCATCTGCGGCACCTTGTAGAGTGAAACATCAAAGACTTGGTAGTTTTATCAAGCCTTCGAAATGATTCGAAGAGGAGAGATAATAGTGTATTTTTGTGATATCACAACGGCCCTACTGACATTGTATCATGTATGCCTCCGCGACATAACCTAACCTTGCCTACACAAGAGTACTCGTGGCAGCGTCCACTCCAATAGCATCGACAAAACAATGTTTTTTTTTTTATGTATCAATACCTAAATTACTCTAAAGCTAGAAGTTTTACAACATTATTATCTCTGTCATATATCTGTAGTTTTTAAGATCTGTTAAATCTCTCGTTAAAATGAATTACTGAAACTAAACGGAATATTTTATCTTATTAAATCTTTATACATTAGTTTAACTTACCTTATAGCCTAGATATGTAAGTAGAACTGCTTCGGTTAGTGATACTAATGCTAAGATTAATTGCGCTGCCCACAGTATGGTAGGCCGATTTACCCATAAGATTGCTTCCCAATTAATAATGGGATTCTCCTGAAACTCCTCTTCAGTTAGTTGAGCCGAAACAAGAAATTCGGATTTATTGCTCGAGGAGCAGCCATAACTAGTAAAAGAAGGAGTAAAGATACATGTTTTAATTTAAGAAAAGAAGCTGCATGTTTACAATGAATGAAAAAGCTTGTAAAATGAACTGAATTACGGGTCAGGTAAGCCGAAATTTTTGTTGATTTTAATTTATCGCGAACAGCTTTTGAATGAGCTTCGTACAATTTCTGAATTCTGAAAGGATCATTTGAAAAGTAAAATCAGCAATAAAATGTCACCTTATGTAGGTCATAGCTCTGTTACTTTATTACATACTAGCAGTGTACCCGGCGTTGTTCGGGTTGGGCAGATACTAATCTAAATAAGAAGCTGTATTTTAACGCATTCCTTCCCATTACTCAAAGTCAAGCAATCAGTATATAAGATTTTATTTATCTTCTTCAAAATGTACCTCCCAATTTTTCTCATTCTTACCCTTTATATTTTCCTTATCTCTCCCTATTCTTTTTTTACACTCTCTCCTTATTTTCTCTTAGATCCCTCATTCCTCTAATTTATCATTATTTGCTTTATTTTTCAAATTTTATTTTGTCACACACAATTCATACTCAAAATCTCATATTTTACTCGAAATATTTTAGCCACACAATTTTTGTCTATCATCTCATATAGAGAGCTATTTTTACAATGGAATGCTTAAATTTAATAAAACTTTTAAATCACTCAATGCATTCACTTAAGTTTTTTGTGAATTCAATGCTATGACCAAACAAAAGTTCTGCACTTAAGTACGTACATGACGTATGAACAACTTTTGCTGACATACAAAATTTGCCGCACCACCCAGTTGCTCACGTTAAATTGAAAAAAAAAATTTTAATGTCAAATTCTTAGTTCTGAAATATGAAAAACCTTCGTCTTGATCCAAGGAACTTATAGCCAAAATTTGGTGATGATTGGAGTGTTGGAAATACGTTTCCATAAGGAACACACACACACAGAATTTGATTTTTATACATATATATAGACTTGGGAAAAAATTTACACAACTCGACATCAGTATGAAAAAGGCCACAGTTGTGTTGATTATACCTTGTAAATTTCTTTAAAGTCTTTTTTCACCGGGAGTGGTATTTGAACACGCACTCCTGCGATGATTGTACAGTTTAATAACGCATACGACCATCACCGTGTCTTGCTGTTATACAACTTTTTCCAATTACCTTGTTAGCTCTGTAAACTTCACAAATTTTTTCTGTTACCTTAAGAAAGAAAACTGTAATATAACATTAACAGTGAACAATGTTGATTTGACAGGGATATATGTGGCATCATAGTCACAAAACCACTATGAGTGTATGAGCGTAAGTTTATCTTTAAAAGGTGCGTAGCAATAAAATAAGCTAATATCTTTTCATAATATAACAATTGTTTGCTGTTGAAATGACCAATAAAGTCAGCCCTTTTAATCGAAAAATTAGATAAACTGATAAAGAATCTGTAATTTTTACCGAATATTGGTAAATGTGCTGTTGAAATGACTAAAAAAAATTGTTCCGGTGACAAAAAAACTCGGATGAATTAATCGTGTTGCGATAAATTTTACCGAATATTTTTTAATTCAATAGTAAAACACTCGACTTTAATAGCTTTATTTCATTCGAATTATTTTCAGTTAATTTTAAATTTCTTATATCGTATATGTAGTTATACTTACCACGTTGCAAAAGTTGGATTCGTATCCGTTATCACACGTAATATATACAGAACACAAGCTAGTAGTTTAAAAAATAAATCGGCTATGCGTATTCGTAGGCCTGCAAATAGAAATTAAGCAAAAGTAAATTAAAATAAAATTGATGATACTATTTCGGTAATTTCGGTGGTGAATATTAATCAACCTTGAAAATTAATTATTGTATCGCCAAATAACTAAAATAACATTTATTATGTTTTGCGTATAATTTGAATAGCTGGAACAAGCTAATTGCCCAATATTTGTGCATTTATTGATTTAATACACGCAACCTAATGAACAAAAATATGCGAGAGATAATAACATCCAGTGAGCAACAACTCCTGTGATTGATGTTAATGAGACGAATCGCCAAAAAAAAATGTGCGCAGCATAAATAACGAACTAAGTTTTTAATGGAGTTGAAGTCTTAGGAAAACCCAGATAAAGAATTGTTAGATGCTATCGCAATAGTTGTGGGTTCTTAATCTACATAATCAGACGGTGTGTCAAATACAGCCTTGGAAGAAATGATTGAAGATAGAACATATATATTCATCCAATTCCTCCATTCAAACGCCTTTATTCAAGAATAAGTGTTCTCAATGTTACGAAACCACTTCAATTGGCGCCCGAGCAGCTGTCCTCATACCGAATGGAAACATTTTTTTGAAGCAATTTTTAATTAATAATTTCTTTAAGAATTTGTGAAAAATTTAAACAACGTGACATCAGTACATACCTTGTAAATCTCATTTCCTGTAGCAGTAAAATAGAAGTAGAAAGAGGATTTGTCCGACAGTACACTGAAGGAAACAAAGAGCACCAATCCAGCAGCATTCGTTCGGGCATAGCAGCTCGAGTTAGAATCTACTTAATAAAAATATCAGTACAACCCGTTAAAGAGATCAAAACTGGCTATAGTTGCATGCTCCTCATATTAGACATATCCATTTTTTTGCGCCTATGGTTTACCCGAAAGTATAATACAAAAAATGAGTTAGAGTAGTCTGGACTTGGTTTTTCTTTCGTGTGGAACTTCGGATATGGTTACAAAGTTGGAGGGCAATTAAGTGATGTTTTTACTGTTGGTTCAGCACGCACAGTCGGCCAACTATGATAACTTCGAAATCTTACGTCTAGATTCAAGCAACATAAGCAGTTTAAGATAAGATGCTGGTAATCCATATTAAATCTAGAGGTGCCGCAGAGAGGTAGAGATTGTCGGAAGTTCTATCTGGTGTAAAGAGCTGAGTAGCTTTCTAAGGTATATACAATCAATTTACTACGAGGTGCAGCTGTAAGCGACAAGTTGTCATAGAATAAGCGAACAGCTATTTAAAATTATCATTTACCGCCGGCGGCCGCCTTGGTGTAAGGGTAGTGTGCTAGCCTAACAAAGCAAAGGTTCACGACTCAAGAAATTTACTTAAAATAACAGGGAATCTCTCCAGCGGTTTAGCTAAGCCCTTCGCGTGTATTTCTTTTATGAAGAGTTTCTCAACAAAATGCATCTGCTCTAGAAGGTTTCCTTCAGAGTTTACGTCACACACATAAGTTCGGAAATTTGTAAGAACGATAAAAAGAAAGTACACCCATTAGGAGGTATATGCGCCATCATGTTAGTATGGTGTCAGCGTGAAAGGCCGAAAAGGAAAGAATTGACATGGATATATATGAACTTATTTTAAACCTAGATTCTGACAGCTTGGACAGGAGTTGCAGCTTTATCTGACTTTCAGTCCGTTGCAAAGCTTAAGCAGCATTACCAAATCCTGCCTAGCAACATAGGGATTTTTGGGTGCCTAACTAACCAAAATCAAACAAAGCTTCAAACATGCCTTTCTACTATCGTGGGATTGATGAACAGGTTTGTAAGTAGCTCACTAGGTTACAAGTTTCCCACATTCACATATTAGTCACAGTTTTTATTTTGCCATTTTGACTCACTTTCTCTGCACAAATTCTTGACTCATAATCTTCGCAAACTTGAACAACTCATCTGTAAGCTCATTATCAGTTCGTTACAAGCTCATTGTCAATTTAATCACAACTGAACTGGTTCATTTAGAAGCAGAAAACGTAGCCGCAGGGCAGGTAATGATGACAAATTAGGTGATAAATTCGTGAGGACGTGGGTGATGTGTTAATGCAGGAGTAGAGACAAGGTGTGCCAGTAAACTTTTGTAAAAAAGTGAACAAAAAATTGCGCTTAAGTTGCTTGATCACACCCACAAAAGTTAACGTGAAATAATTGTGTGCGCCATTGTACGAGGGCAAAATGTTGGTGGACAAACAAAAAAGTTTTATTGAGAATGGACGTAAACACTTGATTATATTTTCCGGGGGTACAAATGTGTTCATTGACTGCTGGATAATGACTTCTTTTTCTGTTTTTCCCCTTTGGCGAAGATTCAATTGCTTTTTTATGGCAGTTAAAGTAGTGATGAAAGTTCCATAACGAAATTATTTCGGAAACTATTTTCTTTTCTCTTGAGGGAATATCCAAAAAAAGCAGGGCAATATTGGAGCAGATGAGATGTCCATTTACAACAAAATTATTTGTAATGCGATGAGTGTGAGAGATTGGAAGTGTTTTAAAGCGGATTTATTTAGCTTGACTCTGCGTAGCGAAAAAAAATTTGTAATTGAAATTTCAGTAGCTTCCCGATAAGCTGTAAGCTTTAAACTTGGAATATAGTTCAGAACCCGATGACAATGCAATAATAATAAGAAAAAAAACTCCAATAGGTGGCGCATGGATCGAAAAATTAAAAAAACCTATTTGCGCTCCGATTAGGCCCATATTTGGAACATATATTACCTACATGATTAGAAAGCGACCTATGAAAAAATCCACCAGGTGGCACAAGGATCGATATATTACAAAAATGAAATGAAATGATCCGATTAGACTCATATTTGGAACACATAATACATACATGAATAGAAAGCGACCATTTGGAACAAATATAGTCCGGTAGAAGTGACGTCAAAATACTTTGGAGTTCGAGGAGGGACAAGCATACGTGGCGCCGAGTCGAGTAAAGTCTTTGGAAGGATTATGTATTGAAGACTTAGATTGTAACTGTCAGGAAGGAGTCCTTGTAATAATGTGTCACGAAATGAACTAAATAGAATGAGAAATAATAAGTAATTAAGACTGAAAACTTGCTCCACCAGCGGGTTGGGCGGTCAGAATATACCCGTGGTAGGTAGGCCTGTTGTAAGTGAAGGTTCAAAGGGGTTGTGTAGCGCAACTCTTTCAGGTTGCCAGCGCAAAATAGAGCTTCTCCAAACCCAATTGTCAACCTCACCTATCTGTGGCGAATCCTGTTTCATAAACATCCGAGGCTCTGGCAACGCCGAACTCCTCATGGATCTAGAAGGTGGGAGGGCGGTATGGCCAAGAAGGTCGCATGTGGTCATAACAAACCGTTCCGGAGATGATCGGGCTTGGTACCAGAATATACCCGATATGCATCCAGCAAAGGGCCCTTAAAATTTCTATTGATAGTCATAAGTAAGACCAACTGAACCTTAATCAACATATGCTGCGCCTCACATTTTTAGAAATTTCACGCGCCCAACGTTTTTATTTTATTGTCTGATCAACGCCCTAGATTGATGAGAAGTATGATGATGAGTACCTAGGACCTACCTAATTATTTTCTAGCTTTTAGTATTATTATTACTTAATGTAAGTATTGCTTTGAATAAAACCGTTTAACTTAAACATTTTTTTTAAATTATTTTAATATGGTGTTTGTTTAATCGGCTTTAGGTACAATTTTTTAGTATTAAAACACCAAAAATTGTCACTAACTCCACGTTAAACAGCGAAGACGTGCAAAATAATGTCAATGCCCTGAAGACGGTTACCGTGTGTAACCGAAATATATTGACAAACTGAAGGAGAAACAATTTTTGGTGTTTTAATATTAAAAAATTGGACCTTAAGCCGGTTAAACAAATATCATATTAAAAGAAAAAAGTTGTCAAAGAATTTAAATAAAATTATTTTTTTGATAAGCAACTCGTACTATTGTGGCATCTTTCAATGTATGCAACTGTATACGTTGCCATATGCATAAAATTAGCTAAGTTGACTTTTAATAGAAATCAATTGAAATTTATATTGAAATTTCTAGTGATTGCTTCGAAAACAACAATTACTTATGGTATGCGCATGACCCATTGTCTCGTTTTAGAGAATTGACTGTTCTTAGCTTCTCTGCTCTCTTAAATGAAGACAGCGATGTACTGCATAGCGATCAATCCGATTCCGCAAACTTTGATGATGGAGTCAAGGTCCCACTACCCGATTATGACGAAGTCAGAATGGTAATAACCAGGTTGAAGAAAGGCTGTAGGCACTAACGGATTGCCTGCAAAGCTATTAAATAAATAAGGCAACGAGGAGTTGATAATGCAGCTTTTTTGCAAAATATGGTCGAACAAGTGCATGTTCGACGATTGGAATCTAAGTGTTTTTTAATCCTGCAAACTGCTTCAACTATCGCGGAATCAGCTTTATTAATATCCCATATAAGGTCCTGTCAAGTGTATAATGGAAAAATTGAAATCTCCGGTATATCGGTTCACTGGACCTTCAAACTGGTAAATCCGGCATTGACCAGAGTTTCACAATGCGCCAAATCTTGGCAAAAACCCCGCGAAAAAAGAATTGACACACATCACCTTTTCGTCGATTTTAAAGCCGCCTGCCACAATTCAAAAACGAGCTGCCTATATGCAGCTATGTTTGAATGTGGTTTACGCACAAAACTTATACAGGTGCGAAAAATGACGTTGAGCAACACCACCAGCTCAGTCTAAAATGGGAAGGACCTTTCCGAGCCGTTTGAAATAAAAGGAGGTTTCAAACTGGATGACTGTCAATCGAGCGATTTCTTTAATTTGATGCTGGAAAAAATTATACTAGCTGCAGAACTTAAACGCTCTGGAACAATATTCTATAAAAGCGTGCAATTAGTAGCGTATGTTGATGTCATTGACATCATTGGCCTGAATACCCGCGCTGTAAGCTCTGTCTTCTCCAAACTGTAAAAGGAAGCGGGAATGGTATGTTTTACGGTGAATAAGAACGAAGCAAAATACCCGCTATCATCGAGCAAAGAGTCAGCGCATTTACGCCTTGGCAACCGCGCTACTGTTGGCATTCATTATTTCGAAATAGTAAACCATTTCGTGTTTTTGGGAACCAGCATTAACAAAAACAACACCATCAGCCTTGAAATAAAGCGAGGAATCACTCTTGCCAATAAATGCTACTTTGGACTAAGTACGCAATTAAAAAGTAAAGTCCTATCTCGGCACACGAAAATCATGCACTACAAGTCACTTATCGCTCCCGTCCTGCTATATGGTGCAGAAGCATGGACGATGACAACATCAGATGAAGCAGCTCTGCGAGTGTTTGAGAGAAAAGTTCCTCGAAAAATTTACGAACCTCTACGCGTTGGCGACGGCAAGTACTGAAAAAGATTTAGTGATGAGTCGTACAAGCCTTGTACAGACATCAACATAAAAAAATACTACTACTACTACTACTACTACTACTAAACAAATAAATGTAAGGCGCGATAACCTCCGAAGAGATCTAAGGCCGAGCTTCAAAGACATCAACATAGTTCAGCGAATTAAAGGGCAGCGGGTAAGGTGCTGTGATGAATCTCAATAAAAGAGAAATTTGTATGTTTCATACCCGGAAATTTTTATACATGCTATACATTTTTATATCTCTTCCATAATTTCATGGATTGGTCAAATTTTCGATCCTCGCCGATCCCAGTATTGTCTTTATTATGATTACTAGTTTGAATACATATGTATCTTAATGATGCGACTTGTGAGTTAAAAGATATGACTGCTTTAAATTGTTTTGCCTGTGGGCGAAGTTACCTCCACTTGATCAAAACTTTGTTTGTTTAGTTTAATATAGAATTATGAATAAGCAAAGTTGTTTCCAAATATTTGCAATGCTTTAGACGCAAATTGAAAATGCTTACACACACACATATGTACATACATACATTCAGAAACATTTATTAGATATATGTGCTTAATCTGGCTTTTAGTGTTGTATAAACTTTTTCTGGTCTTCGCAAACTTTTTGTTATTCCGCAGCACATGTTCAGGTTCTTGCATAATCTTCACATATACATACTTGCATACATAATATAACACACGTGTCAAATTTACCTATATATGTAAATGCCCATTGTTTACCTAAGTTAACCAAATAATATTCTTATTTACCGAAATTATTTTAGATAACAGAAACTTTTGTTGCACAACATTTGGCTAAATAGCTCAATAAGCGCTTAACGGCATATATAAGAGATTGTGTCATATTCTATGATGTACATATATGTAAGCTAGGCATCGGAAAACTTTCTCTATTGCTGTTGTTGTAAAAGTACTTAGCTGATTCCTTAGGTGCAACCACTCAAAGGTTTTGTAAAGCTTTCTCTTATAGAAGCTGATGTAACTTAGCAGCTTCAATTGGATTGCATTTTTAAGAGCACTTAATACCAAAATTGAAACTGTTGATCAACGAGCAAAGAGGTAAGACGCTTGCACGCATATTTGTTAACACTTTATTAGTTTAAATATTTTACGTTATTATCTGTATTTCAGGCATGCTTAACCAACGAACCGATATCATTTCGTTACGATAATTAACGTTAATAAACGAAACAAAGTCATTTCGTTTCGTTTATTAACGTTAAGAACGTCAAATTAACGAAATGACTTTGTTTCGTTTTCTGCCCTATCAAAACGAAATCAAATCGTTTATGTTGATTATTAATTTCAAACTATGCTGGCAAAGCTGATTGATGGCGGAGTCATTAAAGGTGAAAGCATTAGTCAAGCTGATTGCAACTTTTCTCATGAATTTTGACAGTACGAACATTTCTCAGAGTATTTTTGACATTACCACCAACGAATTACACAAACCAATTACATGGAGTTTGTGTGTGTATGTCCGTTCGCTGTTACCACCCTACGGCTTCACCATGGCTATAGCATTGCCAGCACAATTCAAACATAAAGTATCACGTTTTTGTTACCGTTTCTAACGTTAACGAAAACTTTTCGTTTCGGTTAAAAACGAGATACAATTTATCTTGATAATTTCTTTATCGATAATATTTCGAAGTGTTTCAACGGAAACGGTGGACATTTTTTGATAAACGATTAGCCTAACGTTAAGGTGCATCCCTGCTGTATTTAATTAACGAGACATGCTCAAATTGCTTTATAAAATTGTTTTTGTTATTGATATTAGAGAAGAATTACAAAGTTTACAAACGGCGATGGTTACTAGACATGCTCCCGAATTTCACTTCTTCAACAGCTATCTTCTTGGGAGCTGAGAACTGAACTCGAAATATCCAACATTCATACTTTATACTAGTGTAAAGACCTTTATCAGCCATATGAATGCCACGCTGTTCGCTTTGCAATTGGTCTCTAAGTGTTGCCTTTTTGGTGCTATTTCTTTATTCACCATTTAGGTGCATACTAATTCTATAATAATAGGCACGCCTTAAGAGCTTAGTAACATTGGGTTTGTAGCATTGCTTTTCATATTTCACATTTATTTATTTAAGTCTATTATTACAAAAACCTTACAGACTAGATTCCATATAGATATATGTGTATATATGTATATGGATAGTACTAAACTATTTAGCTTAAAGCACAAAATAACATATTTTTAAAGCAAGTGCGAGATATAGAAAAGTCAATGCAATGATTTGAATTAATAGAGTTGATTACACTTAGAGCGCGTGTGATTGAAGCATTCATCGCATAATTAGATCTTAACTTTTCAATAGTAAACACATTATGTTGGCGTAAGTTACGTGGTGGCACATGAAAGTTCAATAATGCAAGAAGTATTGGACAGTCGATAATGCCATTAACGATATCATAAATGAATATAATAGACGAAATTATCCTTCTAATCTCTAATGTATGCAGATTAATTAACTTACATCTGGATGTATATGAAGGGATCGGCAGGTCAAAATTTATGTCAGATAAGCAATATTTCATAAATACTTTTTTCAATCCGTTCAAACCGTTTACTGCGAACCTCATAATATGTACACCAGATTATAGAACCATATTCCAGCCTTGATCTTACAAACGCATTATACAATAACTTTTTAGTATATGGGTCTCTAAACTCTGAGCCATTTCTTTTTATAAATGCCAATAAAGAATACGCTTTAGGGATTATAAAATTTAAGTGTTCAATGAACATAAATGGTGAATCAAATACGATACCTAAGTTTCGAATTTTATTGACCCTTACCAAAGGTATATCAGAAACGTAATAAGTTGAAATCAAATTCTTATTTAATTTAGAATACGTAATACTGTAACATTTACTGACATTGAGATCAAGTCTATTCTTGTTGCACCAATCATTAAAAGCAACTAATTCTGTTTGAAGTGCAAGAACGTCAGACTCAGTTTTTATTTTGAAAAAGATTTTCAAGTCATCAGCGTAAATAAGATGACCGCACTTTTTAAAGCAAGCACTAACATCATTAAAAAACATTGTAGAGAAGAGCGGACCAAGGATGCTTCCTTGAGGCACACCCGAAGTAGCCACATATGGCGCTTACTTTACATTATCGATAACAACAAAATTGATTCTATTGGATAAATATGAACTTATCTATTGTAAGAAGGTGGAATAAAACCCCAAATGCTGTAGCTTAGCCAATAATACTCGATGAGATACTCTATCAAAAGCTTTGGATAAGTCAGTATATATGCAGTCGACTTGGCAACCATTTGTGAACGCTGAAATGCAGTAATTGGAAAATACTGAGAGATTAGAAATTGTTGAACGTCCTGAAACAAATCCATGCTGATATGGGGAGATATGCCGCTGAACTAATGACATTAACTTTCCCATAACCACTTTCTCTCAAACAGTTTCGATATAACGGGCAATTTAGAAATTGGTCGATAATTTGAAACATCACTCTTATTACCATTCTTGTGAACTGTTTCAATATAAGTAATTTTCCAATCATCAAAAAAAATGCCTGACTTTAGGGACAAATTAAAAATGTACAACAAGGGTTCCGCAAGGGAAACAATACATTTCTTTAGAAAAAAAGATGAAAATAGTTGATAGTCGCGCTGCTTTGAGCTCTTGATAGTCTTAATACTTATAATAATATCATCTATTTATCTATTTATTTATTTAGTCTAGTAACAAATGTTTAGTACAGACACTTATGACGAAATTAAAGAGACCAGCTTATATTAAGCTATGGAGAACACTAGCAAAACGAATTTATATTATTACAGATTAAGTAATTTTTTAGTCTTTTAGTCTAAGTTGAAAAGCGTATTTTGAGTCGGATAAATCAATATCCAAAACACTTGAGAAGCAACTAATTTCTGATAGGGCTCTGTTAATAGGCGCTTTTGAGTTATAAACAGCTCTACTCAGCCCTATGAAAAAGATTTCAAAGTGGCGGAGGTTTCTACAGAGAGTATTTAAGCATAGTCTTTCAAGAAGCAGCGCGCAGTCAATTTTGCCCGTGAAAAGATCGAAAATGAACAACGTGGCCAAAAGAATTCTGCGATTGTTTAGTTCTATGTCAAGAACTAATGTTGGGAAGTTAAGACAAGACGATATGTTATTTAACATACCACTATTGTCACCCGGAGCGTCACTAAAGTCGAAATTCGCTTTGGAAAACTCTGCGAACAAATTTGCCGAGTCATAAGATGATGTTGAGTTTATACTTTGGTAAGACACAGACCGCGGAATAGCTGAAGATGATCGCTTAGAACGAATAAAATTCCAAAACGACTTTGGATTGGATTCGATGTTATTCTCGAAGTTATTAATATACTGATTGTATAAGAATTTATCAAGGCAATTGAACTCCTTAACGTACTTTAAGTACTCTTGCTTGTGTTGAAGGGAATTCGATTCCTTAAAAAGCTTATAAAGAAGATAATGAAAAAGCTTATAATATTTATTACGTTGGTTTTTAAGTTTCTTTAGGTTCTTTGTATACCACGGTAACTTATAAACCCTTGCTGGAAGACGAGGAATATTATTTTCTAATATTTCCGAGATATTACTTTTAAATAAATTAAAACAGTCCACCGCAGTCTTGGGTGATAAAAAAGAAGTTGCCAGTCAACAGTGGAAATTAAATTATTTATCAATCCAATATCACACCGACTATAATTGAAACCAATCTCATTATTAAGTGCAACATTTGCATACTCATAAAACTCATTGTAACTGTAATTGTAATTGTAAACTGTAAAAACTATCAACTAAATACATTCCATTAGCATAATTTACATTGGTTGGTATAAACACATTTTCACCTGGAAGATAACTCCAAATGATTCTATTTAAATTAAAATCACCTAATACACATAACTGCGAATTCAAATCGTCCCTCGAAACATACATAATATTATTAACATGGTCTTCATAAGCAGCATAAGCAGTACTTCCGCTCTTCACTATTACATCAATGTTATTAGCTGTATTTCGGTTCAAACGAGAAAAATGACTCGTTGCGATATACATAATTTACCCTTAATGTGAAATTTATGCAATGATAAATTAACACATAATTGCCACCGCTTGTTTTGCGGCTTCTGGTTAACGGTAAGTATATTAATAGAAAATGCAAGGTGAGATAACCTCTGCAGAAATTTAAGGCCGAGCTTCTCTTTCAATTTTCGTCGTGCTCTTTTTAATTTTTTTCTACGAATTGGCGGGACCGGACCCCCATGTTTTACGCCGACTCCGAACGGTATCTGCAAGGCTGAGAAGCTTTTCATAGCAGAAATACAATCGTAGAGTTTGGTAAATTACTGACGAGAGCGACCCCGTTTACAAAAATTTGTTTTCGTATTAAGAAAACTTGTTTCTAAATTTTTGATGTTGTTTTACCCAGAAATTGAGCCCAGGATATTCGCTGTGGTAGGCGGAGCAAGCTACAACCAAACAACGGCCATACACATACATTAGGGTGGGTCAAATTTATTGTTGAAAAGGGACATCTAATTTCTGAATCTATGGGTCATACTGAGTACTATTGTCCATGGGACCATAGGTCTGTCTGAAGTGAATTTCGAGCATTCCTAATTTTGTTAGAAAATTTTATATCCCAATCCGATAAAATACATAAAAATAAATGTCAAATTCGGATTCGGATTCGGATTCGGATTGGGATATAAAATTTTCTAACTAAATTAGGGAGGCTCGTAATTCACTTCAGACCTATGGTCCCATGGTCAATATTACTCAGTATGACCCATAGATTCAGAAACTGGATGTGCACCTGAAGTTTTGTTCCCCCATGTTTCCCCATTTGACCCACCCTAACAAACATACATACATTTACATGCTTATACATACTTAAAATATTTGCTGACATTTTGGTTTTTGGTCAGCTTGACCATTTATTATTTATGCATCAATTAAATAATTATTTTGTTGTAATTAGGTCGAAGATAACCAATTATATTTATTTACTAACAAGTACTTATTTATATTGGGGTGGTCAAAAAATAAGTCGAAGTTTATTTAAGCAAGCGTTACATTTTGTACATGTAATGAGAAGAAATCGACTGCGTGATATTTTATTGATAAAATGTCATAATTTTCCTACAAGACCGGAGATATAATGGAAATGTTTTGATGATGATCATCTTTCCCAATTATTTAATAATAATAATAACTGGGCGCGATAAACATCAAAAGAGATTAAGGCCGAGCTTCTGCTCTGACTCGCATCGTGCTAGTTTTGATTTTTTCCTCCAGTCGTCAATTTATTATCAAAAGCCAAAATTTAGAGATTATATTTTAAAGCCCCTTTAAAAGAAGCAAACTTCAATTTTTCCCCCACCCTAACACACATACACGTACAAAACGTACATACGCGGTTAAAACAATTCAGAATTAGTTAAGCTTGGCTGTTAAAACGAAATCAATATAATTTCTGTGTAATTAGAAATTTGTGCTTAATGAACTTATACAGTTTAATTGTGGATTCATCGCATAGTCTGAAGTAATTAAATTAATTGATTGTGTTGTTGTATTAAATGTGTGTACTTGCAATATTCTAAGTTTTATTTGTTAGGAAATTTAACATAAAAAGAAAAGTGCGAGGAAGTGGAACATAAAAAGAAAAACTATTATTAAAAGAGATAATGGTGCTATAGATAACTGAAATGGGTGAGGAAAGAAAAGAGGAAAATCGAAACAATTCAGATTAACAAAAGATAAGATGAAAGATAGATTCAAAAAGGGAACTCAACTACTGCCCGTGACTCAGAGGTATAGTTAACTGATGGATCAAAATTTTATCACGCAAATACGGGAGCATGCGTCGAAAATAGAAAAATCGATACCAATGGGGTGCTACCACACTATACTTCAGGACGAAATCCATGCAGAAGATGACGGATGAGAATGTCCACCGAGAGGCTTATTCTCGAAAAGCATCCTTATTATGTAAGACAGTCTTATCTTGCAGTATTACTTCTACTACTTCTAAGTTTATTAATGAATGTATTAGTACCTTAAATGATCTGGGAGCGAAAACCAGGTTTTGTTAGGTTGAGTTCTCGGATATGAGGAACGTGAAGGTAATGAACTGGCAGACTACCTAGCCAAGCAGGGTGCTCTAGCAGCATTTTGTGAACCAGATCACTATAAAGGAATACACTACGGAATTAATACGTATCTGTGAAACAAATCAGTTCAACCAACATAGGATTGAATGCCCAGGACAAATAAAGAATAAATTGCTTATATTTCCAGCAACGAGAGTATCAGCCAAACTCATTTATCTAAGTAGAGAATACCTACGAACTCTTAACCGGTAATATACGGACACTGTAGTCTGCGATATCAATTTAGTAAGCTTAATCTATCGCACACACAAGTCTGTTGTTTTTGAGAGTTGGAAATTGAAACACCAATTCACATTCAGTGCAATTGCGTCCCTCTAGTAAGCCAGAGACTCTCCCATCTAGGTGAAAAGATTTCCAAAAATTTTTTGTGATATGAAGTAAAAAACCTGAACAGATACTTAAATACATTAAAAGCATCCACAGGTAGAAAAATGAGGCAAATCATCGAGGCCTAGTAATAATAATAGAGCGAAAGGGATAGAAAAGCCTTCAGTTAAGAAAGAATAAGGAGTAAAATTAAAAGAATAAGAGGAACGAGCTAGGAAGTGTAATGTGATGAACTAATCATATGACATGAAGTGGGTTGATTTAAATGAAATGCAGTCTAGAAAACTAATGTTTCTCACTCAACTAGCGCTCGTCTAGGGGTTGAGGTTCAACCACAATAAAGGTAACTTTACCAGAAACAAATAACTTCGGGCTAGTTGAGAAGAGCTTCGTCGGTCTCATGTTGGTAACAGATGCTGTGTGACAAATTGTTATAGTGTAGTTATCGGCTAGTTATAGCTGGTTCTAAGTTTATCGGTATCTTTTACATAACAAATCGATGTGCAGTTGATAGAAAATCAATAACACTCCGATAACCAACTTGAATCACGCCGATAATGATTCAATAACCTTTTTATAATAAATCGAAACTTTTCCGATGGAAAATCTTTATAATTTCTTTATAATATAAATTAGTTAGCAAAAAAAAAGGATTATTTTTCGACAGCAAATAGATAACAAATCGAGTACTACTTGAAAGCATATCGATATTCTTTCAATAAATTTTTGATAACTTTTCGATATTGTAATGGTTAGGTTTGGTAAAATTGTATTTCCGTTCTATCTTCTTTACTTTTACTTCTTTTCAGTAGCGTAGTGAGAGGGGGGCAAGGGCTTCTTGTACCGGGCGCTACTCACAGCGGGGCGCCAAATGGTCCGGAAATCAGAACTTCCTGGATAATTTGTATTTTTATTATAACTGATTTCTAAAAAAAAATGTCTATACTAAAAGATGCGTGAATATCCGGAACACTTGCAACAGGTTGTGGAACAATTGAAAGAATATATCTTTTTTTTTCACGTTCAATGTTAGGATGGGAATTAGTAAAAACTGTCAAACGTGAATCTGAAATACGATGGAGGGCCAGAAGACAAGCGGTTAGCGTTATCGTCGATGGGCTAGAGAATGTAGTCAAACACTTGGAACAATTGGCAGAGGACACTAACACCACAAGTGACACAAGAGGTGAAGCTACATTTCTGTTGCAAAATATACTAAATTTTAGTTTCATAATATGAGTTCATTTCTGGTATGAAATTTAAGGAGGAGTGAACGTGTGCAGCTTAGACTACAAAATCCGGGGATGCATTTTAGAGAAGCGTATCACGATCTTAAATCATTAGCGACTGAATTATCTGAAATCCGAGGGACACTCTTTGATGAAGCAATGGAAAAAGCGAAGTCTCTTTGTGAAAAATGGGATATTAATAATAATAATACCCAACGGATTAAACCCTCCAAAGCCCGCCCGACCGGCGCGAGGGGCGCATCCGCATGACGCACGGATTTGTTATTGCCGAGTTGTTGATAGGCGGAGGTTTGTTAAGCGTCGAGATCTAAAACTGCTCAGCTACAGAATAAAAATCATCAGCTGAGTAGTGAGTGATATAGTAAAACATGTAAAAAGGTACCGCAGAACTTTTATCGAAATATGTGACTGCAAAATATTACTTCGCAGTAGAAAAGAAATTGAACCTAAAACTCCTACTTACTTTTATAATCTCGTATGGAGAAGATGTTTTTCCAAACTTGCGAGTGGCACCTCAAATACTCTTGCTATCTCAGTATCAATTGCTGGGAGGGAACGTTCATTCAGCAAACTAAAACTGATTTTGTAGTATTTGCGGTCAACGATTGGGCAAGGTCGCCTAACTGAAGATAGATTGATAGATGTTGTGAAGTTAAGCAATGTGACCTATTGGTCTATTGTGCCCTCATTCTCTTTACAACACCTCATCCAAGCCGAGTTCTCTGAGACAATCCAGAATGGTTCTCGGCTTTAGAGCGTGTATGTTTCGATGATCCTAGGATCCTAAGACCTCGTCTCACGACTGCATCGCATTCCATCAGGATGTGTCCTGCAGTCTCATCTTCCCGATCACAGAATCGACAGAGGCTACTAAACGATATGCCCAATTTATGCATATGGCTCCTTAGCCTGCAGTGTCCTGTGAGTATGCCTGTTAAAATCCTAAGGCTACTCTTTGGGAGGTTAATCATAGCTTCGTATCGCTTTGGGTTGTATACTCCTATTAGTGCTTTTGCCTGCCGAAGACCTGGACTTTCGCGCCAGTGTTGTTATCTGAGGCACGCCTATTTTTGTCTAAACTCTTCCTATATTGTATGTGACCCTATTGGCATGATGGGCTCAGGTCTTATTGGCTTTTCGGCCGGTGCCAAACTGGCAAGCTCGTCAGCTTGCTCGTTACCATCCACTCCACTGTCTGCAGGTACCCATGCTAGACGGATGATATTATTGACTCATAGCCTGCTTAACCTCTCCAAGCATTCTAGGAATGTTGATGATTTAATCTCAATTGAAGATAATGCCTTGAGGGCAGCTTGACTGTCGCTGAGTATAGCGATTTTCTCGTTGGTATATCACCGCTGTAAGTTTATCTCTGCACACCGGCTTATGGCGATAACTTCGGCTTGGAAGATCCTCGGATATTTTCCGAGTGGTAGAGATATTTTGGTTCGGGGGCCGAAGATCCTCGCTTCTATGCCCTCCGGTGTCTTCGAACCGTCGGTGTACCATATTATAGTGTGTTCCTGGTGAAGCGCTTCAATTCTGGAGGTGTCCCACGTATATTTGTTCCCCAGCTCTATTTTGAAGCGATTCTTAAACTTAATTATCTTCCTCGTGTCATCGCTGAGAAGTTAGATGAGTGGAATCTGCTCCTTCAGCTTCTCCATGTTTCGTGACTGTATCACTTTGCCTCTTCCACATCCCTCTTTAGCTATGCTTACTAAAGTATTCCTGGCTGCCTGCTCAATTATTTTATGTAGGGGCGTTAACTCAAGCAGCACTTCTATTGCCGCCTAAGTGAAACCTCATTGTTAAGTGTGGAAGAGAAAAATTTGAAATGATAAATTTTGATAATATTATTGATATATTTGCTTCCTCAAAGGCAAACAAAATTTGCACATAGATATTAGTTTTACTAATGTATAATAATCATATTATTATTAAATATGTATTTGAGCCTACTTATAGATGATCCCTACGATGTTATTGGTTTATTAATTATTTAATATATATAAAAAATTATTTTGCCCCGGGCGCAGGAAAACCTCACTATGCCATTACTTCTTTTCCTTTGATTTTTCACTTTCTCCATTCCACATTGTCGATATGTTTTCTGCCTCCCTTAAGTTTCATGGCAGAATGTATAATATATGTGTATACTTGTGGTTCCAAATTTATGAAAGGGATCGCGTTTGCTGTTAAATGTGTCGATCTATAAATAAATAGATCATAAAGGCTGCCAGATAACCGCAGCGTCATTCAGGCAAAAATTATAGCCGTTAAGAAAGCAGCTGAAGTTTTGGAGGAAGCGTGCTTAAGCTGCAGACGCGTCAATACATACTGTAACTAATTTTTGGAAAATCCACTTATTTGCAACCTTCTGCTAACGTTCGAATCACTAAACTGTTGAATAAATAACTCCAATATTCAATGATGCAAAAAGGTCTTTATTAGAGTACTTCACAATAACACTTATACTTCTCAACAGATAGCGTGCTTAAATCAAACTGATGATTGCTCAGCTTGCGCTCTTTTATACTCGTCGATTTCCTCGTTCACATACTTCTAGGCGTTTCTAGAATTTATCTTAGTTACCAGCTATAAAATTACCAGTTATAAATACAGATGCACGTTATAGCTTCTCATATGCGCGTGTATATGTGAGCGATACTTGCAAAAATGATTGCCTAATTTTGTGAGCATCTCAGATAAGATATTTGCATCTATTTGTGCGTTTCTCTCCGCTGCGTGTACGTACATATGTGTAGACATAATGATTGATTCGTTAATGTAGATACAAGTATGGCAGTTTGCTTTATTGTTGTTGTGGCTTTATTTACTTAGTATCAGATTAGTGATGTGAGTATCACTTAGTGTCACTAATATTCGTCACAATACATAGACTGATAGTCAGGCGGTGACAAAGGCAGTAATCTCACACAGTACTTCATCAAAAATTACTCTGAAATGCAAAGAATCATCGAAAAAGCTTAGATCAGGCCGGACCAAATATCCATAGTGGGTTCCCGGTCATAAAGAGAAAAAAGGAAACGAAAAGACCGATGAGTTGGCAAAGAAAAGTGAAACACTCGCTGAGTCGACGATAGACGTCACAATGCGTTTGGGAGAAATCAAAACGAGACAGGAGTTGCTTATGACCCACTAAGCAGAAAAGGCTTGGCCGAAGCGCGGGGCTGCAACATTTCTTAGATTATGCGCGAAGCCTACAATATTAGACTCTCAAAGTGGCTCATATATCTGAAGAGAAGACTTAAAGCTCACGAGGGGCACACTAACTGGACCCTGGTTTCTGGCGTCACATGCTTATAAATTAAGCCTCGTTCTGTGTTCGTGTCCTGCGCTCGCCAGGTCAAGGCTCCAGCTGTAAGGGGCAGCAGAGCTGAACAATTACAACTAAAGAGTGCACAACGCAAGCTGCAAAGAAAAGCGCGGCCTTAAGTGGCTTATTGTATTTATTTTGTTTAATTAAAATTTGCCATACATCCAGAAATGGTTAATGCAGTTACAAGGAAAAAGTTTTTAATGTAAAATCTTTTTAATTGCATTAAACAAAGATGCATTTGTTAAGAATAGAAGAAAAATAAAAGAAACATTCTTTCTGATTGTTTGTATAAAAATTTATCTTTGAAAATGTCATGCAGACAAATATTGATTTGTTTCTTAAAACTTTTTGACTTTTACTTAGTAATTCTTGCTAACATACCAAAAGTGCCCAAGTTTAAACTAAACAAATAAGGAGGTCTAAGTTCGGGTGTAACCGAACATTACATACTCAGCTGAGAGCTTTGGGCAAAATAAGGGAAAATCACCATTTAGAAAAATTTACCTAGGGTAATCCTAGAATGTGGCGGCAACCGTGGTGTGATGGTAGCGTGCTCCGCCTATCACACCGTATGCCCTGGGTTCGCACCCCGGGCAAAGCAACATCAAAATTTTAGCAAAAAGGTTTTTCAATTAGAAGAAATTTTTTCTAATCGGGGTCGCCCCTCGGCAGTGTTTGGCAAGCGCTCCGGGTGTATTTCTGCCATGAAAAGCTCTCAGTGAAAACTTATCTGCCTTGCAGATGCCGTTCGGAGTCGGCATAGAACATGTAGGTCCCGTCCGGCCAATTTGTAGGGAAAATAAAGAGGAGCACGACGCAAATTGGAAGAGAAGCTCGGCCTTAGATCTCTTCGGAGGAAGGTACTAAAGAGTATTTTAAAAGGGAGTGGGCCATAGTTCTATAGGTGGACGCCATTTCAGGATATCAATATAAAGGTGGACCAGGGGTGACTCTAGAATATGTGTTGTACGATATGCGTATCAAACGAAAGGTGTTATTTTAAAAGGGAGTGGGCCTTAGTGCTATAAGTGGATGCCTTTTCGAGATATCGCCATGGGGTGACTCTAGAATGTGTTTGTACGATATGGGTATCAAATGAAAGGTATTAATGAGGGTTTTAAAACGGAGTGGCCCTTAGTTTTATATGTGAAGGCGTTTTCGAGATATCGACCAAAATGTGGACCAGGGTGACCCAGAACATCATCTGTCGGGTACCGCTAATTTATTTATATATATAATACCAGGAACAGTATTCCTGCCAAGATTCCAAAGGCATTTGATTTGGCCCTGCAGAACTTTTGTCATTTTCTTCTACTTAATATGGTAGGTGTCACACCCATTTTACAAAGTTTTTTCTAAAGTTATATTTTGCGTCAATAAACCAATCCAATTACCATGTTTCATCTCTTTTTTCATATTTGGTATAGAATTATGGCATTTTTTTCATTTTTCGTAATTTTCGATATCAAAAAAGTGGGCGTGGTCATAGTCGGATTTCGGCCATTTTTTATACCAAGATAAAGTGAGTTCAGATATGTATGTGATCTAAGTTTAGTAAAGATATATCGATTTTTGCTCAAGTTTTCGTGTTAACGGTCGAGCGGAAGGACATACGGACGACTGCGTATATAAACTGGGCATGGCTTCAAACAAATTTCGCCCATTTTCACAGAAAACAGTTAACCTCATAAAATCTACGCCCCTACCAAATTTCAAAAGGATTGGTAAATCTTTGTTGGATTTATGGCATTAAAAGTATTCTAGACGAATTAAATGAAAAACGGCTGAGCCACGCCCATTTTGAAATTTTCCTTTAGTTTTGTATTTTGTTGCACCATATCATTACTGGAGTTGAATGTTGACATATTTTATTATATACTGTAAAAATATTCAATTTTTTGTTAAAATTTGACTTTTAAAAAGTTTTTTTTTAAAGTGGGCGTGTTCGAAATCCGATTTTGCAAATTTTACTTTAGCACACATATAGTAATAGGAGTCACGTTCATGCCAAATTTCATAATGATATCTTCAACGACTCCCAAATTACAGCTTGCAAAACTTTGAAATTACCACGCCTATTGTCCAAAATTTTACTAATTTTCTATTCTGCGTCATAAGGTCAACCCCTCTACCAAGTTTCATCGCTTTATCCGCCTTTGGTAATGAATTATCGCACTTTTTCGGTTTTTCGAAATTTTCGATATCGCAAAAGTGGGCGTGGTTATGGATCGATTTCGTTCATTTTAAATAACGATCTGAGATGGGTGCCTAGGAACCTACGTACCAAATTTTATCAAGATACCTGAAAATTTACTCAAATTATCGTGTTTACGGACGGACGGACATGTCTAAATTAATTTCTTTTTTCGCCCAGATCATTTTGATATATAGAAGTCTATATCTATCTCGATTAGTTTATGCCATTACGGATTACCGTTATGAAAAAAAAGTTATTATACTCTGTGAGCTCTGCTCAGCTGAGTATAATAAAGTAAAACTTTTTGTCGAACATATGTCAATGCTGCTGGACTGTGCGCTGTCCTTGCGTTTTCACTTTGTTTGAAAGAACTTACCAGATTACTAAGTTTTGTTTCGATTGGACAATTGGGATTTGATTTTCAATCCATTTGAATTGCTCGTATGAAAGTTTATTTATACAAGCCAATATTTTGAGTTCACTTAATAAAGTTTGCACAGTTGTGGGTTAAACAAATTCTCAAATATGCCATGAACTGACAAGTAAATTTATGTTTAATGTTGGTCAAAGTTAAAAAAAAATTAATAGCAGTAAAAAAAAACATAAATAATGTTGATCGATGTTTAGGACTTTGAAAGGTGGGTCCAACATGGTTTACGCCAACTCTGAAAAGCATATACAAATCAGATAAATTTTCGCTGAGAATAATTTCAAAAGTCGCTAAAGTGTTTTGTTGTTGTTTGTACCGTGAGATGTAGAAGCAGTAAATGTCATAGGTCTTAGAAAGTTTCTAGTGTTTGCCAAGAAGACGGTGTTATCTTAAACATAGGTCCTGTGTTTTTAAAGGGGTCTTCAGTTTGGTTCTTAATCAAACTTTAGATAGTACTATGGACGCATTTAGTCTATGTGTAGTAGAGGTTTACGCCGATCACTTTATCGGCGGCGGCGGCGTAGGCCCTAATATATGCCGGCGGCGTACGCCGGTGTTCTTACTTTAAAAAGCTTAATTTTTCTATTTAAAAAAATAATATTTAGGAAAGGTTTTGTTTGTATATATTTAAGGAAATCAACGTGTTGGCCATTTCGGAAAGACCGTTCAAAAATTTTCAGGAGCAGCTCCTTGCGGAGGGATTGTCCCTCGTTCGCTTACTCCAGAGAGGCTTCGAACCTAACCCCGGCCTTTGGAATTGGTAATGCGCTGAAAAGAAAAAGAGATATATAAAATAGACACACTTTTGTCTGTATATCTCGTGCAAAGCGTAGTTTCACCTAGGGTTAACTCCTAGTAATCTTCGCGAACACAATTTCTTTAAATCATTTGTGGCTCTTTGGCGGCCACGCACAAATCGACTTACAGTTGCTACTAATGGTCTATTAATACTCATGACTCTCGTGGCACAGGGCGCCTCCAGTTTTTTCGGCTGCTTTTAGGAACTACCATTCCCCATGTGCGAACAGTAGCAATCCCGACCACCAGTCGCTACCACCCCTCCTGACCCTCACACCATATGCCAGCACAGAAGCTATAGGGCTGTGACTTCGAACTCATACCTTCGTCGACGTCACTTAAATTCACATTTCAGGCGCTATTGTATAGTTTCGCAAATGAACAGCAGGTGTTTGAATGTAAGCCCCAGAGATTTTTCAAACCCTTTTCATACGTACATATATCAGAAACTTAAGTATGAGGTAAGAATCATTTTAAAGGGGTGTTTATGCCCCTAGAATTTACTAAAGGATTTTGCATCACTGATTTCGCTTATTCTTTCAGCCAATCGCAATATAAAATTGTTTTCAAAATGTGCACCTTTCTTGGGGAATTTGCTGTTTTTAACAACTTTTTTGAAAATAATAAGCAAAGTGGGCATATAAATTTATAAATTTATTATATAGCTTTTCTGTTAGTGTTTTGTTTTAATAACTTGGGGGATTGGGTGATGCAAAGTCCGTGTTAAGCTGACATCGAAAACGCCTGTTTTTTAAATATCTTTTGAACAGTTAGAAAGAGTTAAATTTCGCAATTAGTTTCTTATAACTGGCAGTGATGCGCATCCGTTAATACGACTTTCGACCATATCCGACCAATTTTCGACATGAACAATAAATGGCTTAATCTTAAACGAGAAAATATATTAACGCGCAGTACGCCGCCGCCGCGCCGATGTTTTTGACATTCGGCGGCGGCGTGGCAAAAACGACCAAAATCGGCGGCGGCGGTGGCGGCGTTTAGCGGCGGCGTATATCTCTAATGTGTAGTCTTCACGGACCCGTAAGTTCAACCTGCACTATCTATTTTTAAGATTGATAGTTAAATTTTATAAACTTTAAGTAAGTAATATACATAAACATTTAGTACTTTCTTGAGAGAAAGTTTGTTATTAGCTATATCAAATATCTTACTCAAAGCGCAATAGGTCTTTTTTGACAAGCCGAAAGTTTGCGAATTCTGCGCAAAAACTTTAAATTTCTTCTGAAATAAATTTGCAAAAGGAAAGTTTCCATGCTCTTGACAAAGCTTTAAATATTTCTAGATAGAAATGGAAATCTCAAATATATATATATATATATATATACAGTGCACTAGCGATAATATTAACATATGAACATATATGAAGTAAGTAAGTAATATATGAACACCCCAAAATATGAACACTTTTTCGCTTCCATTGAGTACTCTAAAATATGAACGTTGTTGATTTTCAAGAGCCTAATAACTGGGGGAATCACCTAGTTATTAAAATTTAAAATGTACATAACCGTCGCTGAGAAATGCTTGCGTTCGTTTATGTTCAGGGGTCAGTATACATTTTTATCGTCCTTAGTTGGTCATTTCATGCGAGTATAATTAGTACTTCATTTTCGTGAAAAAATTCTAATATTAATCATTATAAAAAATGCTCACAAAAAAGCATACGGTTTTGACCTTAATTTTTGACCTATTGTGGAATATTTACGAAAGGGTCAAAGTGTTACTAATTTAGCGCATAAATATGGAATGTCAAATAATAGTGGGTTCTCTAAATCTGTCAGCAGTACTTTTATCGGTCCTGGAAAGAGGAAAACTTTACGTCATTCAGAGTACCCTAAAATGGATAAATCTCTGTATCGATGGTTTTTGAATATGGGAGATAAAAAGCTCCCGGTTAGCGGGCTTATGTTGAAAGAAAAAGCAAAATACCTTCATTTTAAATTAATGAAAATTGCCTTTAGTTCAATGCCAGTGATGTATGGCTTCGGGATTTTAAAAAGCCTGAAGTAAGCTTTCATATTTCTATCTTAGTAGCTTAAAACTCATAAAATTTGGTTAGGTTACAAAGTTTTTGATGGATAAGGGATTACCTAATCTCTCCTTCACATTGATAACGCTTCATTGCATCCACCCGAGGATGAACTAAAAAGTGAAGACGGCTGCATATTTGCAATGTTTATGCCACCAAATGTCACCCTCTTATACAACGTATGGATCAAGGATCAAAATGCAGTCAAGGTTACGAAACTTTACTATAGAAAAAGTCTTTTGGCTTCTGTTGCTGTTTACAGTATGGTAGAAAATCAAGAGGATCCTAAAGATGATATTCCTGGGAGTGTTTTCGAAGCAACTTAATTATGAATGTAAGGGATTTGGAGGAACCCTGCAAAAATTGCGAGTACTCCATGCATGCATGTATGGAGTACTCGCTATGGACCAACCGAGTACTCCAAAATTAACCACAATTCATACAAAAGATATGGTCCAATTAACATTGCGATGTCCTAGGACTGGACCATATACTCCACCTCCGCATAACATCAGAGTAATCCATGGAGTACCCACAGCCCAATAAACATCGTGTAGTGATTACAATCGTTAAAAACGAGCAATGATCGGCTTACAATATGTTCGTGTAGAAACATGAGTTGGTCCATTGCTGCATTACAGTGGAGTATAATGGTAAGTACTCCAATGGGCCACATGATCCAACGATTTTTGCAGGGAAGGTGCAGCCAATCTTTTGTCACACTTGAGACCTGAGGTTTGTGTTTTAGAACCGTAAGTCAAAGAAGTTTGTTTTTGTTTTTATTAAATTTCAGTTTAGGTCCAATTTACTGCTTTCAACGTTAGAGAATGGAACGATGATGATGACCGCTCTGTGAGCCATAAAAGACGATTACATCAAAGGAGTCTATTGACGTATTTAATAAAACTTTGAAATGGTTAATAAGTCGGATTTAAATGTGTTGAAGAAGCTAAGGGAAAAGGTAGTTTTTAAGATGATTGAATAAAAGAAAATACAAAAGCGGATTACTAATTTTTCTTCGACATGAACACAATTTTTTCCAATAATTAAACAGAATATGAATTTATGTATAAGTAACTTTTTGACTGTAACTGATTTTTTATTTGTGTAATGTGAAAAAATTAATCAGCAAAGTTTCTTTTGCCATTTTAAATAAAAAATATATGAAGTCAAACTAATTAAATAGAATATTTTTAAATTGAGTTGCCTTTCGTAAATATGAACAATCTCACAAAACTGAACAGGATTGGTTTTAATTAGTTCATATTATCGCTAGTGTACTGTATATATATAAATTTGTATGTATAAAACTAGTAGATTTGATATTCTTGTTAAGAAAATTTTATGCTCAATGAAGCACTAAATTTTTGCATAGACTTGTGAACATAAATGTTTACAAAAATGTTAGTGTGTATGTATTGGTTTGCCAATTCAATGATTTTATTATATTTGTGTTGTTAAAGGAATATATATAAACGTAACATGATTACTATGCTTATGATAATCTCAGATGAATAAACGTACGTTCATATTATATTTGAAGCACTCATATTTTGTGCCTTTGTATGTATTCGAAGTGCATTTGTAGGCGTGGGCTGCCTATTTGTGAAAAGATTAAAGTGAATTTCTTTTTAGGTCATGGAAATTGATAAATTTATTTAACTTTTTTAATCAATGTGATATATAGAGATAAATGTGACAGTTTTAGTTCGCGTGTGCTTGACAAATGGAAGATAAATGTTTTTATAATTATTTTTTTAATGGATCATTCCACGATTAATACGATACAGATCGTACGCGTTTTACAGTTTATATTTTATGGTACATGTACAAAACACTAAAATATTCTCGGCGCGCTCATAACTCAGAAATTCGGTATGAGTCAGAAATATAAAAAATATATGAGCCTCAGAAATGTGATCCTTAAACACTTATCCTGTATCCATGTGTCAAAATAGCCCAACAAAATTTAACATTAAATATTTTTGCATAGCTCTCCTTTTATCTGATGAAACTTTTTTATACTAAGTTGAGCAGAGCTCACAGAGTATATTAATTTTGATTGGATAACGGTTGGTTGTACAGGTATAAAGGAATCGAGATAGATATAGACTTCCATATATCAAAATCATCAGTATCGAAAAAAAATTTGATTGAGCCATGTCCGTCCGTCCGTCCGTCCGTCTGCCCGTTAACACGATAACTTGAGTAAATTTTGAGGTATCTTGATGAAATTTGGTATATATATTCCTTGGCACTCATCTCAGATCGTTATTTAAAATGAACGATATCCGACTATAACCACGCCCACTTTTTCGATATCGAAAATTTCGAAAAACCGAAAAAATGCGATAATTCATTGCCAAAGGCGGTTAAAGCGATGAAACTTGGTAGATGGGTTGACGTTGTAACGCAGAATAGAAAATTAGTAAGATTTTGGACAATGGGCGTGGCACCGCCCACTTTTACAAGAAGGTAATTTAAAAGTTTTGCAAGCTGTAATTTGGCAGTCGTTGAAGATATCATGATGCAATTTGGCAGGAACGTTACTACTATTACTATATATGTGCTAAATAAAAATTAGCAAAATTGAATGAAGAACACGCCCAATTTAAAAAAAAAATTTTTTTTAAATTCAAATTTTAACAAAAAATTTAATATCTTTACTGTATATAAGTAAATTAAGTCAAAATTCAACTCCAGTAATGATATGATGCAACAAAATACAAAAATAATAGAAAATTTCAAAATGGGCGTGGCTCCGCCCATTTTCATTTAGTTTGTCTAGAATACTTTTAAGGCCATAAGTCGAACAAAATCCTTCTCAAATTTGGTAGGGGCATAGATTCTATGACGGTAAATATTCTCTGTGAAAATGGGCGAAATCGGTGGAAACCACGCCCAGTTTTTAAACACAGTCCACCGTCTGTCCTTCTGCTCGGCCGTTAACACAATAACTTGAGCAAAAACCGATATATCTTTACTAAACTTAGCCCGCGTACTTATCTGAACTCACTTTATCTTGGTATAAAAAATGGCCGAAATCCGACCATAACCACGCCCACTTTATCGATATCGAAAATTACGAAAAATGAAAAAATGCCATAATTCTATACCAAATACGAAAAAAGGGATGAAACATGGTAACTGGATTGGTTTATTGACGCAAAATATAACTTTGGAAAAAACTTTGTAAAATGGGTGTGACACCTACCATATTAAGTAGAAGAAAATGAAAAAGTTCTACAAGGCGAAATCAACAGCCCTTGGAATCTTGGCAGGAATACTGTTAGTGGTATTGCATATATAAATAAATTAGCAGTACCCGACAGATGATTTTCTGGATCACATGATCCACATTTTGGTCGATATCGCGAGAACGCCTTCACATATACATCTAAGGGCCCCTCGCTTTTAAAACCCTCATTAATACCTTTAATTTGATATCCATATCGTACAAACACATTCTAGAGTCACCCCTGGCCCACCCTAATGGCGATATCTCGAAAAGGCGTCCACCTAAAGACCTAATGCCCACTCCCTCTTAAAATGCTCAGTAACACCTTTCCTTTGATACCCATATCGTACAAACATTCTAGAGTCACCCCTGGCCCACCCTAATGGCGATATCCCGAAAAGGCGTCCACCTATAGACCTAATGTCTACTCCCTCTTAAAATGCTCAGTAACACCTTTCGTTTGATACCCATATCGTACAAACATTCTAGAGTCACCCCTGGCCCACCCTAATGGCGATATCTCGAAAAGGCGTCCACCTATAGACCTACTGCCCACTCCCTCTGAAAATGCTCAGTAACACCTTTCGTTTGATACCCATATCGTACAAACATTCTAGAGTCACCCCTGGCCCACCATAATGGCGATATCTCGAAAAGGCGTCCACCTATAGACCTAATGCCCACTCCCTCTTAAAATGCTCAGTAACACTTTTCGTTTGATACCCATATCGTACAAACATTTTAGAGTCACCCTTGGTCCACCTTTATGGCGATATCTCGAAAAGGCGTCCACCTATAGAACTAAGGATTACTCCCTTTAAAATACTCATTACCACCTTTCATTTGATACCCATATCGTACAAACACATTCTAGAGTCACCCTGGCCCACCCTAATGGCGATATCTCGAGAAAGCGTCCACCTATAGAACGAATGCCCACTCCCTCTTAAAATGCTCAGTAAAACCTTTCGTTTGATACCCATATCGTACAAACAAATTCTAGAGTCAGCCCTGGTCCACCTTTATGGCGATATCCCTAAATGGCGTCCATCCATAGAACTATGGCCTACTCTCTCTTAAAATACTCTTTAATACCTTCCATTTGATACACATGTCATACAACCACATTCCAGGGTTACCCTAGGTTCATTTTCCTACATGGTGATTTTCCTTATTTTGTCTCCATAGCTCTCAGCTGAGTATGTAATGTTCGGTTACACCCGAACTTAGCCTTCCTTACTTGTTACTTTAATTATTGATAAAACTCAACTGTTCAAATACATTGATTTTAATGTTTTGCTAATTCGTGGGATACTGTAAATGTGGGTCAAAATTGCCCAATACGATAATGAGCATGTGCTCCTTTTATAACACACTAGCGGCCCGGTACGTGCTTCGTTACGTATAAAGTGAAATATTAAATCAAACTCATTTATTACAAAAAAAAAGATATTTTATTATTTGCTAGCTATTTTAAAACTTAATCCAAAACAATTGGATAAACAATATTTTTTGTTTTTCCATTTTGAGTATGAATACACAAACGGCTGGGGGTACCGACTCTGGAACAGGCAACATAAAGTTTGCCATGTGAAAAACATGATTCCTCCAAATTCACACCACAAACGTTAAGTGTTTGCCCTTGGGCTTTGTTGATGGACATCGCAAATGATAAACGCACAGGATATTGTAATCGTTTGAATTCAAATGGCATTTCAGTTGGAATCATAGGGATACGCGGTATTAAACAAACTTCTTTTGATTTACCAGTTAAGATCGCAGCTTCAATCAAATTTGGCAATAAATTTTTCACTGCCAATCTGGTGCCATTACACAGGTTTGGTGGATTAATATTTCGCAATAATATAATCAAAGAACACACTTTCAGATTCAAACAATGCGGTGGCATACCAGTTGGTTCTAATGAATTTAAAAATTCAATTGGATAATTCATTGCCTCATTTTGATTCATAGCACTGTCAATTGATTTATATGTCGTGACTACACCTGGGAGTTTTGCTTGAATTTGAAAATTAATGGCATTGATATGAATGTTTTTCGGTGCTAAAATGGCGCATTATCTCAACCAATCATGATTTCTGTAATTCTGAAGAATATTTGGAAAAACACATTCAATCAATTCATCTATCGATTTCGTAATTGTACAAAAATTGTTTGGTACAGTGATAAATCCGTTGGTTCTGTCGATTTTTATTTTGCCTTCACCAATTTTTAGCAATTGTTTTGAAAACTCATGGGCAGCTGGATCATTTTGTAGGTGAATACGCATATTAATGTTCAGTGTCAATTTTTGTACATATCTCCAAAGAACTGATGACTTCAACAGGCATTTATTTCATCAACAGGAGTTGATCGAGGAATGGCAGGCTATATTTGTCGAAAATCCCCTGACAGTAGTATCAAAGCACTACCAAAAAGCTGTTGATTACCACGTAAATCTTGCATTGTTCGATTAAATGCTTCTAGTAATTTTTTATTCGCCATTGTACACTCATCCCATAAAATAATTGACGTTAATCGCAGAACTTTTGCCATAGCAGAGCTTCTTGAAATATTGCAAGTTGGAGTTTCAATCACCTGTACATTCAATGGCAATTTTAATGTAGAGTGTGCTGTCCGACTGCCTTCTAATAATGTAGCAGCAATTCCCGAAGATACAAGTGCCAATGCAATTTTCTGTTCCGATCGAATATTCGCTAAAATCAGTGATATAACGGCCGTTTTGCCTGTACCACCAGGTGCATCCAAGAAATATAATCCACCTGCATTATTGGAAATGGCTTGTATGATTGTGTCATATACGTGTTTTTGCTGAGTATTCATTTTGGTTATATTCGATTGTACAAATAAACTCAAATTATTAGAATTGAATTCCTGCTCACGTTGCAATTCAAGATCAAACAGATCATGCATCTCACGATTTGGTGCGATCATACCCAATTGTCCTAATGTTTTATTTGCAATCGTTAGACACACATCTTCAATTATTACCAAAGCTTCATTGTACATTTCCAAAGTTATCAACAAATCAGGAGTTCTTGCATGATGACGCATACAAATTATAATATCTTCTACAATATTATGTTTATATTTCTTCCATAATTCAAGTGGATTTGATGACATACATGTTGATAATATAATGGCAAATAGCATTCGTATTTGTTGAGTATGAGCCGAAATAGATGCATCATGAAGTGTTGAATACCACTGTGCATCATCCTCCAACAAATGCAAAAGTTGGCATGCTTCACGGTATAGTAGACATAAATGACCGTTGACTGTTCTCAATTCTTGAAATAATTTTGGGCCGTTCACGTTAACTAATAATAATTTCAAATAAAAACCCTCAACATTGTTTGGATGCACTGTATATATTCTCACAATTGAATCTGTTTGGAAAATGCCAGTATGCCCATGAACTGCTGTTCCTTGTTTACGTCTTTGAAATTTTTCGAAGACACATTCCTTGTGTAATACTGAGGCACTTCAGAATATAACAAAGGTATCGCAAATGTATCACAAATGTATCACAAACATGTTGGCCATTCTCACGATGTACAGCCAAGTGAACAACCGTAGGATGTCTTTCGTGCATTGGAAATTTCAAAACACAAACCATCTACTGAATAGTCAGAACAAAGCCTAAAAATTTGGTTTGGATAGCTGAGCCCGTTCTTGAGTTATAAAATCACAACGAAACAGCCGGAGAAAACGAAATTTCTGGCAGTCAGCAAAACAACGCTTTGAATACGCTTCCCTATTTTAGCATCCTTTAATATCCTTATCCAAATGTCAAAAAAATGCTAACATATGTACTCGACTTTTAAGGCTCGCAAATGGCTTCGAAAAAGTTCAAAATTGAGTCCGTTCGGAGTCCAATATGTGCCGAAAGTGAGTTGTTTATTACGCCAATATGCGTCATATTGAGCGTCATATCGTATATGGAAATAAACTCATATGTTTGCTGGAAATAGAAACCTGCTTTTGAAATATTTGCATAAGTGTGTGAAAAATCCAAAATAAGAGTGCATTTATGCGCGATGGCAAAAATTCGCCGGATTTTGTGGTTATAGGGAGTCAGGTGAGCTTTCAGCCTCGAACCAAAAGTCAATTTTAGTTTCATAAAATTTCGGCAATGGTTTGAAAGTGGGTTTAAGTTTCATTTGAACCCATTTCTGAGATATAGACCAGTGGCGCACAACGCCGGTAGAACTTCGAATACAAATACAGTTTTTTTTGTAGTAGTATGTGTTTACATGGAGAATGTTTGAGCATAGATTTAACGCATGGGAAAATATCGTCACAGGGTTCTACCTTACAATTGAAGTAGGATATGGAAAAAAAATATTAAGAAAGTGTTCAAATAAGGAAGGAGGGGAACCTAGAGAAGCGAAAGAGATGAAGAAAAATAAAGGAAGGTTGAGGAAAATGAAATAAGAGCGAGTAAAAAAAGAAAAATTGAGAAAGTAAAAAGGGATAATACGGAGGACAAACAGGGATGAAAACTGGAGAAGAATTTACAAAACATTTTTTTTTTGCAGAAGCTACAGTATGTCCAAGGCTTCTGCCAACTGAGAAAGTAGATACGTCACAGAGGGGAATATTCAATTTTCCATATGTATCTTATATGTAAAATTGAGCGCGATTTTAAAAAATGTACCTTAGTCATCGTCAAATAGTTTTGTAGCGGTTTATGGAATAAAGATATGGAAATTAGCCTGTCCGCTGTAGCAAGCATTTCATATTTGGTATAGAGTTGTCATACAAGAGGAAAATGTGGTGAGAGAAGTATAGGAAGTGCGAGTGGAACTAAGAGTTGGAGTGATAGTGGAAGTAGGACTGGGGTGAAAGTGGGAGTGTTAGTGGGAGTGTTTGTGAAAGTAGGAAGTGAAAGTAGGAAAGGGAGTGAGGGTGAGAGTGCGAGCGGAAGTTGGTGTCGGAATTGGTTCGGGAGTGGAAGGAAGATTAATGGATAACGGGATAAGGAATGGACTAGAATGGGAAGAAAAATGCTAGTATAAGTAGAAGAGAGTGAGGTAGTGGATAAAGAGGGGAAGTGAGGTTAATTTTGGAAATGTAGGCAAAATAGTCCATCGCAATATGCCAGTAAATGTTTCTTTCTTTTCAGTTTCTCTTAGAAAAAACATAATAATTGAAATTCAATTATTATAAGCCGGCTCATGAATTCTTAAATATAAGTATAAACTGAACACACCATGAAACAAACATACATAAATATGTACAACTGAGCCCGAGTTGACAAAGCTTCTCATTCGCAACGAAGAAGAACTTTACAAAACAAATCTACATGGCACACAAATCAATATAGAGACAGAATGTCTCAATTGTGTTGTTAGTGTAGAAATAAGAAAACCTGAATTAAGCATGAAAACAAATACCAGCAGGATGGCCTAGTGGTTAAAGGCTACTGCAGTTTCACCATGTGATTCACGGTTCGAATCCCGGTGAAACCTTTGATAACATTACAAAATTGCCTGATGATGATTACGTTGGTAGTTTTCGAAATGGTCCATCGCAATATACCAGTTAATGTTTCTTTCTTTTCAGTTTCTCTTAGAAAAAACATAATAATTGAAATTCAATTATTATAAGCCGGTGTTAAGCTCATAAATTCTTAAATATAAGTATAAACTGAACACACCATTAAACAAACATACAAAAATAGTTTTCGGCCAAAACAAAGTCTGCCGGGTATATGGCGAATAATTAAATTGTTTATATGGGACACGTAGGATATTTAGTTTTTAAATATAGATTTTCTCATTGTCTAAAGCTTATATTACACGAAATTTACAGATTTCAGGTACAGCCTTAGTCAATTTCCAAAAATAATCATTCAGAGTTTTATCAATTATTTAATATTCATAACTATATAAACAAATGGTGCTTATTTGATTTTATTATTATTGATTTATTATTTTCCTATACCAATTTTTTTTCGAAATTTTTTTTTTACTTAAGGTCATAATACATTTATTCAAATTAATTTTCCTCGCTACGTTGAAGTTTTTTATATTTAAAATTCGCATTGAAAATAAGTAATGAGAGCAACTCGAGAATCACTGAAAATTTTCGATTTTTCATGGAATGCACGTGTTTGGTTGTACGCGGCGTATACGTAATATTTTTGATATTTATGTATGTGATTTGTACGTATGTAGGTGAGGTATAGGATCAATCAATATATTGCCATACCAGACTGACAGCTTATTGAAAAATTAGTTAAGTTTTCAACTTAAATAAAAGCGCTTATTAAAATAAAATTTCTCTTAGAAATTTTGAGTTAAGTAACTTTTCAATGAAATAGGGGTGGCATCGCATGTAAGTTAATATTCCCGGTAGAAAAACATTTCTCAGCTACACACATATGTATTATTAAATTTTTTTTTGAACAAAAATAACTTTGAATATTTAACTTTGTATATTTTTTTGTTTTCCATTTGTTCTGAAATTATACTGGGAAATGACTTGAAAGAAAAAAATCAAGATGGACCAGACGAAAAAACAGTTATACCTTGTAAGTTTTTTATCATGGTAATTTCTATCGATTTGGAAAAAGGTCTTTTGCTTTAAAAAATATATTTGACGTAAAAATATTTTCATTTGGAAAAATTTTATTTGAAAAAAAAAATTCATTTGGTTCGAAAAAGTTTCACATGCTTTAAAAAAAAAGGTTTTTTTTGAGGATGTTTAATTTGATTTAAAAAGATTTTCATTTTAATTGAAAAATTTTAATTTTAGCGAAAAAATATAAGCTGTCAAAAATTTCGTTTTATTTGAAAAAATTTATTCGATTTAAAAGAAGTTTCGTTTGGCTTGAAAAAAAGATTTATTTGATTTGATTTAAAAAAGTTTCATTTGTCTTGAAAAAGTTTATTTGGTTTAAAAAAAGTTTCAGTCGACTTAAGAACGGCTTCGTTTAGATTGAACAAGTTTCATTTGATTTAAAAAAATTTTATTTGGTTTCCAAAAAGTTTCATTCGATTTGAAAAATGTTTCATTTGACATAAAAGAATTTCATTTGATTTGAAAAAGTTCCATTCTTTTTGAATAAAGTTTCATTTAATTTGAAAAATTCCATTCTGTTTGAATAAAGTTTCATTTGATTTGAAAAAAATTTCATTTGCTTTCAAAAAGTTTCAAACAGCTTAAAACCAGTTTCATTTAATTTGAAAAATTCCATTCTGTTTGAATAAAGTTTCATTTGATTTGAAAAAAATTTCATTTGGCTTCAAAAGGTTTCACTCGATTTGAAAAAGGTTTCACTTGATTTAAAAAAGTATCATTCTGTTTGAAAAAAGTTTCATTTGATATAAAAAAAAAAATTCTGTCGACTTAAAACAGCTTCGTTTAGATGGAAAAAGTTTCATTTGATTAAAAAAAAATTTCATTTGGTTTCAAAAAGTTTCATTCGATTGGAAAAATGTTCCATTTGACTTAAAAAAGTTTCATTTGATTTTCAGAAGTTCTATTCTGTTTGAACAAAATTTCATTTGATTTGAAAAAGTTCCATTTTTTTGAATAAAGTTTCAATTGATTTGAAAAAAAATTTTCATTTGGTTTCAAAAATTTTCATTCGATTTGAAAAAATGTTTCATTTTATTTGAAAAAAGTTACATTTGATATAAAAACAGCTTCATTTGGTTTGAAAAAAGATTCATTTGATTTGAAAAAAGAATAAAAAAATTTAGTTGGTTTGACAAAAGTTTCTTTTGATTTGAAAAAAATTTCATTTCGTTTAAAAAGGGTTAATTCGATTTGAAAAAAATTTCATTTTATTTGAAAAAAGTTGCATTTGATTTAACACCAGCTTAATTTGGTTTGAAAAAAGGTTCATTTGATTTAAAAACGAACTAGTTTGGTCTGAAAAAACTTTAATTTGACTTAAAAAAAATTCTTTCATTTGAAAAAAGTTTTACTTGAATTGAATAAAATTTCACTCGAATTGAAAAAAGGTTACATATATTTGAAAAAACACTTATTCCATTTGAAAACATTTTTATTTGGATTCGAAAAAGTTTCATTTGATTTAAAGAAACATTTGACTTGAAAAAAGTTTTTTTTTACTAAAAACTTTGATTTGAAAAATATTTTGATTTTAAAAAAGTATGCTATGACAAAAAAACATTCGGTTAAAATGATAATTTTAGCTAATACTTTTTTAAGTATAATTTAAAACAGTTAATTTATTCAATTGAATTACAAAAAAATGTATCTTATTTAAATTTGTTTGCTATGAACTGAGGTCCTTCGAAAAAGACTGATTTTTGTAAGGACAAGTCCAAGAAAAGTCAAACTTAATTTTTAATATATTAAAAAAACAACATTTTTCTTAAAAAGACATTTAAAAAAGGTGAATATATATCAAATAAACGATAAAAAAAAAAAAAAAAATGTAAGTTTTTTTTATATGTTGTTGTTGTGGTTGTAGCGATAAGGTTGCTCCCCGAAGGCTTTGGGGAATGTTATCGATGTGATGGTCCTTTGCCGGATACAAATCCGGTACGCTCCGGTACCATAGCACCATTAAGGTGCTAGCCCGACCATTTCGGGAACGATTTATGTGGCCACATTAAACCTTTAGGCCATTCCCTCCCTCTCTACCCCCAAGTTCCATGAGGAGCTTGGGGTCGCCAGAGCCTCGTCTGTTAGTGAAACAGGATTCGCTACGGATAGGTGAGGTTGACAATTGGGTTTGGAGAAGCTATATATTGCGTTGGCAACCTGAAAGGTTGCGCTACACAGCCCCTTGAATCTGGTATTTTAGTCGCCTCTTACAGGCATACCTACCGCGAGTACATTCTGATCCCCTAACCCGCTGGGGTTTTTTTTTTTATATATTTAGGGTCCTTAAACCTGAGCCCGCCCTCAGACGTACGTTTCTTTCTTGGGTAAAAAATAACGTTATCTTTTTAGGGTTAAACTAGAAAGTGTATTTATTTTAAATAAGTTTAATTTGAAAATACTGTAATTTGAAAAAGTTTCATTTTATTAGAAAAAAATTTCATTTGGTTTCATAAAAATGTCATTTGTTTTAAAAAATAGATCTGTATTTCATTTGAAAATTTTTTCATTTGTTTTGAAAAAAGTTTTGCTATGAAGAAAAGCTTATTTGATTACAAAAGAATTTAATGTGACATATAAGTTTCATTTTATTTGGAAATAAGTTTACTTTTAGATGAATAAAGTTTGATTTCAATACAAAAAGTTTTAGTTCCGTTTGAAAAAAGTTTAATTTGACATGAAAAAAGTTTAGTTCCAATCGAAAAATGTGTCAACTGAAAAAAGTATGCTATGTGTAAAAGCTTAAAATATGCAAAAAGAAGGCAATTGGGAAAACCTTTACAACAACTAAGGCATGACGTAGCTGAATGCGTTTGTAACTATTTCAACTATAGTAGGAGTGCCGGTTCGACTCTCACTCCTGGGAGAAAAGGCTTTGAAGAGATTTACAAGGTATAATCGAAACAGCTGTCGCCTTGTCCGTCCTGATGTCACGTTGTTTAAATTTTTCCCAAATTATTAAATGAAAAAAGTCTCATTTGACATACAGAATTTCATTTGATTTGAAAAAAAGTTTAATTTGGCATGAAAATCCTTCGTTCCGATATACTCTATTCCTTTCTCAGCAAAACGCAATTGGCAAGTTGACAAGTCAAAAATTATGTTACGCAGTTTGAAAATGTATATATTTATTTATATCTTTTAACAATCTTATTTACTTACTTGATCTCTGATTCTTAATGAAATAAAGTTGCAGTCTTTCTTTGAATGTATTTTCATTTACGTAGTACTCCACACGAACTCTAAAAAAAGATAAAAAGAAAAAGATTTTCCCAAAAAGGGAAAAATTTAAGTAATTAATGATAATTAGTAAACAAGTATGTATGTATGTATTTAGTAGTTATGTAAATCTAAAGAAAATGATGTATTTACTCATTGAGTACATGAGCAGATAAACTTTCTTCATGGGCTTAGACATAATTTAATTAGTACAAGAAGAGATTATGCATTTAAAAGCTGGTAAAAGAAAAACATACATATGGAGATTTGCAGAAATATGTACTTCTTGTAAGAAGGAGCCTCGAGTAAACAGCATTTCAAAGGAGATTCCGATGAAAAGTGTGTGTTTTCGCAGGAGTAAATTTAAAAAGCAAAAACTGCGCAACTCGTGCTTTAAAGCGAATAAAAGATACATAATTGCAAATAAGTTTTTCCTGCTACTTCTGATCTTTTCAATTGCTACTAAGTGGCGAGGATAGCAGCTGTACGTGTATATCGCCTTCTTTTCTTTAGCTTTTTTCGTATTTTTTGTTTTTATATTTTTTTATTTTTCCTATTTCGTATTTTCCGTGCATTTGCCCTACACAGCCAGCGGCCGATTGTTAAAGTGTAAATGCGCTTTGCTTTCACGCATTACACTCATACAAACAAGCGCATACACACACATTCAATTGCATATTTATGAACACGCATGTATAACATATGTAATAGTTTTCTTATTTGTTAAAAATAGTAACTCACAAGGATAACAACTATTGTAATGGTGTCACGCTTCAGTGCATATTGCCCGCCAGCGTGATACGTTTGGATGTACATTAGGGTGCTCCTTCAAAGGGGGAAGTTTCTTGCTGGTAAAGTAGCGATATTGAAGAATAACTGAATAGTTCAGAAGGGCATTCAGACGCAGTCTAACTATAACGAAACTGGCCCCTTTTCAACAAACGTCTTTTACCTCGCACTTTTCCTAATTGGAGGAATGTATTTATGATAGAGTTACATATCTCGGAATATTACTTGACATTAATCTGTAAGGGAAGTTTGATGTAGGATACAAAGTTAAGAAAGCTCTGGCTGCCTTGTGCTGCTATTTGGCAGTAAGGACGCCATTGGCAGGTGCATGAATCTCTCAAATAAACAAATTGATTTGGTTTAGGGAACTGGGCACTTTGACTATAATAGGTTAATTCAGATTAAGTTAAGAGGCAGCAAACTCAGATAGAATAAGCTGCCTTCGAGTGATCCAAATGTCAGTTGCTATGTCACATAGAATAACTGCGTGATAAGCAATTATTAATTAGGAAATCACTGCTGAGCAGAGATGTAGACGCTAATAAGGCTGTACCGATCTCGAGTAAATCATATAGAGATTTGATTAGGCTGAGACCAAAATAGTATCAACTACGTCTGGCAAATGAAAGTCCCAAATGTCGACCATTTTGAACATCCACGTCGATGGCACCAAGCTACCGACTGTCCTACACCCCAAAATCTTGGGTGTGACGTTTGATCAGGATCTAAATTTTGGTGAGCATGCAGCCGCAATTGTACCGAAAATCCAGAGCCGTAAGAAAATCCTCATATCCCTTGCTGGTAGTATTTGGGGAAAAGACAAAGAAACGCTCATTACCACATACAAAGCAATTGGCCAGCCGATTGCATGCTACGCGTCCCCTATATGGTCGCCAAGCCAAAAACTACTCACTGGAAGAAGCTACAGGCCTGCCAAAATACTGCCCACAGAACCGCCGCGGGCTGTCTTTTTATGTCCCCAGAATACCATCTACATAATGAGGTGAGAATACTCCCCATCAGGGAGAGAAATGAGATGCTAACCAAACAGTTCCTGTTGAATACCCAGAAACCTGGGCATCCCAATAGACATCTGATTGATGAGCCAACACCGCCTAGGGTCTTAAGGAGTCATTTCCGTAAGCATTATGAGGACATACGGCACCTGAGAACTCGGCTGCTTGAAGAAAAAAAACACAAGCGGGTTCTCAGTGAACTACACAAACAGGCGTCGGACCTTTATGCCAGGAATTTCCCGGTGAATCCAGTATTCAAAGAACAGTACCCAAAACTTGCGGAAGAGGAACGTATACTCCCCAGGGAAATGCGAGTCACTCTTGCTCAACTTCGTTCTGGTTACTGTAACAGGATCAACTCTTACCTATCCAGAATCAAACCCGACATACAAAATGTATGCCCCGCTTGCAATGTATCCCCACATGACACCAACCATCTCTTTAATTGTAATGTGGAACCAACGCCTCTAACACCCCTTTCATTATGGTCCATCCCTGTTGAAACAGCAAGTTTCCTTAGACTCCCGTTAGAAGATATTAATGAAAATTTGTGATCGGTCGCGCCTATTAGGTGGAGCGAAGCACTGCTACAGCAACAACAGCAACAACGTCTGGCAAAAGTGATACAGTCCAGCTTAAAGTAACCAGGATTCCTCCTAAACGTCCTCTACGCAACGGCTAAAAAGAAGCGCTTTAGAGTATGTCTTGACGTAACAGTTATACTTTCATTGGACAGCGCCCCACAGTATCATAATCATCAAATGGACCTTACTGAGCCCAGTGAACCCGACATACCGCGATTAATCTCCGGACAGAAGAATGTCTTTACCTTGCAGGAGATTCTGTCTGCCCAGATTTTGCTAAGCTGACTTATGGCATGACTATTTCACAGTTGACTACAAGTTAGCAGCTGGAGTAACGGCACTTTTTAAAAATCTGCTCCGTAAGCTGTTGTAGTTCTGAGTGCGACTAGCAAATTTTTCATAAATTTTCAGACATTCCAGTGAGGTGCGCGTAATTCTTTCACAACTACAATCTGGTGAAACTTTTATCTTTTTGATCGATGACAGTTTGTGAGTTTGAGTTGCACTTATTGGATGAGGCGAAGCACTGCATTGAAAAGAAGAAAAACGAAGTCAAACCCTACCAGACACCACCCGATTTCAGTAGCGTGGAGCTCAAGACTCTAATTTCTGCTTGACAGTCGAAGTAGATATTCAATTTTCTAACTTAGCTTGCACAGCTGGGTAGAATTAGCTAAGCTAAACATGTAACTGCTCTACATGTTAACAGAAAAAACAGAGTTTCGACGGTGTGAAGCATAAAGGCTTTTAAAAGGGCCAAGTGACTTTGAAATAAGAATAATGCGCAGAAAATACTGCTTCATTTGCTACCTTGATCAGTTTTACACCGTCCGAGGAGGATTGAGGAGTGGAACATATTTGCAGCAGAGGCCTGCAGAATTTGTTTCTGAATTGGCTCCAAACTGGATATAGAATTTAAGGAAGAAAGACGATGGTTTTGATATCATAAAATTAGAACTGAGCATATTTGGAAATTGCAATCACCATGTAAATTGCATAGCTCAAAACCGATCCCAAGTCCATAATTGTGGTCGTAGAGGAGGTGAGGTGGTTGAAGCGAATTAAAGAGTTTCGGTTAACCTTAGGCGATTACCGCAAAATGACAGTCAACTTCAGAGCTATACAGACCTTTGAAGGGTGTCTTTAGGGCTACAATAATAAAAAGAGCTCTAGTGTCAGAGGTTTCTGACGACTAACATTCAACACTCACTGGGATGCATATCTCTTGTCACATGCGGGTACGCGTGAACTTGACGTGCGCATTTCTAGATACTCTTGAATTTCGAATAGTTACTCTGCATAGGAGGGCATCGGATCAACTGAGCAAGCCATTAGTTAATGTCAACCGTTGGAATTTTTTGATGTGCTGCAGCTGAATAAATTTAACAACCTCAGCTATGTCCGGTCCATGGAAAATTCCATGATTAATTAGTCTAATTAATTTAGTGTGTTAAAATTTTTTGCAAAGCTTCATAGAAATCACAGTGGCTGTGGGAATTGGAGTGGGAGTGAAAATGGGAGTGGTGGTGGTAGTGGGAATGAGAGTGTGAATAAGAATTGTTCTGTGATGCCTTCAACTGATAAACAACGCACACTCTAATGCACAGCAACGGCGCATTTTTTTCCTTTCACTAACTTAAACTCAGGTCGTGACGTCCGAAAGTAGTGGTGCAACAAACTTTCATTATACCTTTCATGAAAACGAAATGGTATATTAAGTTTTTCACGAATCTCAAAATTGTAAGGAGAAGAGATAGGCCCAGCAATAAGTACACTGAAATGATCAAGATGACGAGCTGAGTTTATTTAGAAATGTTCGTCTGTCTGTCTCTCTGTCTGTCCGCCCGTCTATTTGAACGCAAACTAGTCTCTCAATTTTTACGAAGTTTTCATAAAATTTGGGCGCATGTATATTTAGGTATCCGATTGGATATACGTATAAACAACTGAAATCGGATTTTTGTTATATCTTCCTCAATTTATCGGATTGAAGCTTCAAGTTTCACCGTATGCTGTTGTATATAGCACATATTGTTATCTGAAAAATCGAAGAGATCGGTCGTATAAATAGAAAACATCCCCTAAAACTGATTGTTCAGATATGCAGTTTTTCGTTATTTCTTAAAATTTTATAGGCTAACCATGACCAGAGCATTTCCACATTAAATCTCTCAAGCCAAGAAAACTGCTCGGGTTCATCATGGAAGTTAGCTGAGATGAAGTGCTGACCAATGGTTGCAGTGAAATCCTCAATAAATTATCTATCTATCTAACGGAGAAGGAATGAACCCGTCATGGTTGACTGTATCAAAACAGATCAAGATGCACTAACACCGTCTTATGATGAGTTTTAATGGAGTTCAGAATAATGGTAACGATATGCACTTCACGGTAGTCATGCTGATGGCTGAATAACCGAAGAGATTAATTTAATTGAGGGAATCATAACTGCTTTAAACGTTTTCTTTACTGACTAAAGGGATTTTATCGGTAGGTACTGGGCTTCCGGTCTTTGGTAGTGGGTTTATACTTGCCATTCTATATTATTCTGGAATGGCAAAGGCTTTTAACGACAAGTCGAAAAATATGCTAGGCTGCTGATGCCCTCATGGGCAAGGTGTTTTGGCATCGGCATAGGTTTTCCATCTGGGACTATTGATATGGAAGGCTTGGCTTTTTCAATGGCTTATTTAATCTCTTTTGAGGTAACGGTGAGGGTCGATTCGTCATGCTTGTGTTTATGTGCCCGTTGACTTTGACGATATCTAGCATTGTCAACTGAAGTATGCATTGAAAATTGGCTACAGAAAACACTCACGCATTTCCTCGATTCCGACAGACGAAATTCTAGTCGAATAAATTATTAAAATACTAACTAGTATGAATAACACCACAAAGTTATAGTCAATGAACTATCCAAAAGCTGACTATCATGAACACTGAAAGAAATGGTGCTAGTAAAATCAACAAGTTGGTTCTGTTGTTCTTGACTTAAAGGAGATTCAGTGAAATTGATCGAATTATGGTTAATTTGACCGAGTTCTTTGTTAAACGAAAAAATTAGTTTAGTCATTTCAACAGAAGAAAAGTATCGCTCTTAAGTTAACAAAATTCTGTAAAATTGACAGATTCCTGGTAAATCTAACTGATTTTTCTGTTAACACAACTGATCTTACAGGTCATTTCAACGGCGATCAACTGACAATACATGAGCAAATTTCAAAGAGAATTTTATGCTCACTGCGCTCTCTACTTTGTACTTATGATGATGATGCCACTTGTTAAAAAAAAAAAACACCAAAATAAGAAAACCATCAAATCGAAAAACGCACAAAATGGGAAAACAACAAAAAACTAGTTTTTCAGTAATCAATAAAAAACAAACAAAACCTTTTTTGAATTTACTGTGCAAAAATTATGAAATACCGGGACACATATCTATCGGGTAAAATTTTGCAACTTCTCGTCCAAGCGAAATGCAAAATTGCGCCCTCTTGTTGCAAAAGTTTTGTTTGAACGAACAGGATTTTTCCTAAGGTAGTAATATTAGGTTCAAGTTTTTACGAATTTTCACTGACGCGACCGAATTTAATAAGATAATAAAAAACATCCTTTTTTAATGTTGATGTTTCCGACAATATAAAAGTTTGAGTTGTTTTGGAATCGTTTCAATTTAAAGTGTTACGAAAATTAAACTTGCTGAAATACACGTAAAGTTACTCCAGTGGTGAATTACCTTCTAGCGATTTGATTCTTTACTTTTCTAAAACTTACAAGTTCTCTATTTAAAATGTTATGTCAAACATTTATACAAGTTTTATTTGAAACAATCAAGTGTGGCAACTACATGCGAGAGAAGAAATTGAGAATGAGTTGAGCTGCAACTGAGAGAATTGAGAATCAGTTTTGTGACTACTATTTTCATTTCTGTTTGCAAAGCGAAGTTCAAAACTATAAATTAAATAAATTATAAAATATAAAATTTGGTGAAAGTGAAATAAAACTTAATAATAAAGTGCATAATGTTTAATGTGTGCCAGCATATTTGATGTACCACAATTGACGTTCGGTTAGTAAGTGCCACCGTGATGTGATGGTTGTACGACCGTACATTACTTTCAATATGAAAATTGCCAAAGTTATCCTCTCCTCATTTCAAATTTCTTAAATCGCAGTATTTTATATGGCCATGACTGTCGTTAGAGTACTATATAAATATCGAATTTCGAATCATATGGTTTCCGATAAAAACAAAAAAAATATATATATATCGATAATGTTAATATGCCGGTACTTAGGTTAATTTGACGTCCACGAAAAGTAGATCTTCCTTTCAACATCGACCAGCCAAGCAGTGCAGAAGTTTCCAAAAAAAAAAAAAGTTTTTGTAAGTGCAGAAGTTTTCCTACAAAGTTCTTTTGTAAGTGCCAAAGTTTAATTTGTACAATCTAATATACATATATATCATATGTATATAGAATCAGCTTACCTCATCGTGGGATTTTAAAGCAAAAAGAAAACGAACCCAGACTCGTGGTTTCACCAACCAATTTTCCGAAAGCCATACCAATATTAAATTCCAATTGCAAGACGTACGAAACGCTGGCTTATTGGCGGTACTGCCACGTGGCAGTTCCGAATTTCATTTGTCCTCTGCCAAATGGATCTGGGAAACATTTAAAGCAAAGGAAACCAAATACTGGATCTCAAGATAAGCCATAATCTTAAGATTTTAATACCTATTTAAAAGAACATTTTTATTAATTATGTGATTATACATAACTATTTCAATGCAAGATTTGACATATATATTTACTTAAGAATACATATATATATCTCAACTTGCAAATGGACGAGAAAGAAGCTAATGCATGTAAATTATTAGCAACTTAGAAAAAAAAAATGTCCAAAGGACAACAATAAGTAGGTTTTATGGGAAAAGAAAATAATTAAAAATTGAAGTTGAACTGTGAAATTAGCATAGTCATAATACTATGCATGCATTCGAAATTGGATTGTCATGTGTAAAATAGTTTAAAAATTAGAAATAATGTATTTCATCCTGATTACTTGGTCATGTGGTGAGACCACATGTTAACCACCTCCCTAACCTCACTCAACGCCTATAGTGTGTCTTACTATTCCCGCGCTCAATGATTTTAATTCATAAATTTTAACTACAAAAACAAGAAAAGTTACAAACGAAAGAAATATTAAAGAAAACATAAATTCCATGAGAGAAATTTAAACCTTCCTTTTCTAAATGTATACAATTGTTGGTCTTTGCTTTTAAGCACACGTTTTTGATTGTTTTTGCTATCTAATCCGATCGCTCGTTTGCAAAAACAGCATATGTAATATGTATATATAAATTTTAAATGCAGATATGTATGTATAAATATATGTATACATATGTACTTAATTTAATAAAGTTTATATAGCTGCGGAAAGCGAAGAACAAGAACAACCATAGCGAGGAGGCCTTCGACGCTTTGATGGATTTGCACCAGGAAAAAAAATAATCATGATGTAAGTTTGATTAATGTAACATACCTTAATTTAACATGCGTTTAAATATTTTCTGAATACATTTTTTTTGCTTAAAGTAGCATATGTATTTTTGTGTGTACAATTCTGAATAAGACCAATGAAAGTATATGCATACGAACATACATATGTACATATAGACAAATGAGTCGTCTTAATTCCTTATTTTAACTCTATAAGTTCTCAACAAGTTTTTTTTTACTCTCATTCTCATTTGTAAATATATGTAAAGAATTTTATTTAAAATGTAGGTCAAGGACCGCGAGTAAGATCAGCTGTTGAGGTAGGTCAGGATCTTTAGAAAATTTTACCCACAAAAAAATATTGTTAGTAATTATCTACTTTCATAAGGATTTGTTACTTTGTTACTTAAAGTTTTTTTTCTTATTTCAACTTTACCTATAGATAATTATAATGGGCTGAATTATAATAAAGATTAATATAATATGACTATGTAATCGTAATCTTTGGTCATTTCTCGAAGGGTAGTGTGGGAGCTTTGGGGCTCCAACCACAACAACAGAGCCATGGTAGGGAGGGTAAAGAGCAGCCAAAAAAATTCATAGTTGCGCTGCCAAGAAGGGTAAGGAATCGTAGTGGTGGGTGAAGAAGTAAGTACTGGTCTTTGGATGGTTTCACTTTGTTAGTTGATAGTGTGCAAAATATTATTCATCTTGTTAGGGCCAAAACCGAAGTGAAGGTAGTTTGGTTTGTGGTTGCGTTTATGGAACCCCCCCAGACTGAAGCTCCGGCCTACATGCGAGTGCACACGCCGCAGCCGCAGACAAGCGATGCAAGCTCCTTCACGACTGCTGGACTACGGTCACATAACAGATCAAAATGGCACCCAAAACGTGAGGCACGAAACGTGTGATTAATGAGTTGCGTACTCTACTCACAATAACACAATGCCTCATTTTTTTTATTCCCTCTTGGAATATTTAATTGTCCGTCTGGCTCGTTAACTTTTTATTATAACATTTGTTTCTGGAAATTAGACACATCTGGCTATATGCCGTAGTTCTAACCAGTGTTTATAAAGAGTTAAATTTCCACTTTTTTTATAGTTGTTGGATTGTGCAAAACGAATTCAATGGAATTGCTATCCCTACATGCTATATGCACACAGGATAGACCGCTGATGACAGTGTTTAGTGCAATCAATAACAATACAAAAGTTTTTAGTTTTTTTTTGACTTCATATTCATGTGAACTCTTTTTGGTAAAGCTATAAGGAATTTTAGTTGTAGTAAGGCTTTATGCCCTCTAGCTAACCGATGGCCTAATCAACTAATGTTTTACATACACATGATTTCAATCTATATCTTAACTTCTATTTTGAGATGCTTCCAATAATTGTTTTTTTTGTATAGCACTTATCTCCAATAATTTCAAGATATCATTATATAGGAGATTAGTTCTAATCCCTAAACAGATATATTTTCTTTCAAAAGCCTCAGATTATTGATGCTTATTTTATCCACCCTGGAACCACCTTACCCAAAATAACAACCACACAACCTGGAGAGATTGACCACAACTTCTTGCTTGCTACATTAATTTTTTTGAGTGATCGAACAAAAAAAAAAAAAAAAAAAAAAAAAAAAAAAAAACAAAAAAAAAAAAAATTCTTTTTTTGAGATATTCTTTGAGAAACATTTTTTCTTGCAATTGAGTAGCTGAGTACTTTTTATGGTTCAATAATTATGAACAAAACGACATACATAGATGATCTTGAATGTTAATGTGAGGTTAGAATAAGAAAAACGAAATTTGTATTCACCTTTTATATTAGGAAAAGAAGTCTTACATTCTTATAAGCTTCAAAAAAATCTTGTAATTTTTTTTGCAAGGTTTTGCTGAACTTTTCTTGTTTACTTTTTATATACAAGATGGCTAACCGAAATAGCAGTGGGCATTCGCCTACTCAAATAAACTCGTGTCCAATATGCACTGAAGGTCTATTAGATCGAGACGATATTTTAGTTACGGCTTGTTCCCACCGTTTTCACAGAATATGTCTCCTAACTTACCTTAAACGAAACAGCACATGCCCACAGTGTCGTGCAAAATGTTCAAGCAAAGATATCGATAAGAACACGGGCGCGCAGACAAGAAATCTTACAGCCATACAGAAAGCTCAAGACAATAGAGACTTTGGATTGTCGGCGTCAGCAAATGACCACCAGAATGAAGGGAATGCTTGTATGCCCCCGGCAAATCCAGCTAATACTCAAAGTAATGACGAAGATAATCGTATACGGAACATCGTTTCTGCAGTTATTTCTGCAAGACAGGCATCTATATTCGATGATTTGGATCATCGAGTGTCGAATCTTATAGAAAATAGAATAGAAAGCTGCTTAAATAATATGTTAGGCCGGCTAAATCTAAACGTTCAACCACCTGAACTTACTACAAACGTTAGCCCTAGGGGAGTTGATAATACTGACAACGCCCCGGCAAATAATTTATCACCCCAGTGGACTAGAGAAATACCGAATTTACCAAATACACCCCAACAAAATTTCAACAGACAGATTGACCAATTCCGATTCAGTGACATATCTAGCGTCCCAAATTCTAGTAGGATAGCTCATTTGATTTCCAGCTGGTATATAAAATTTGATGGCTCGAGAAAGTTATCTGTCGATAGTTTTATATATAGGATAGAATGTCAGGTTATAGATACCCTTGGAGGGAATTTTAATCTCCTATGCGAGCACGTTCAAAGTCTATTCACGAATGAAGCAAAAGACTGGTACTGGAGATACCGGCGCTCAGTCGAAAGAATTACTTGGGTTACGCTCTGTGAAGCGTTACGTACTAATTTTCAACAACACCGAAGCGACTTTGAAATTAAAGAGCTTATTCGCAGTAGAAAACAGGGACCAGCAGAAAACTTTGACGATTTTAGAAATGCCGTACTTAAATTGACAGAACCTTTACGTTCTCCTCTACCAGAGCAAGAGCTCGTCGAAATATTACAACACAATTTACGGCCGAGAGTTCGGCAACAGTTGTTGTATTTACCCATCTACTCTTTAGCAGAACTCCGTAGATTATGTTTAAAAAGCGAAAGCCTGGAAAACGAAATTTCCAAATCCATCAACCCAAAGCCCATGGTGAGTCAGAGACAGCGTTTTGCCAATGAACTTCAGTGCGAGATCGAATCCTTAGAAAACCCACCTTATGAAATCGATGAAATTTCCAAATATCCAGCTAAACCAAAACTGATTTGTTGGAATTGTAGAAGCGAAGGGCACCGATACTTTGACTGCATTGAAGACAGGACAGTATTTTGTTATGGCTGTGGTGCACCGGGAGTTTATAGACCCAAATGCGCAACTTGCTGCCCGGAAAACTCCAAGGTGAGCGAGGCTTTAAAGATGAGTCCTCGCTCAGATCCGAAGAACAACAAATAAAGCATTTACTGAAACGACCACCAAAGTCAGAACAACCTGACGGTCCTACAACCTATACCAATTCTGACAACTCTGTGGATACCAACGAGTTTGTACATAAGATATTACCTTATGAGGAGCGACTCCGGAATTATATTCAAAAACGTAAGCAGATTTTCAACCCTAATAGGACCTCATCAGCTAACACAAATCGATCATCCAGGCGTTTAAACCAGTTCTGGAAAAACATCAAATGTCAGCGAAAGCGGCTTAAAGGTTTTATTTGTGCGATTCACAAAAAATCATCCGACCTGAGGCCGTATGCGAAAGTTGAAATTCTGGGAACTGAGCAATTGGCACTCTTGGATAGCGGAGCTGAAGTTTCTTGTTTAGGTTCTTCGTTGGCTGAAGACGTTTGCAAAAACCATCAGCTACGCAAACATTTTACGTCGGTACATACGGCGGACGGAAATAAACAAATCGTCTTCGGTACCATTGACTTGGACGTTAAATTTGAAGATATAATTAATACAATAACTTTTTTCGTAATGCCAGGTTTGGCACAAAAGATAATACTTGGAATAGATTTTTGGCTAAAATTCCAAATAGCGCCAAATATTGTTTCCGAAATATCTCTAGGAATAGAACGATGTGAAAGGGTCCTCTCACTAACTGGTGAACAACAACGAAGACTCGAGTTAGTTAAAAACAAATTTCCCAGTTTTGAAAAAGAAGGGTTGGGAAGAACCTCATTAATGGAATATACAATTGAACTACAACCTAACGTCCGTCCGATTAAACAAAGATATTTCCCCATATCGCCTGCAGTAGAAAAGCTCGTCCATGCGGAGATCGACGAAATGCTCCAGCTAGGAGTCATTGAAGAATCCCCAAACAGTCCGTGGTCCAGTCCGGTCGTCCTAGTGAAAAAGCCAAATAAAGTCCGTCTGTGCTTAGATTCTAGAAAAGTAAATAACGTAACCGTAAAAGATGCGTATCCCCTTCCTCACATAGATGGTATTTTAAGTAGAATACCCAAGGTAAAATATATAAGTTCACTAGACTTGCGCCGCGCCTTTTGGCAAATTCCCTTGGCAGCCAATTCCCGTGACTACACTTGTTTCACTGTCCCTAACCGTCCACTTTATCGTTATTGTGTAATGCCATTTGGCTTATGTAACGCCCCTCAAGCCCTTTGTCGGTTGATGGATCGCGTCATCCCTCCTCAGTTGAAGAATCAAGTGTTTGTCTATTTAGACGACCTACTGATTGTGTCTGAAGATTTTAATACCCATATGTCCGTGTTGTCTGAGGTTGCTCACCAGTTAAGAAAGGCAGGATTGACAATAAATGTACAAAAAAGCAAGTTTTGCATCGAAGAAGTAAAATACCTAGGATATATTGTAGGTGGAGGAACATTGCGCACTGACCCAGACAAAATTTCGGCGGTAACTAATTATCCGGTGCCAACAACCGTCAAACAATTGAGACGATTTCTAGGCATGGCCGGTTGGTACCGGCGCTTTATCGACAACTTTGCAACAATTACAACACCGTTGACTAATTTGTTGAAGAAAAGCAAGAATTTTACATGGAGTGATGAAGCTCAAGAAACGTTCGACAAATTAAAAAGTATGCTTTGTGCTGCTCCAGTGCTAGCTAGTCCAAATTACGAAAAACCATTCATTATTCAGTGCGATGCAAGTAAACTTGGCGTTGGTGCAGTGTTGCTTCAAAAAAGTGAGGAAGGTGATGAAGTCCCAGTAGGCTATTTCTCCCAAAAACTTAATAAAGGCCAAAGCAATTATTCCGTTACCGAATTAGAGTGTCTTGCTGCAGTTTTAAGCTTGAAAAAGTTCAGAGCATACGTTGAAGGACAGGACTTCACCATAATCACTGATCACGCCAGCTTACAATGGCTTATGCGGCAAACGGACTTGTCAAGCCGGTTGGCCAGATGGGCACTTAAATTGCAAGGGTTTCGGTTCAAAATCGAGCATAGAAAAGGTTCTTTGAATGTTGTGCCAGATAGTTTGTCACGGCAAAATTTCGATGAAATAAATGCCATTGAAGTCCGTCCGATAGTAGATCCCAATTCTTCAGAATTTTCATCGGTTGAATATAAAAAACTCTTATCTTATATAAAAGACAATGCTAGCCGTCTTCCTGATTTACAAATAGTAGACGACCGAGTATATAAACGAACCGAACATCCTAATGGATCACCGGAACGTGAAACCTTCAATTGGAAACTCTGGATTCCGAAAACTTTAGTACCACAGGTTTTAGAAAATGCTCATTGCACTCCAAATAAATGTCACGGAGGCATTGCAAAAACACTAGAGCGCCTTCGATTGAATTTTTATTGGCCAAACATGACAGTGGATGTAAAAGAATACGTTGGCCAATGTGACACCTGTCGGCAAAGCAAAGCTCCTAACACAACTCTCCGTCCTCCAATGATCGCCACGTATACGGCCCAGCGTCCATTCCAGAAACTGTATGTAGATCTACTTGGCCCTTATCCCAGATCAAGGCAAGGAAATGTTGGAATTCTAATCGTTCTGGACCAGCTTACAAAATTTCCTTTATTTAAGGCAATTAGAAACTTCAATACATCAAACATTTGTAATTATTTTAAGGATAACGTTTTTAGTGTTTTCGGAACCCCTGAAGTGGTGGTGAGCGACAACGGAAAACAGTTCAAATCCAGTCAGTTTAATAATTTGTTGACCGAGCGGGGTACTAAACATATTTATACAGCCTTATATAGCCCACAGGCCAATGCTAGTGAACGAGTAAATCGTTCGATTATAGCAGGCATTCGATCATACCTTAAAGCTGATCAGACCCTATGGGACAAACATTTGGCGGATATCGCAGAAGCACTCCGCAGCTCTTACCACCAATCAATCGGATGCACACCATATTACGCCCTATTCGGTCAGCAAATGGTAGGGCACTCAGATGAATATGAGATATTACGTAGGCTGGAAGCGCTAGACCAGAATGTCATTGAGAGAACGGACAGGTTGACTCTGATAAGAAAATCACTCGCAGAAAACATAAAGAAGGCGTTTGAAACATCTGCTAAGCGATACAACTTGCGAAGTAGATTAAAAACGTTTAGCCTCGGTGACAAAGTCTACCGAAGGAATTTTGTGCTTAGCGACGCGTCAAAAAAGTTTTGTGCCAAATTTGCTTCAAAATTCGTAAAAGCCACAGTAAAATCCATAATAGGTAACTGTATGTATGAATTGGAGGATGAGGTTAGCAAAAAGCGAGGGGTATATCATCAGAAAGACATTTTTGAAAGCAAGCAGTAAAGTTCGCACCGCACCAACTCTTTAAGCGGGGGGGTGTGTACGACCGTACATTACTTTCAATATGAAAATTGCCAAAGTTATCCTCTCCTCATTTCAAATTTCTTAAATCGCAGTATTTTATATGGCCATGACTGTCGTTAGAGTACTATATAAATATCGAATTTCGAATCATATGGTTTCCGATAAAAACAAAAAAAATATATATATATCGATAATGTTAATATGCCGGTACTTAGGTTAATTTGACGTCCACGAAAAGTAGATCTTCCTTTCAACATCGACCAGCCAAGCAGTGCAGAAGTTTCCAAAAAAAAAAAAAGTTTTTGTAAGTGCAGAAGTTTTCCTACAAAGTTCTTTTGTAAGTGCCAAAGTTTAATTTGTACAATCTAATATACATATATATCATATGTATATAGAATCAGCTTACCTCATCGTGGGATTTTAAAGCAAAAAGAAAACGAACCCAGACTCGTGGTTTCACCAACCAATTTTCCGAAAGCCATACCAATATTAAATTCCAATTGCAAGACGTACGAAACGCAGGCTTATTGGCGGTACTGCCACGTGGCAGTTCCGAATTTCATTTGTCCTCTGCCAAATGGATCTGGGAAACATTTAAAGCAAAGGAAACCAAATACTGGATCTCAAGATAAGCCATAATCTTAAGATTTTAATACCTATTTAAAAGAACATTTTTATTAATTATGTGATTATACATAACTATTTCAATGCAAGATTTGACATATATATTTACTTAAGAATACATATATATATCTCAACTTGCAAATGGACGAGAAAGAAGCTAATGCATGTAAATTATTAGCAACTTAGAAAAAAAAAATGTCCAAAGGACAACAATAAGTAGGTTTTATGGGAAAAGAAAATAATTAAAAATTGAAGTTGAACTGTGAAATTAGCATAGTCATAATACTATGCATGCATTCGAAATTGGATTGTCATGTGTAAAATAGTTTAAAAATTAGAAATAATGTATTTCATCCTGATTACTTGGTCATGTGGTGAGACCACATGTTAACCACCTCCCTAACCTCACTCAACGCCTATAGTGTGTCTTACTATTCCCGCGCTCAATGATTTTAATTCATAAATTTTAACTACAAAAACAAGAAAAGTTACAAACGAAAGAAATATTAAAGAAAACATAAATTCCATGAGAGAAATTTAAACCTTCCTTTTCTAAATGTATACAATTGTTGGTCTTTGCTTTTAAGCACACGTTTTTGATTGTTTTTGCTATCTAATCCGATCGCTCGTTTGCAAAAACAGCATATGTAATATGTATATATAAATTTTAAATGCAGATATGTATGTATAAATATATGTATACATATGTACTTAATTTAATAAAGTTTATATAGCTGCGGAAAGCGAAGAACAAGAACAACCATAGCGAGGAGGCCTTCGACGCTTTGATGGATTTGCACCAGGAAAAAAAATAATCATGATGTAAGTTTGATTAATGTAACATACCTTAATTTAACATGCGTTTAAATATTTTCTGAATACATTTTTTTTGCTTAAAGTAGCATATGTATTTTTGTGTGTACAATTCTGAATAAGACCAATGAAAGTATATGCATACGAACATACATATGTACATATAGACAAATGAGTCGTCTTAATTCCTTATTTTAACTCTATAAGTTCTCAACAAGTTTTTTTTTACTCTCATTCTCATTTGTAAATATATGTAAAGAATTTTATTTAAAATGTAGGTCAAGGACCGCGAGTAAGATCAGCTGTTGAGGTAGGTCAGGATCTTTAGAAAATTTTACCCACAAAAAAATATTGTTAGTAATTATCTACTTTCATAAGGATTTGTTACTTTGTTACTTAAAGTTTTTTTTCTTATTTCAACTTTACCTATAGATAATTATAATGGGCTGAATTATAATAAAGATTAATATAATATGACTATGTAATCGTAATCTTTGGTCATTTCTCGAAGGGTAGTGTGGGAGCTTTGGGGCTCCAACCACAACAACAGAGCCATGGTAGGGAGGGTAAAGAGCAGCCAAAAAAATTCATAGTTGCGCTGCCAAGAAGGGTAAGGAATCGTAGTGGTGGGTGAAGAAGTAAGTACTGGTCTTTGGATGGTTTCACTTTGTTAGTTGATAGTGTGCAAAATATTATTCATCTTGTTAGGGCCAAAACCGAAGTGAAGGTAGTTTGGTTTGTGGTTGCGTTTATGGAACCCCCCCAGACTGAAGCTCCGGCCTACATGCGAGTGCACACGCCGCAGCCGCAGACAAGCGATGCAAGCTCCTTCACGACTGCTGGACTACGGTCACATAACAGATCATGGTAGCGTGCTCCGCCTGCCACACCGTATGCCCTGTGTTCGCACCACGCGCAAAGCAACATCAAAATTTTAGAAATAAGGTTTTTCAATTAGAAGGAAAATTTTCTAAGCGGGGCTCCCCTCGGCAGTGTTTGGTAAGCGCTTCGAGTGTACTTCTGCCATGAAAAGCTCTCAGTGAAAACTCATCTGCCTTGCAGATGCCGTCCGGGGTCGGCATAAAACATGTAGGCCCCGTCCGGCTAATTTGTAGGGAAAATTGAGAGGAGCACGACGCAAATTGCAAGAGAAGCTCAGCCTAAAATCTCTACGGAGGTTATCGCGCCTTACATTTATTTACAACTTTTTTTGTTCATTTGACTACTAAAACGGTCAATTACGAATCAACGATTTGTGCGCAGTTGATTCAACAGCTTTTTGCGGTGGAAAAATTGACAGAAATTTCGGTTGAATTGGCCCGTATTTCGATTGATTTTACCAGTCTTTTTCTTTCAGTGAATAACCCAACAAAGTTCTAGTCAATGAACTAGAATGTTTGCTGATTACTTTGGATTTTGACTGCAAGGTATAGTTCAGATAACTGATTCATATATTCTACTAGAAGACCCGCCAGAAGTTGTGCTGCCCTAAATTTGGCCTATCTGCATACATTTTAATAAGCTTTTTCCGTCTGAGACTGCCCTCCCCCTCTTGACTTTTTCCTAATCATTTTATTCACTCCTCCCTCCGTCTTTTTCGCTTCATTTATCTCCATCTTAGCCTCATTCTATCTCTTTCTCAATCTCCTTCTCCTTCTCTCTTTTCTCTTCTCTCAATTTCTTCTCATTCTTCTGCATACATTATAGCCTGTCCCAGAGGGTGGTATGGGTGGTATGTATTTTGTTCTAGTCCCAGTCCCACTCCGAGTCTCAGTCCTAGTCCTAATCCCAGTCCTAGTCCGTCTCTGGATAATATATTACTCTAAACTAAATCACTCATCAACAGCTTTCATTTGTTGTCCTTATTCTATAAACACATTCTAGAGGTACTAGGGTCCACGTTTTGGCCTATATTACACTTCGCTATATTATTAAAACGAAATGCAGATTTTCGTTGCTTTTGAAATTCGGCTTAAAAATTGCACATGGAACAACTAAAGACTCTCCTGAATTAAAAAAAAATGTCATAGTACCTCTAAATCGCGGGCCCCCTCAGAAAGCCCCCCCCCTCTCGATGGGCCTGGTGATGTGCTATACTTGATATCATTCGCTATAATATTTTTTATTGATAAGCAGATTGTTTAATTAAACACCACGTAATTATACGGAAGTATATCCGCACCACCTGAAAATATGAGTGCCACTGCGTATACGTAACATTTTATTATTACGTATAAACATATAAAAAAATTGCAATAAAATAATATTGCTACTATAAGCCGAGATATAACCTATCCTATCTTTCAAGTTAGATCAAACTACACACGGGGTGCAAAACAAATTCAAAATCGGTTCAGTAGTTTAGGAGTTCATCGCGCCCAAAAAAGTTGTGACACGTGTTTTTTATATATCAAGATATTCACGATTCTATATATTACCCATGTTATTTTTCGTATATTACGAATGGGTTCGATTATTTCTCAGCTCCATTCATGGAAAGTGTCCCGGAGACAGTTGCGTCCTTACCTTTGCATTTCGTTTAAAAATCCTTCTGACATTTTATTTAAGGGTGTTTGTTTGTATGGGTGTACATATGTTTATCTGCACTTGCTCGCACGTGCCATAAACGCGCATTTTTTGCACCAGCAGCTGAACAACATTTATCTTTGTTTCTGCATTCAAAAATGGCTAAGCATTTCCAATTGATAGTAGCGGTAGTTAGTAGAATTACGCTATTTTGTCTTTTATTTCAAGCTTATGTCATCTTTTTATGTATGCTTAGTATGTTAAATGTTATATGGTGATAGCACACATCCTTTGTGAAAGTTAAAAAGTTCATCTTCTACATGTACAGGGCTTATAAGATAACTAGTTACGGCACAAAAATATTTTGTTCAACAATTAACGTTTGTTGCGTTTTAGAGCTTCCGTTATGGTATACATTCTTTTTTTGTGCGCAGTCCCACAAACAATCACCCTATAGTGAAGTATGGTTTTGATAATTACCTTAAATACCAAATAAGAGAGTGATAGGCCTCCTCTTACCTGCATACAATGCCGCAGAAGCTTTTTTCGCTCTTTCTTTCACGACAACTTCCTATATAATCTATACTAACTCTCAGTACCAGTCCATTGCCGTAGGGCCTTGGCCCAATTTTTTGCAAGCACGCTAACCCTGTTAGCCACCCGTAGTGAATCTGCCAAAAGATTCTTATGATGATAATAAGTTATGGTTCTCATAAGTATTTGTAGCTACCATATATATATAAGCCGACCTTCAAAATTTTGCCTTCAATGTGGCTAATTAGAAACAGTTGTCTTAAAGAAAAATTTGATATAAAGCGTTATAAAATACGATATAAATATATTGACAATTACCTTAGTAGTATGGTTTCATTTAACTTGAAAGAAGTTTCATTTAAAATGAAAAAAGGTTCATTTGAAATGAAAAAAGTTTCATTTGACTTGAAAAAAGTTTCATTTGAAATGAAAAAAGTTTCATTTGATTTGAAAAAAGTTTCTTTTGAAATGAAAAAAGTTTCATTTGACCTGAAAATGCTATAATATATTTCTCTTATCCCATTAACAATTTTGGAGCTATTGCGATTTAAAAATTGATTTCGAAAACAGATCCTATAACACAATATGGGCTATTGGGGTACTTCATAAAAAGCCATCTTCAAATTTAATTTTTATATTAAAACTTTATGAAAGAATTTTAATTCGTTTACGTTTCCCTAAAAAGTTTAAATTTTGGATTACTTCTGTTTACATTGAAACGTGAAATTTATTGGTTGTTATTTATTGTTTCAAATGTCTTTCGTTCGTTGAAAGAACAATTTTGATGGAAAATAAAATAATCTATTGATAGTCATAAGTAAGGCAATACAAAAAAAAAAATAAATGTAAGGTGCGATAATCTTCGAAGAGATCTTGATCCTCTTGATTTTCCCAAAAAATTAGCCGGACGGGACCTACATGTTTTATGCCGACTCCGAACGGCATCTGCAAGGCAGACGAGTTTTCACTGAGAGCTTTTAATGGCAGAAATACACTCAGAGCGCTTGCCAAACACTGCCGAGGGGCGACCCCGCTTAGAAAAATTTTCTTCTAAGTGAAAAACCTTGTTTCTAAAATTTTGATGTTGCTTTTCCCGAGGTGTGAACCCAGGACATACGGTGTGGTAGGCAGAGCAGGCTATCATCAAACCACGCTGGCATAAGTAAGACAAACTGAACCTTAATAAGGTTATGCTACGCCTCACATTTATAGAAATTTCACGGGCCCAACGCTTTTATTTAATTGTCGGATCGATGCCCTAGATTGATGAGGTGTGTGATGCCTAGTACCTAGGAGATTTTCTAGATTTTAGGATTATTCTAACTAAATGTAAGAACTGTTTTTAATAAAACCATTTATTTTTGGAAATTTCTATAGCCAATGTCAACGTTGTGTTAATTTTATGAGCTTAAAGGCCGTAGGTAAAATAAAACACAATGGTTAAAATTGCACTGGGATTTAATTTGTCGATATTTCGGCTTAAAGTTGAAGCCATCTTCAGTAACATGTGATAATGCTTGAGCGACGACACAACATAAAACCGTTTAACTTTAAAAAATTTTATATTCAGTTGAGCAGAGCTCACAGAGTATATTAACTTTGATTGGATAACGGTTGGTTGTACAGGTATAAAGGAATCGAGATAGATATAGACTTCCATATATCAAAATCATCAGGATCGAAAAAAATTTGATTGAGTCATGTCCGTCCGTCCGTCCGTTAACACGATAACTTGAGTAAATTTTGAGGTATCTTGATGAAATTTGGTACGTAGGTTCCTGTGTACTAAGCTCAGATCGCTATTTAAAATGAACGATATCGGACTATAACCACGCCCACTTTTTCGATATCGAAAATTTCGAAAAACCGAAAAAGTGCGATAATTTATTACCAAAGACAGCTAAAGCGATGAAACTTGGTAGGTGCGTTGAACTTACGACGCAGAATAGAAAATTAGTAAAATTTTGGACAATGGGCGTGGCACCGCCCACTTTTAAAAGAAGGTAATTTCAAAGTTTTGCAAGCTGTAATTTGGCAGTCGTTGAAGATATCATGATGAAATTTGTCGGGAACGTTACTACTATTACTATATGTACGCTTAATAAAAATTAGCAAAATCGGAGAAGGACCACGCCCACATTTAAAAAAAATTTTTTTTTAAGTAAAATTTTAACAAAAAATTTAATATCTTTACAGTATATAAGTAAATTATGTCACCATTCAACTCCTGTAATGATATGGTGCAACAAAATACAAAAATAAAAGAAAAATTCAAAATGGGCGTGGTTCCGCCCTTTTTCATTTAATTTGTCTAGGATACTTTTAATGCCGTAAGTCGAACAAAAATTTACCAATTCTTTTGAAATTTGGTAGGGTCATAGATTTGATGACGTTAACTGTTTTCTGTGAAAATGGGCGAAATCGGTTGAAGCCACGCCCAGTTTTTAAACACAGTCGTCCGTCTGTCCTTCCGATCGGGTGATAACACGATAACTTGAGCAAAAATCGACATATCTTTACTGAACTTAGTTCACGTACTTACCTGAACTCACTTTATCTTGGTATACAAAATGAACGAAACCCGACTATGACCACGCCCACTTTTTCCATATGGAAAATTACGAAAAATGAAAAAAAAAAAAATGCCATAATTCTATACCAAATACGAAAAAAGGGATGAAGCATGGTAATTGGATTGGTTTATTGACGCGAAATATAATTTTAGAAAAAACTTTGTAAAATGGGTGTGACACCTACCATATTAAGTAGAAGAAAATAAAAAAAGTTCTGCAGTGCGAAATAAAAAACCCTTGAAATCTTGGCAGGAATACTGTTCGTGGTATTATATATAAAAATAAATTAGCAGTATCCAACAGATGATACTCTAGGTCACCCTGGTCCACATTTTGGTCGATATCTGGAAAACGCCTTCACATATACAACTACCACCACTCCCTTTTAAAACTCTCATTAATACCTTTAATTTGATACCCATATCGTACAAACAAAGTCTAAGTTGCGATACCTCGAAAAGGCGTCCACCTATAGAACTAAGGCCCACCCCCTTTTAAAATACTCAGTAACACCTTTCATTTGATACCCATATCGTGCAAAAAAATTCTAGAGTCACCCCTGATCCACCTTTATGGCGATATCCCTAAATGGCGTCCACCTATAGAACTATGGCCCACTCCCTCATAAAATACTCTTTAGTGCCTTTCATTTGATAGACATGTGTTACAAACACATTCCACGTTTCCCTCGGTTCATTTTCCTACATGGTTATTTTCCCTTATGTTGTCACCATAGCTCTCAACTGAGTATGTAATGTTCGGTTACACCCGAACTTAACCATCCTTACTTGTTTTAAATTATTTTATTTTCAAGTGTTTAGTCTTTATTTAATTGCCTATCATTTCTCATTGTATTTAGTTCATTTAGTGATCCATTATTACAAAAACTTTTTCCTGACAATTTGTTACAATCTAAGTCCTCCATACATAATCCTTCCAAAGACTTTACTCGACTCAGCGCCACGTATGCGTGTCCCTACTTGATCTCCAGAGTATTTTGATGTCACTTCTGCCGGACTGTGTGTAATATTTGTTTCAAATATGAGGCAAATCGAACCACAATTACGATTTTTTGAATATCTCGATACTTGTCCCACCTAACGGGATTTTTTTTCGCGGGTTCGAATCGAGCTCAAGGCCTAACAATAATTTTTTATCATTATTATTGTTATGATAAATTTTTTCTTAATTGAAAAAATTTTTTTTTTTTTTTTTAAATTAGAATAGAAGAAAGAAAAAATTTTTTAGACAACTGCCAAAGCTCGTTGTATAGATCCATTTCGGGAACTGCTAAATTCCTTCATCGGCAACGTTTAGGCGCCGCTGCTATAACCATTCAGCCATCACAGCGGTTTTTTGTTTGTCTTCATTAATCCTACTTCTATTCTGGTTCGTGCCAATTGATATTCACAACACTGCGACACCTGTTGCAGAATGGATGTGAAATTTGGACTTGTTTGATGGCAATACCGCCATAGTGTCATATTTTATTAACACTTTTTCCCCGTGCTCTGGGATGTATTAACAATTTTTTGTTGTTATATCGGCCTACTGATTTTAAGATCGCGGGTTCGAATCGAGCTCAAGGCCTAACAATAATTTTTTATCATTATTATTGTTATGATAAATTTTTTCTTAATTGAAAAAATTTTTTTTTAAATTAGAATAGAAGAAAGAAAAAATTTTAGACAACTGCCAAAGCTCGTTGTATAGATCCATTTCGGGAACTGCTAAATTCCTTCATCGGCAACGTTTAGGCGCCGCTGCTATAACCATTCAGCCATCACAGCGGTTTTTTGTTTGTCTTCATTAATCCTACTTCTATTCTGGTTCGTGCCAATTGATATTCACAACACTGCGACACCTGTTGCAGAATGGATGTGAAATTTGGACTTGTTTGATGGCAATACCGCCATAGTGTCATATTTTATTAACACTTTTTCCCCGTGCTCTGGGATGTATTAACAATTTTTTGTTGTTATATCGGCCTACTAATTTTAAGATCGCGGGTTCGAATCGAGCTCAAGGCCTAACAATAATTTTTTATCATTATTATTGTTATGATAAATTTTTTCTTAATTGAAAAAATTTTTTTTTAAATTAGAATAGAAGAAAGAAAAAATTTTAGACAACTGCCAAAGCTCGTTGTATAGATCCATTTCGGGAACTGCTAAATTCCTTCATCGGCAACGTTTAGGCGCCGCTGCTATAACCATTCAGCCATCACAGCGGTTTTTTGTTTGTCTTCATTAATCCTACTTCTATTCTGGTTCGTGCCAATTGATATTCACAACACTGCGACACCTGTTGCAGAATGGATGTAGGATTAATGAAGTAGGATTAATGAAGACAAACAAAAAACCGCTGTGATGGCTGAATGGTTATAGCAGCGGCGCCTAAACGTTGCCGATGAAGGAATTTAGCAGTTCCCGAAATGGATCTATACAACGAGCTTTGGCAGTTGTCTAAAATTTTTTCTTTCTTCTATTCTAATTTAAAAAAAAATTTTTTCAATTAAGAAAAAATTTATCATAACAATAATAATGATAAAAAATTATTGTTAGGCCTTGAGCTCGATTCGAACCCGCGATCTTAAAATCAGTAGGCCGATATAACAACAAAAAATTGTTAATACATCCCAGAGCACGGGGAAAAAGTGTTAATAAAATATGACACTATGGCGGTATTGCCATCAAACAAGTCCAAATTTCACATCCATTCTGCAACAGGTGTCGCAGTGTTGTGAATATCAATTGGCATGAACCAGAATAGAAGTAGGATTAATGAAGACAAACAAAAAACCGCTGTGATGGCTGAATGGTTATAGCAGCGGCGCCTAAACGTTGCCGATGAAGGAATTTAGCAGTTCCCGAAATGGATCTATACAACGAGCTTTGGCAGTTGTCTAAAATTTTTTCTTTCTTCTATTCTAATTTAAAAAAAAATTTTTTCAATTAAGAAAAAATTTATCATAACAATAATAATGATAAAAAATTATTGTTAGGCCTTGAGCTCGATTCGAACCCGCGATCTTAAAATCAGTAGGCCGATATAACAACAAAAAATTGTTAATACATCCCAGAGCACGGGGAAAAAGTGTTAATAAAATATGACACTATGGCGGTATTGCCATCAAACAAGTCCAAATTTCACATCCATTCTGCAACAGGTGTCGCAGTGTTGGGAATATCAATTGGCACGAACCAGAATAGAAGTAGGATTAATGAAGACAAACAAAAAACCGCTGTGATGGCTGAATGGTTATAGCAGCGGCGCCTAAACGTTGCCGATGAAGGAATTTAGCAGTTCCCGAAATGGATCTATACAACGAGCTTTGGCAGTTGTCTAAAATTTTTTCTTTCTTCTATTCTAATTTAAAAAAAAAAAATTTTTCAATTAAGAAAAAATTTATCATAACAATAATAATGATAAAAAATTATTGTTAGGCCTTGAGCTCGATTCGAACCCGCGATCTTAAAATCAGTAGGCCGATATAACAACAAAAAATTGTTAATACATCCCAGAGCACGGGGAAAAAGTGTTAATAAAATATGACACTATGGCGGTATTGCCATCAAACAAGTCCAAATTTCACATCCATTCTGCAACAGGTGTCGCAGTGTTGTGAATATCAATTGGCACGAACCAGAATAGAAGTAGGATTAATGAAGACAAACAAAAAACCGCTGTGATGGCTGAATGGTTATAGCAGCGGCGCCTAAACGTTGCCGATGAAGGAATTTAGCAGTTCCCGAAATGGATCTATACAACGAGCTTTGGCAGTTGTCTAAAATTTTTTCTTTCTTCTATTCTAATTTAAAAAAAAATTTTTTCAATTAAGAAAAAATTTATCATAACAATAATAATGATAAAAAATTATTGTTAGGCCTTGAGCTCGATTCGAACCCGCGATCTTAAAATCAGTAGGCCGATATAACAACAAAAAATTGTTAATACATCCCAGAGCACGGGGAAAAAGTGTTAATAAAATATGACACTATGGCGGTATTGCCATCAAACAAGTCCAAATTTCACATCCATTCTGCAACAGGTGTCGCAGTGTTGTGAATATCAATTGGCACGAACCAGAATAGAAGTAGGATTAATGAAGACAAACAAAAAACCGCTGTGATGGCTGAATGGTTATAGCAGCGGCGCCTAAACGTTGCCGATGAAGGAATTTAGCAGTTCCCGAAATGGATCTATACAACGAGCTTTGGCAGTTGTCTAAAATTTTTTCTTTCTTCTATTCTAATTTAAAAAAAAATTTTTTCAATTAAGAAAAAATTTATCATAACAATAATAATGATAAAAAATTATTGTTAGGCCTTGAGCTCGATTCGAACCCGCGATCTTAAAATCAGTAGGCCGATATAACAACAAAAAATTGTTAATACATCCCAGAGCACGGGGAAAAAGTGTTAATAAAATATGACACTATGGCGGTATTGCCATCAAACAAGTCCAAATTTCACATCCAATCTGCAACAGGTGTCGCAGTGTTGTGAATATCAATTGGCATGAACCAGAATAGAAGTAGGATTAATGAAGACAAACAAAAAACCGCTGTGATGGCTGAATGGTTATAGCAGCGGCGCCTAAACGTTGCCGATGAAGGAATTTAGCAGTTCCCGAAATGGATCTATACAACGAGCTTTGGCAGTTGTCTAAAATTTTTTCTTTCTTCTATTCTAATTTAAAAAAAAATTTTTTCAATTAAGAAAAATTTATCATAACAATAATAATGATAAAAAATTATTGTTAGGCCTTGAGCTCGATTCGAACCCGCGATCTTAAAATCAGTAGGCCGATATAACAACAAAAAATTGTTAATACATCCCAGAGCACGGGGAAAAAGTGTTAATAAAATATGACACTATGGCGGTATTGCCATCAAACAAGTCCAAATTTCACATCCATTCTGCAACAGGTGTCGCAGTGTTGTGAATATCAATTGGCACGAACCAGAATAGAAGTAGGATTAATGAAGACAAACAAAAAACCGCTGTGATGGCTGAATGGTTATAGCAGCGGCGCCTAAACGTTGCCGATGAAGGAATTTAGCAGTTCCCGAAATGGATCTATACAACGAGCTTTGGCAGTTGTCTAAAATTTTTTCTTTCTTCTATTCTAATTTAAAAAAAAAAATTTTTTCAATTAAGAAAAAATTTATCATAACAATAATAATGATAAAAAATTATTGTTAGGCCTTGAGCTCGATTCGAACCCGCGATCTTAAAATCAGTAGGCCGATATAACAACAAAAAATTGTTAATACATCCCAGAGCACGGGGAAAAAGTGTTAATAAAATATGACACTATGGCGGTATTGCCATCAAACAAGTCCAAATTTCACATCCATTCTGCAACAGGTGTCGCAGTGTTGTGAATATCAATTGGCACGAACCAGAATAGAAGTAGGATTAATGAAGACAAACAAAAAAGCGCTGTGATGGCTGAATGGTTATAGCAGCGGCGCCTAAACGTTGCCGATGAAGGAATTTAGCAGTTCCCGAAATGGATCTATACAACGAGCTTTGGCAGTTGTCTAAAATTTTTTCTTTCTTCTATTCTAATTTAAAAAAAAAAATTTTTTTCAATTAAGAAAAAATTTATCATAACAATAATAATGATAAAAAATTATTGTTAGGCCTTGAGCTCGATTCGAACCCGCGATCTTAAAATCAGTAGGCCGATATAACAACAAAAAATTGGGATTTTTTTTCACAAAGGGATTTCAATTCCCGTATGTAATAAATGTTCCAAATATGAGCGAAATTGGACCACAAATACAATTTCCTTTACCATGCGCCATCTATCGGAGCTTTTTTCTTATTATTGCATTGCCATCGGATTCTGAACTATATTCCAAGATTCAAGCTTGTAGCTTATCGGGAAGTTACTTAAATTTCAATTACAAAATTCTGTTCGCTACACAGAGTCAATTTAGATAAAACCGCTTAAAAATAACTCCCATTTTGGGTGCGGCTTCTTAATATCTTTTTTCTATAGTGTTCTATCTATACTGTTGGTATCATCTCCATAATCAAAGTACATCGTCTATCATTTGTTATTAATTTCTTCTCTATTTATTTTATTGGACTGTTTTCTTGCTCTTTATCATTTACTCTATTTGTTTTAACTTAGTGTTGAATATCCTTATATTTTAGTTTGGTTTCCTCCTTTTTCTCCATTTTTGAGCTCCTTCTTCAGCTTGCAGTTTTTGTTCTCCTTCATTTGCTTCTTTCCATACATAGCGTAAAATTTTGGGTATAAATGTATTTAACGCACCGTGTGCATCTATCTTCTTATAGTCTGCACTTCCCTGTAGTTTTGAGTATCATTTATGTTGGCTTGTAATATGAATTTTTACATGTTTTTGTATTTTTGTCACTTCTGGGAAATGTCAGTTAGGATTTATGAGTATTTTACGACACTTGGTGGCGTTTCTGAAACATACTGAATTTCTACTAAAAATACCCAAGATAATCATGTGTTCATTTACCATCTACCGTGAATCAAATTACATATAAGACTATCTCTAAGAAGTGAGAGTGGGAAATTCTTACTTCCCTTTTTTTTAAATAGCACCAAAGAGGACCACTTACATATGTGAATTAGAGGCTTATGCCGATCACTTTGTTGGCGGCGTTGGCGTAGGTTTAATAATATACCGGCGGTGTGCCCGCATACTTACTAAAAATAAATTGAATTTCTTATTTAAAAAAGTAGTATTTAGGAATCGTATTGTTTATGTGCATTTAGAGAAATCGACGCTTTGGCCATTTCGGGCCTCCCACGGCAACTGGTTCTTTACACTGGAATGAAACAAAGTAATTTCCAAAACCAGTGGCTGATATTTCTACACTAAAAGAAACGGTGCTAGTAAAATCAACAAATCGGTTCTGTTGTCCTTGACTAAACGGAGTTTCGGTGAAATTGATCGTATTATGGTTAATGCGACCGAGCTCTTTGTCAAGCGAACAAATTAGTTTAGTCATTTCAACAGAAGAGAAATTATCGCTCTTAAGTTAACAAAATTCTATAAAATTGACAGATTCCTAATCAATCCAACTGATTTTTTTCTGTTAACACAACTGATCTCACTGGTCATTTCAACAGCGATCAACAGTCAATACATGAGCAAATTTCAAAGAGAATTTTACACTCACTCTCTACTTTGTACTTATGTATGCTGTGAACTATATGTAGGCACATATTTACGTGTGTATATGGCGGCCGCCGTGGTATGATGGTAGCGTGCTCCGCCTACCACACCGGAGACCCTGGGTTCACACCCGGGCAAAGCAACATAAGAATTTTAGAAATAAGGTTTTTCAATTAGAAGAAACTTTTCCTAAGAGGGATCGCCCTTCGGCACTGTTCGGCAATCACTCTAGGTGTACTTCTGACATGAAAAGATCTCAGTGAAAACTCATCTGCCTTGCAAATGCCGCAGCATAGGTACTTTCGTACAAAGCTGCCGCAACAACGTTTTTTTGTTCTTTTGACTACTAAAACGGTCAATTACGAATCTACGATTTGTGCGCAGTTGATTCAACATCTTGTTGCGATGGTTAAAAATTTACAGAAATTTCGCTTGATTTTACCAGTATTTTTCTTTTAGTGTATGTAACGTGGCTCAGTTTCTCGCGGATTGTTCAAAAAATATCATCCAGGAAGTAAGTGCTTGCGGCGGTATTGTCCTTCAATCACTTACTACAGAGAGACTTCGAACCTAACCGCGGTCCTAGGTACTAGTACCGCTGCGTCTGCCGAAAAAAAAAAATACAAAAATTTCAAATGGTCACACTTTTGTCTTAAACGTTCTGGGCTAGCTCTTTATACTCGTCGTTGACCCGGTAACTTTAAATCATTTCTGGTTCCGTTCGGTATCTTGAAATCATTAAATGGTTTCAAGTTATGATTCTCGTTTTAACAATTAGCATTGATGCTGGCCAATTGTTGATCGCATCAAAGGGCACCTTCAGTTTTTTCAGCTGATTTCAAGAGCTACAATCTTCGCATCGTCGCTCTCACACCGTAGCATAGAAGCTATGGGACTGCGTCATAAAATTTATATCTTTGTGGACCTCACTTTCCTAGAAGATATAGTTGTAGCTACGAAGGTTTTCTGTGCTGCCGAGCTACATAGAGTCTATTCGATTCACCAGACAAACACCTTAAAATGTTAAGAAATAACATTTCGGCCAAGGATGCGCCCTCGAAATCATAGGCTGTCTCAGTGGATATCATTGATTTACTCATGCATGCAAATCGTTTAATTCTCGGCGACTCTACATAATTTAAATTTTATAAGTGGACGCCGTAATACTTTATGCTAAAACTGTACAGGACATTAGATAAAATCTTTTAAAATTTGCTGACGTTTGATTTTAATAGTTTAAGTTCAAAGACGTTAGTGATTATGCTTTCAGTCCAAATTGTTTTTCCCGGCCTTATATTATTATAAGAGGTCCTTATGATTGACCGCGTTACTACGATAAGATATGTAGGAGCACACTCGGTCATTTGTTCGACTGCTTGGTAAGCTTTGGCTTTACCACTTTGAGTCTTCTTTGGAAGGTCGGAGCCTCTCATGGTAAATAAATATGCCTACTTTTCCACATGTAGGTGATATTTAAACTTGGTTTGGATATGCTATAATCATTATGATTCACTCCGAGGGATTGGCCGCCAACTTTAAGAAATGCCAAACCGGAAGAATTGGGTTTTTGGTAATGATCAAGTGTGAAAATCGAAATTAACAATTGAGTGTCTATTTTGTGGTTTTGCAAATATACAACCGAGGTTTGAGTATACAAATATAAGTCAAAGCGATTTTTCAAACCCTTCTTATAAGTACATCTTCAATTTAAATTTGAGGCGAGAATCATTTTAAAGCGGTATTTAAACCCCAATGACATCCGGCGGCGGCGACAAAATTTATCGGCAGAGCGCATCTCTTATATGATTACACTATGGTGGGAGAATAACAATTTTTTTTTCGCTTAGCGCAAATATTGTTCAAGTCATCAAAAAAGGTGAGCAAGAGCTCTAGTTCTTAATACCCAAATCATTAGGTGTGCATATTTTTATGGGAAATTATATGGTCTGCTAAAAAGGTCAAGCAATATTTTTTGTCAAATTGACTCGTGAGGGTTAAATTCAACCTCAGATGGTGTGCGACTCCACACACTATTTGAAAGGGAAAACCTAAGCCGCGCTGAGACACCTCTTAACATTAATATAATAATTTGAAATTTTTTCATGCTATCTTTTTGGATATCCTAACGACAAAACAAGTAGGATTTTTTTGGCTCATCCAAGTATATACAGTAGGTGTAGTCAGTTTGTGGGAGGCAATTCTAAAAAAAATATTTATTATGTATATCAGCGCTGTATCAGACGGAATTGCAGATCGCAAAAATGTTCGTCCACAGCGGCATTATGAACGGGATTCCCTGCATTGACACAATAATATAATACATACTGCAGCAGGTCGCAGGGAAGCCCATTAATACCTGCCGGCTTTCCCGCAGCGGGTTAGGGGGCATAGAATATACCCGCCGCACAGTGGAACCCATACGCCAAAAATAAAAAAATCGAATGTGTGGGTAGTATCTCTTATTAGCTCTTATTAGAAGTGCCTGTTAAAGGGTATATTTGTTTTTGTTGTATTCGAACTATAGTCTTTAAGAATAGCTTCAAAGTTGTGGTTATGGTATAAGTTGGTTTTTGCTGTGCGAACAAGTTAAAAATAAAGTGCAAGTTTGAGCTATTTAAAAATACATAAAATATCATTGTATTGAAACAAATAGAAATGAGTATTGAAGCTAAAGGCATTTAATTAATTTTGAAATAACTTTAGTGTCTTTAGCTTGTTGAGTTTTTTTTTTATTTAAAATTTCACCAGTGCCTTTATTAGTGTTTATTTGCACAAATATTTCAATTTCGGGTGAAGTTTTAGTTGGGTTCTTCGCCGATCCTCACGTTCGGACTTATATCTTGCTTTTAGCAAAAGTTTTAGGATTCCAAAACGTTAATATCAGCTGCCACTTTCTGCCACTAACTATATTTTTCGACAGTTTTCTGATAGATTTACCCTGATAAAGTATTGTCGTATGTTACACGTGCTCACATGTAACATACGACATTATTTTATCAAGTGGACGATATGCAAATGTAAAATTTGTGTGTATTGTTATGTACGTAAAATATTTTAATAACTTTAATTTCATTATTTAATCCTATTATGTATTATATTTGCTATAGACACATCTTACCCCTTCCACCCCACATCTGCTTGCTTTTTGTATGCATGCGGTGAAATTGGGTGGTTGTGGGTCAGTACGAAGGCACCACCCGCGCCAATTTTATGAAAAAATAATTCTCACATATTTGTAAAGCCGTGGTCAAAGTTTCACGTTGACATCTATACTGGAAGTATTTCTGACAGCCAACTCCATATAAGACCGACCAGTGTGCGGCGTAGGTATGCTTAATTCAAGGGGTTGTGTAGCGCAACCCTCTCAAGGGGTTACCAGCGCAATATATAACTTCTCCAACCCAATTGTAAACCTCCTCTACCCGTGTTGAATCCTGTTTCATTAACAGCCGAGGATATGGCGACCCCAAACTCCTGATGGATCTAGGGGGGGGGGGGGGGGGGGGGGGAGGGCGATATGGCCTAGAAAGTTTCACGTGGTCATACCAAAACGTTCCCAAGATGGTCGGGCTAGTACCTTTATGGTGCTTGTTACATAAACGTACCGGATCGGCATCCGGCAAAGAGATATTAACATCGATAATAGCCTGAGACTATAATGGTGCACTATCCACTCATAGCAATTAAAAGTGAAATACATAAAAAGTACATGAATATTGCCCTAATGAATTGATACTCTTCGAGTAGCTGTAAGACTACCAAGCTTATTTGATCTCCTACTACAAAAAAAAGTTCCTGCAAAATAGTTTGAAGAAAGAAGTTTCCAAAATCCCTGCTACAATAACAAGGCACTGTCCCTTGGGATAAAACGCGAAGAGGTTTATAATACCTTTAATGAACAGCCAATCTTGTCATTTTTTGGCTTTTACAGTACAACAGACAACCAACCAATCAGATAGGCGAACGGGTTTAAGAGAATATTTTGTCAAAAAAGTTTCGAGGGACCCAAAAATTTTGTTGCAGTGGAAAACGGGCTGGTAACTGAAGATTTTTTTACCAGAGCGTACCGTATTCTTTTCCGACTAAGGTCTGCTTACGTAAACGTCGATGGCGACGGCGAGTACCGTAGAAGATTTTGTGATGGGTTGTACGAGCTTTACGCAGACATCAACATAATTCAGCGAATAAAAATGCAGCGACTACGTTGGTTAGGCCATGTTATGCGATTGGAAGATGGTGCTCCGGCTAAGAAAGTTTTAGTTTTTTTTTATCAAAACCCACCTTTGGCAGCATCTCTCCGGTGAAAGGACCAGATGAGAGATGATTTAAATTATATTGGTGTGACCAATTGGCGTCAGTTAACTAATGCGGTGAGGCGACTGCGATGCTGTACAGCCATAATCATTTAAACGTTTAGGCGCCAATTAAGTAAGTCCTAATCTGATAAATCGAAAGCTTTTCTATAATAAATCAGTATCTTTTTGATAACATATCGATAGCTTTCCGATAAATATCCTATTAATTTGCGAAAAGAAATCGATAACCTTTAGAAAATTAACCGATAGCTCTTCGATAAAAAATCGATAAGAAATGAATAACTATAATTAAAATCAATTAATAACAAATCGTTTACAAATTGATTGTACGTCAATAGGAAGTGTAGAAAACTCTAATAAACAGTCATTACTAAATCGATAACTCATTGATATCAGTTTTTCCACGTTTACTGTTCCTACATTACGCTACAGTGTAGCGACTGCACTTACGCTTACATTATGTCTTGCCCACATCATGCCAAAATCACTTAATTCTCATGGAACTGTGGGGTGGGGTGTTATTTTTTTTAATAACATGCTTATATGATTTGATTTGCCTATTAATTTAAATTTATGTAATGTGGCAAATGCTGGAATCACTATGCTGTTAGTAAATAATAACAACAACAAAAACAGCAAGCAGCCACACTTATGTACATGTACACAATAAAGCACGCAGCTACACTTATATATAAGGCAAAGAAGAATATTCGGCACAAGCAACCAGCAGGTCGAAGTGAAGAAATATCTCACATACACACATGTAGTCATAAGTTAAGAGCAGAAGTTGTTGCTCACACATAAAAACGCATATAGCTAAATAACAAAGTATGCGATACAACTGTTCCATGTACGTGAAAAGTCTAGGCCTTCAAAGAAATACGCGAACGAGTTAACAGAGAGTATAAAAGCAGCGCAAGCTGAGAAACAACTAATCAGTTTGATTTAAACACGCTATTAGTTGTGAAGTAGAATTGTGAAGTACAACTCCCAATGTAGTCTAAATAAAGACCATTTGGCAATACTGAATATTAGAGTTATTTACTCGACAGTTCAGCGATTCGAACGTTAGCAGAAGGTACATAATTATCAGAAACTCTCCAAAATTCGTTCCAGTATGTATGCGTATATGTTTAGCTCCCTTTAAATAATTACTCGTACGCCATGGCGTTCTCGCATACACTTCAACATATCGCTACCCAGGTTCAATAATGACGCAAATGTTAATTTTAAAGTTTCGAGATAACGCGCACAAAAGCTTTAAAGAGTACTAATCTTTGCTGTGTATAAATTTTATAATTGTATTACAAATATTTTCCGCGCGTGTTATTGCATTCGCACATTTTTCTAGTTGATGCAAATATTGAAACTTGCTTCACCAAAACTTAATATTTTAAAATTGCGTCATTATTGAACCGGGGTAGCGATATGTAGCTACTAAAAAGTAATAATTGAAATTGTTGTTTGGAAGAAAAGCTAAAGTATTCACTCTTAATTATACAAATAAAATTCTAATTTCAGCAAAATTTAATTGTTAATCTCTTGAGTACTGTTTAGTCATGATTGAACTCACGACTCGAACTCTTCAAGTATTGATCTCTCTTTTTGAATTGATTTAAATCGTGGCGTATCTTTATTATTCGTTTAAATAAATTTTAATAGCTAACATCCCGCTGTACATTTTTCCACTGCCATTCACCATCATAGAGCGTATCCGTTCTTTATCAAAGACAATAACATAAATTTGAAAGTTCCATTATTGAAATTAATTACCTTGAATGTGTTTGCTGTCCGACATTAAATTTTAAGTTTACCATCTTTCTTGGCTTCACATAAATTTATTTTCTTTGTTCGCTTGGGAATTTTATCTGTGGCTTTAAAGGAGTTTACTGTTACACGCTCTATCTATTGTGTTTATTAAAATACACGTGAAATATCCACGTTCACGCATTTTGCTTGAATACCAAAAGGGCAGGAGTATAAATGGCATGCGAACATACCCAGTAGGAAATCTGCGTTGTTCGCCATTAAGTTGTAAGCAAAAAGTGGGAATATTCGCTTTTACTGGAAAGCATTTTTTTTAAGAGATAGTCATATAGTCATCACACTAATACATAAAAAACTTTATGCTCTTTGTGAGCGTCTGCATAAGAATGGCATTCGCTCTTTTGGTACTGCAATAAAAATAAAAAGCGCTGGCAGAACTATAAATCGGCTATTGAAACACGAGTGCACATCGCCTGGCTCAGCTCATATAAAAAATGACATAAATTCACGCAAAATTACTGACATATATAAAAAATTCCCATGGAGACCACTGCACCATAACTTTGTGAGTGCAATTTTAATGTTGTGTGGGGAACATTCAACAAATGAATGCCTGCATTTCATGTCACCAAGATACTGAATAAAAAAATTTACAAATAAAAATTAGTTTTAGGTGTGTTTATCATAGTTGGGGGTAGCGCACTAATACATCAGTATTTACTCTGAGTTGAGTGGTATTACAAAAAATATCAGCCGCGCCGTAGGTTCCGCTTACTCCAAACTGGAAAAACAAGCAGAAATTATGGGGTTGATGGTGAATGAGGACAAAATTTAGTACCTGCTGGTAACCACGCGGCTGTTGGAAGCCATAATTTCGAAATAGTAAAGGACTTCGTTTATTTGTGAACTACCATTAACACAAACAACATCAGCTATGAAATCCGGCGAAGAATCACTCTTGCCAATGAATGCTACATCGAACTAGGAAGGCAATTGAAAAGCAAAGTCCTCTCTCGGCAAACGAAAATCATGCTCTGCAAGTCACTTATTGTACCCATCCTGATTAAAAGCGCAGCAGCATGGACTATGACAACACCAGATGAAGCGGCTCTGGGTGTGTTCGAGAGAAAAGTTCTTCGAAAATATACGGACTTCTACGCGCTGGCTATGGTGGGTATCGAAGAATATTTAATGATGAGCTGTGCGAGCTTTACGCAGACATGTACATAGTCCGCTGGCTAGGACATATTATGCGTGTGAAATATGAGGCTCCGTCTACGAAGTTAGTTTTTCGGAACCCACCTATGGATGTAGAGGAAGAGTGCGACCTCCACTTCGCTGCGAGGCACAGGTGGAAAAAGATTAAAATACCCATTTGTGTGACCAATTGGCGCCAGCTTACACAGAAGCGAATGGCGCACCATTTTGTACAGCCATAACCTTTCAAGCGGTTAAGCGCCAACTAAGTTAGCAAGTAAAAAGTGGTAAAAAAAAAACAAGTAAGGAAGTTTAAGTTCGGGTGAAATGGAACATTACATACCCAGCTGTACACTTTAAATGTTGTTGTTGTTTGTTTTGTGTGCTTAATAATGTTACAAGGCTGCGCAACAATACATATAAATATGGTTCTATTTTGAACTAACTTTCGTTTAAAAGAAGCAAACAGGATACAAAGGCTAACGCCAATGACCTTGAGCGGGTATTAATACAGTTTTCCTTCAGTTTTCCAAAAAGTGTAGTGTTTTCCAATTTAACGTTATTCGCTAAGATATAGCTTATTATTTTCGTTTACGACTCTTTTAAAAACCTTTTATATAAAAGAGGGCGTGGTGTTTAAACGATCTGATCCATTTTTTCTATAAATATTTCCTGCTATAGGGAAAATTTGTGTACCCAATTACGTACCCTGTGTACAATGCCATCGGGTATAAAAAATTGAATGACTGCAATCAATTTTTTTGTAGTCGTAGTGGAGAAAGACAGCACTATCACTAAGCTGGAATTATGTGTAATGCTAATGAAAGTAGTGCAATAAAATTTCTGTGCACTACCCCCAACTATGGTGTTTATTCACATATAAGCAGGTAGTAAAATGTTACGATATTAATGTCATATCTCATACATATTTTTTAATTTCCCCAAAGACACTTCGTGATGCATATTTTTGCAGCTTTTAAAATTTTTCTATATAAACTGTTGACCCTAATTAAGGTAATTTCTAATGGCGGACGGAATAATAAATTATTTTTTTTTCCTGCTAGAATGTAGGAACTGTGACTCTCCAGCCCTCTCATCGTTCAGTTAAAAATTTAAATTTTGTTGTTGTTCTTTTTCTAAGATAAATTTTCTTGCTCTCATTAAAACCTAAACCAACTCCCCTAACGCTCTAAAAGCTCTTTAAGTTAATTCAACCAAACATGTTGCATTTAAATTTCTACAATACTTCATCTACTTAAATTCATCCGTAACACAATTTGTGCCCTACTACCCCTGGTAAACCAGCAAGTCTAGAAAAACTGTATTCACAGGTGTCCAATCAAATAATTCGTATACACTTGAAAGCGTTTATGTGCTTGTTTGTTTGTTTTGTGTGTGTGTGTGAAAATGTGTAATACAAGATTCAAGTTGTGTTTTAATGCCTCGAGTCATGAACATTGTATTTGCCACTGAATTTTTCTTTGCGAGAACTTGATGAACGACTCACGCATGAAGTGCGAAAGAAGTTAATTTAATTTCACGCACACTTAACAAAATTATATTTTCTTGGTATCTTGAGGGGGAAAAGTTTACATTAGGCACGCGAAACGGAATGAAAATTATTTACATTTATTTATTTACATCGATAGAAAATTGTGTTTATTTACCTAAATAGCAGACAAGCAGGCACTTAACGCTTACAAATGCTAATATTTTTTTTAGGCCAGAATTTGAAACATTTCAGAGGACGCATTACCCACATTTAAGTGCTTGACCTTTTGTTATTGGCTTGTTATCGCAGAGCCATCGGCTTGTTATTGGTTTCTTATCGGCTTGTAATCTTTGGGTTAAAGCAGTGACATCGATTTTTTACTTAATATTTATCGGTGTCTGTGCCATAACAAACATATCAGTTGTCGATATTTAAGGTTAAGTTGAATCTAGCTGGCAGTTGGGGGCCTCACATAGAATGAATATGTCCATAGAATTATCATAAGTTTGTTCAATAGCCAAGCTGAAAACCCGTAAAACAGGACATATGCTATAAAATAACTACATCGATTGGGATCTGTTAGCTGTGCCACTCCTTATAGCCAGAGTCTTAGCCTTATGAGCGCAGGGCAGGAGCACAAAGGGTGCTCGATCATTTCCTCCTCCTACCCATACTTCCCACATCTGACAAGGCCTAATTTAAAAGCATATGACGCCTCAGGGCAGTGTCCAGTCAAAATACTCATCCCGAGCCTACAGACGCCACTTTTCAATGATAAGGGCAACTTTGTAAGTATTAGTTTGCAAAACCTACACATGATCTTCGACACTTTGCATTGCTTCGCTTGCTTCCACGCTTTTCCTGCTTTGTCCATTATGTGCAGCTTTAGCATTCTTTTGCTCTCGTCAAATTTATTGCAACGTTTACGGTACAAGCTTCAAGTGATGTTCCCGTTTTAGCTAGATATTCTTATTAATATTAATATTACTGTTATTATTATTATTATTATTATTATCCTTATTATTACTGTTATTACTGTTATTATAATATGTGTTTGTTCATATTTCTACGCTGCTTGTATGTGCATTTGTGTATACATAATGATTGATTTGTTTATGTACATACACGCGACTGCTTAGTATCGGTTTAGAGATGATAGTATCCCTTAGTGTTGCTAATATTCGTCACACTGCCCTCCACATAATTCCGATCGTCCCAATCGGACGAATCTCTTGATCTAACCGCTGCTAGCCTCTCCAAATCAACTACCCTTCTATTTCGTAGTTTCCCAATGATTTGTATGCGGTAGATGGTATCACTGATCCTCTTCAAAACTTTGTATGAGCCTTCCCAACTGCACCGAGATTTGGATGGAACACCTGTCCGCCAGTGAGGGTTGTATATCAGTACCAAATCTCCCCCCAAGAAACCTTCCGAATTTTTGTTCCTGTCGTACCTGTGTTTCATCCTACTACTCATTACCCTGGACCGTTCCCTCACACTCTGTTCTTTGGCCAAGGAACTACTTTGCAGAGCTTTCACTTGACGTATTGGCTTTGCATAATAACTATCGTTCCGACGTTTCACAACAGTAGTGTGCCCTGGCTTGAAACTACCCTTGCATTCTTTCTGCGAAATTCTTTCTTTCGTTTTAGTGCGTCCATTTTGGTTTTGTCAATGCCAGTGTTTCTCTCATAGGTATCTTTGATTTTGCTTTGTTTGGCCCATTTGTTCCATTAACTTTACCTTTAACTTTTGTGGTCTTTGTCGAGTCTCCTCCACCAGCTCTGGCTTACTGCTGAACCCTTTCTCCAAACTGAAGTTAAATGTCACATCCTTGTTCTTATAACGCATAATCCTTCTCTGCATATCGATACTGATATCATGGTAAACTATGAAATCCACTCCCAATATGACTTCATCAACGATCTCTGCCACAACGAGTTTGTGTAGAACCGTGACCTTACCAATTCAGACTTCACATATCACTTCTCCCTGGAATTGGTAATACGCGCCAGTAACCGTACGCAAACTTGCTCCAGGTAATGGCTTTACTCTCCTGTTGACCAAATCAGATCGGATCAAGGAATGAGATGCGCCCGTATCTACAGTCAGTACACGTTCTTTGCCATCCACATTTCCTCTGACGGCTTAGAGATGATAGCATCCCTTAGTGTTGCTAATATTCGTCACATTATTATTATTATAGGGTCCCAATACTTCTCCCTATTCTGATTCTTTACAAGGATTGCTAACACTCTAAAGCACTTTAAGATATATCGCTATGAAAAATGAAGCCTTAATTGCTGCTTGGCTGTCAACATGAAAATTTACGCGGCTGCAGTTTAGGCCATTTTCCTAAATGGTTTTTGCTGTTTCAATCTCGGTCACTACTGTCGCCTCAATTGTGGTTCTCTGAGACTCATCCACTTCTAGGTAGAATGTCCGTCCTATGTTTGATGACGCCTTACTACTATTACTGTATGGTCTGCGCTCAAGCCGCCCCGAGGCATTGATTTTCATGGCAGTAGTTAGGACTATGTTCGACAGGTGCAGAATGGCATACAGGACAGCTGTAGGAGCTATTTTTAAGGCTCACGTTGTGCCTTAGTCTTAGGATAATAAATCGATATATTTTTGAAAATAAATGGATAACCTTTTGTTTAAAAAATCGATATACTTTGCAAAATAAATGGATGAATTTTCGTAAAAAAGCCGATGATAAATTGGTAAGACTTCTATAATAAATCGATAACTTTTTGATTAAATATCTGTAGTAAATTGATAACCCCAACAGCAAATCGATACATTTTGGTAACACGTTAATAAATTTTTTTAACGGTTAATTTTCAATTAAGTAGAAGAAGAAGCTCATACAAAGATCCAATTCAAACTTAATGAACTATGTGATTTGAGAAATTTTAGCTTATGCTATCAATGGCAACACATCATCGGTCCGTACATATTATTTCCAGCTTCGCTTGCTTATGTACGTAAACATTTTCGAATTTTGCCATCAAATTTTATATTACATGGAGAAAACTAGCACAACCTTCAAATCATATTCAAAATCAATAGGATTCCCTGCGACGCAGTAAACGTACCTCGCTGTTTTGGCGCCTTGCTTAAGCTTAAGCTTTAGGACGAAGCCTAAAAGTTAGCTTTTCAAAAGATTGGCAGCCATACATTAATTCTGTTTTTTCATGCGAATCACAATCCATTCGGCTTAGAAGGCTCGTTCCTTTGGCATTATTTGGTTTTTTATGGCACAGAATACGATACAAAAACACACACAAAAACAACAAGGCTTTTGAAATGTCATAAAAAGTGCAAAAACGTTAAGGATTTTGCGATGTTTGCAGACAGAAAAGTCGCTCTCAATGCCAGAGTAGAGATAATCCGGATGTGTGCGATGTGATTGTGTTTTTGCCAGATGTTGCTAAGCAGATATAAATGTCACACGCTATCATCATGCAGTGTGCAAAACACGCTCTGAAGCGTAAATGCCCTACAACTTTAATGGGGTGTTAGAGCTTGATAGTCGTTGTGCCATAATTTTTCCACACACGTTGCATAGCAGCGGGAATATGGGAAGACTTTTGTACACAAACATTGACAATACTAACACCTGTGTTGCTTTGGGTCAATTTAAAGCGAAATTTTGGGATTATTTATATTAAGTGCATTTGGAGATGCTTCATTAATGTATAGAGATGTTTAAAAAATTTGTGCAGAGTGTTGTAATGCAGCGCAGGGAATGGGACCCGGGTTCGAAAAATTACCTGGCTCTAGTATAGTAATTACTCAAAACTAACAGTGTAGTTTGAGAATGCATCTCGTTCTATAAGGTATATATCACAAAGTACCATGTTGTTGTTGTTGTGATTCACCCAGCGGGTTAGGGGATCAGAATATACCCGCGGTAGGTATGCCTTTCGTAAGAGGCGACTAAAATACCAGATTCAAGGGGCTGTGTAGCGCAACCTTTCAGGTTGCCAGCACAATATATAGCTTCTTCAAACCCAATTGTCAACCTCAGCTATCCGCGGCGAATCTTGTTTCACTAACAGACGAGGCTCCGGCGACCCCAAGCTCCTCATGGAACTTGGGGGTAGGGAGGTGGGAATGGCCTGAAGGTTTAATGTGGCCACATAAATCGTTCCCGAGATGATCGGGCTAGCACCCTAATGGTGCTATGCTACTGGAGCGTACCGGATTTGTATCCGGCAAAGGACCATCACATCGATAACACTACCCAAAACCTTCGGGGAGCATCTTTATCGCTACAACAACAACAACGCACAAAGTACCATCGTCCGCAAAAGTAACCAGATCAAAAAGAAAATATTAGGCTTTAGGGACCTAAGTGCCTGGGTTCGAAAAAATAAGTGAACATAAAATATTACCCGGATCCATTAAACACCTTGCTTTAAAAACACACGTATCTGGAAAACTATGCTTTTCTGAAAAAGCATCCGGTTCTAAAAGGTACCCATCGTCAAAAATGTACTCGGGCTGCAAAATACCCGGTACTTAATGGGTGGGCATGTTAGCCCCACAACACAAAAATGCCGGCGATGCAATTAAAATCTTTATAGTAACCAACGTGGTGTCTGAAAACGGGCGCTATCATATAATAGTAGCCGGAACCGCAAATGTACCCGGCTCTAAAAAGTACCCGGATCTGAAAAAATACACTGGTTTGAAAAAGTACCACGGCCTATTAATACCCGCAACCGAAAAAGTACCCTGCGATTGAACTGTACAACTTATTACTCAGATAGTACGAATTTTAGTCATAATCCTCAGTAATCCACGTTGCAACCAAAAGCTTTCTTTCAAGTACTCGAGTTCATAAAAGTAGCAGGTACATTAAATGCACCCAGCACCGAAATGGCGTCCAGGTCTGAAAAAATACCCGATCATAAAATTGTTCCCTTACCTGTAGCATAAAACCTACCAGTTTCAGAAAAAGTCCGTTTAAGAAAGTACCAGAATCCGAAAAAGTATCCAGCCTCGAAGAGGGGCCCGAGTTTGAAAAGTACTCAGAACTGAGAAACTACCCTGCTCTGAGAAAGTACGCTGATCTAAAAAAATCCGGTACCGTAAAACTGCCCGGCGATGGAACCGTAAAACTGATTACTCAGATATTAAGAATTTTCCTCATAGTCCACAGTAGAGCGTTACAATCAACACCCGGAGTACTCTTGAGCGCTCTTTGAAGCGGCTGATTCTGAAATAACTGGGAGCACGACTTACTACGTCCCCTGTGTAACATGCTACAAAAAACTTCAATCCAATTTTAGTTCAGTAACATTTTTCTAACAGTTTCGTACTACTTCGCCCAATGCAATACTTACAAAGGCACTTAATTTGAATACTCATACATATTTCCCAGACAATGCAATTTGCAGGATACTTCATAGCTTAGCAAGTTTGCGTACCTAAGTACTAATGAAATTTGTGCGTACAAAATCAAAAAGCATACATTTAGGCATTCGCAAAGAAAGATGGCAAGTCCTTGTACTTGATTCAGTGTGCAGAAATGTTTGCTGTTACACAGGTTGTCTTTGCACTTACGTATATATGAGTGTATACCTCTTAAAGGATTTATGAAGCTATGTTTTACCTTTATTGGCAAATAAATTCATTGAAAACTTAAGTGATATCAAAACAAAGTGTTTTGAAGCGTTAGTTGCAAAAAATACTTCCAGTAGAGTTATCAACTTGAAGCTTTGGCCACGGCTTTGCAAATATGTGAGAATTATTTTTTCATAAAACTGGTGCCGGTGATACCTTCATACTGCCCCACAACCACCCACTTTGACCGCATATATACACAAAGCAAGTAGATGTGGGGTGAAGAGTCGTAAGATGTATCTATCGCAAATACAATACATAATAGGATTAAAAAAAGAAATTAAAATTATTAAAATATTTTGCATACATAACAATAACAAAACAACAAATACACACAAATTTTACATTTGTATATCGTCAATTGGATAAAATAATGTCGTATGTTAATGATATTTTATGTATTTTTAAATAGCTCAAACTTGCACTTTATTTTTACTTGCTCGCACTGCAAAAACCAACTAATACCCTAACCTTACTTTTCTAATTCTTAAAAGAGAACAGTTCGAATGTAACAAAAATAAATATACCTTTTAAAAGGCTGTTCTAATAAGAGATACTAACGACACATTTAGTGACAAAATTTTCACTTTAATTTTTTATATTTGGCCTATGGAACCGACCACTGTGCGTTGGTTAAACTTTTGTGTGAGCCGAACCCTGTAGTAAAGATAATGAGAGGATAGTAATCTGAGAGCTATTGCCAGTTCAAAACTGAGCTCGCGAGTTGTTGTTATTTATTGTAAAAATAGATTCGGATAGACCCGTAATTACCAGCACGATTAGCTGGCCTGATTTAGGGCTTATGGGAGTAGAGAATTGTACATGCGAAAGCACTTACTAGGTATTAGAACAGTCAAATGAAACGAAAACTTTAAAGCGTCAATTGTAATTGAGAATAGTTAGTCGTGAATGAGAATAGTCTTTTGAAATCAGGGAAAAAACTTGCACGGAGAAAGGATTAAAAAAAAACTCCAAAGCATTAATTGTAAATGATAATAGTTAGCTGTAAAGAAGAATAGTGAATTGTGTATGAAAAATCGTTAAATGCCAATTAGAACAGTCGATTCAAAATGAGAATGCGTCACATGAGAGTTAGAACTGTTACTTGTTAATGCAAAATTCCCCTTCCATATGAGATAATTCAATTGTAAAAGAGAAAGTGCCCTTTAAAATTGCGAACAGTAAGCCATAACTACTGACCTAACCCTAACCTAACTGCTGATCTAACCCAAGTAGAGCATATGTCTATCCTAAACGAACCACTCTATTGTTCGATCGGTACTTCTCTATACACTTTTCAGTCTTTCTACTTCACACTTTTTATACGCAGCTGTACTTGTACACAGGGTATTATAACTTTGATTAGATAACGGTTGGTTCTACAGGTATAAAGGAATCGAGATAGATATAGCCTTCCATATATTATGTCGAATATTAGTGGCATTAAGTGATACTCACATCACTAATCGGAAAATAAGTAAATAAAGCACAACAACAATAAAGCAAGCTGCAACTACAACAACAACAACAGAATAGCACAAACAAATGCATATATCTGAGATACTCCCAAAATTAGGCAATCATCGGTGGAAGTATCACTCACATATACACGCGCATATGAGAAGATATAACGTGCGTTGTAGTTATAGCTGATAATTTTATAGCTGGTAAACAAGTAGCAAATTCTAGAAATAGAAACGCCTAGAAATATGTTAACGAGGAAACCAAAGTGTATAAAAGCAGCAGCTGAGGCACAACGATTCCGTTTGATTTAAGCACGCTATCTGTCGAGCAGTAGAAGTGTTATTGTGAAGTACTTTAATAAAGGTCATTTTGCATTATTGAATAGTGGAGTTATTTATTCAACAGTTTAGTGATTCCAACGTTAGTAGAAGGTAGCAAATAAGAGGAATTGCACTAAATTCGTTACAGTATCAAAATCATCAGTATCGAAAAAAATTGATTAAGCCATGTCCATCCGTCCGTCCGTCTGTCTATACGGTAACACGATAAATTGAATAAAACACGAGCTTATCTGGACCCAGAATAGATTGGTATTGAAAATGAGCGAAATCGGATGATAACCGCACCTACTTTTTGTATATATAACATTTTGGAAACGCACAAAAGACATGATTGTTTTGTAAATAAATCACCTAGAATGTTGAAATTTGACGTGTGGGCTGATATTGAGACTCTCGATAAAAATTTGAAAACAAATTTTTAAAATGGGCGTGGCACCGCTCGCATGTGATAAAATCAATTTTACAAATATTATTTTTCACAAATCAAAAATCGTTAAACCTATCGTAAAAAAATTCGGCAGAGAGGTTGCCTTTACTATAAAGAAAGCTTTGTAGAAAAATTAACGAGATCGGTTAAGGACCAATTTTGAACCCGACCCCTTTAGAATTGGCTGAAAGTTTTTCTTCTTTTTCTAGCTTACGAAAGACGTTTCTCAGAATTTTTTCAAATTTTTTCATCCAACTCAAAAAAATTATGAATTTAAAAAAAACACCGTTTTTGTTTCAAAATGCTATAACTTTTTCAAAAATTGACCGTTTGGGATCTTTTTTTTAAATTTGTTTTTAAATTTACTTTTCGGGAAAAATACAAACAAATTTTTAAAGTTTTTTTTTAAATTTTTCAGTTTTTCGAGATTTTTCGAATTTCGTCATTTTTTTTTTCTCATAAAAAACTTCAGTCAATTCTGCAATAATCCCCACTAATCCCGGAGTGGACGGATTTTTTTATATTTTTTTGTTTAATTGAAAAAAAAAAAAAAATTTCAAAAATAAAAATTTTTGTTTTTATCAATTTTACTTATATAACAAAAAAATGTAAGAAAATGATTTTTAAGTATTCGTTTCTTTATATATTATGGTAATCTACGATCAAAATAACCAGGATTAATGACTGACACAGTAAACATGTAAGTTTTCTAAAAATAATGTAACAAATTATGAATTTATTTTCTGGCGTTTAAATATTTTACAAATCCTTTGTTCATCTGAATTTGAAAATTTTTTAACATACAAACAACCATTTTTGTCAGGAATTATGCAATGTAATTGCTGAGTTTCTGTAATCGATTTTGTTTTCAAAAATCTTTCATTCAAATCTTTTACTGCTGTATTATAATCATCTTCTGGGGAAGACTTGACTGTAATGTTTGGCAAGTTGTCCGGATCAGAAGTCCATTTAAAAAGTCCTTCAGGTGTCGTTATTTGATTATCAACCGCGAGTTGGAGACTTGCTGTTGCTGCATATCGTTTGGTAATGCCACCAATACCACCACGGATCTTTGCCATGAGCAGTCGCAAAAAAGTGCCATTCGGCAGGAATGTCAAAATTATCTTCATGATAATATAAATTTACAAAATTTTGAAGTTTTTAAATTGTTGAGGAGCTCCATCATAAAAAGAAGAAATCTTGTCACAACATTCAGGAAAACTCTTCACATAATCAGTAAATATTTTAATAAAAACAGGAACAGCAATGGCATCATGCTTATTACAATCTGAAATAATTGCTAAGCTTTTGTGTTCAAGATTGCCATTTACTTTATAATAAATTACTAACGGAAAAATTGTTGCCTGGTTATTGTTCCAGTGAAAACCAGATGCCGCATTTTGCACTACGAATGCGTAGTTTTCTGCAAAATCACAAATAATAATAAATTCATTTGGTTTTAATATTTCTTTCAACGTTTTTAAAAATTTAGCTTGTTCTTTGGCGATGAATAAGTGAGGTAGAAGAGTTTTTAATTCACCACAAAAATCTTCAACAAAGTCTTCTTTAGGCTTAATAAAAGTTTCTAAACTGCTTCTCGGCTTTGATATCCAATACTTATAAGTAATATTCTCAATTTCGTGGTTCTCAAAACATGTCAGTAAAATATTAATCAATTCATCTACCCCTGGACAGTCATTACATCTACCCAAATAACATTGAAACGATGGGGTTTCACATATAATCAAAAAAAAAAAAGCGAGTCATTTTAATCGTAGATTACCATAATATATAAAGAAAAGAAAACTTAAAAATCATTTTCTTACATTTTTTGTTATATAAATATAATTGATAAAAAAAAATTTTTATTTTTGAAATTTTTTTTTCAATTAAATAAAAAAAAATATAAAAAAATCGGCCCACTCCAGGATTAGTGGGGATGATGGCAGAATTGATTGAAGTTTTTTATGAGAAAAAAAAAAAAAATGGCGAAATACGAAAAATCTCGAAAAACTGAAAAATTAAAAAAAAACTTAAAACATTTTTTTGTATTTTTTCCGAAAAGTACATTTAAAAACAAATTTAAAAAAAAAAGATCCCAAACGGTCAATTTTTGAAAAAGTTATAGCATTTTGAAAACAAAAACGGTGTTGTTTTTAAATTCATAACTTTTTTTAAGTTGGATGAAAAAATTTGGAAAAATTCTGAAAAACGTCTTTCGTAACCAAGAAAAAGAAGAAAAACTTTCAGCCAATTCAAAAGGGGTCGGGTTCAAAATTGATCGAAATGGGATGGAATATCCCATATACAAGATATTTAAAAGGGTCGTAGACGAATAAAATAAGCTATATCTAGCTTTATATCAATGGTATTTCATTTAACAAGTGGATGTATAACCATAAATGGAAAAACTTCAAATATTAAAAAATGGGCGTGGCACCGCCCCTTTAATGACTATGCAATTTTCTGTGTTTCGGGAGCCATAACGCGAAGAAAAATTAGTTCAGAATTGAACCATAAGTATATGTATTATTGTGCAGCTTTGTAACACTATTAAGCACCCAAAACAAACAACAACAGCATTTCATGTGTACAGCTGGGTATGTAATGTTCGGTTTCATACGAACTTAGACTTTCTTTCATGTTTATTCTAATATCGCAGTAATGCTTTCCTCCTTGTCATTGGATAATCTCATTTCAAATTAACTTATTGCGTAGAATCCTCAGGTGTCCTAATCGTATCTGTTTAGGCTCTTTGACTGTGCTTTTAATACACACTGTCTGATGGAAGTACATGGCAAACGAATTGGAATTCATACGAATGACAAATATCGGCGCTTTATGCATGATGAGAAGGTGGAAACTGTTGGAGATTTTCTCTATGGATGTCCTTCTCTAGCCAGTACACGTAAGCGATTTATGAAAAAACCAGGGGCTGAAACTGTTATTGCTTTTATAATATAAAAAATAAAAATACAGATTTTACTTTTATATGTGGACTTTTATGGAAAAAGTTCGAAAAATAAAAAGGATGCAAGATTCGACATGATATTTTTGTAGGGATACTTGGGAACTCAAACATTTTCACCTACGACAATAACTATTATTTTCCGTTGCTGTAAAAAACACATTATCGACTATTTAAGGAGCTGGTTCAGGGCAATGGATCCTCCAGTGATATCAGTATAACGTGATGTATCAGTGTTGGACTTTACTGCTGCAAAGTAACTTAAAACGTTATAAATCGAAAAAATGGTAAAGTTAAAACAAACATGTACGTAAATCTTGCCAAAACAAATTACTTATATTCGTAGGTTAATCGCCAATTTAATGTATTGACTAAGTGGCGGAGATGGAGTAGAACAATTTTTTCTATGACATATAACATATGTTCAATTAAGTTGCCTGCGCACTGACATACTAATTTATATGAAAATAAATTGTTCGAAAAATGATAAATGGCTCAATATTGCAATACTTTGGAGATTCATGTGCAATAGCGTAAATTTTTTAGCATAATTATGGCAAGAACTGTGGCCAGAATAGGAGATAATAAATAACAAAAATTGAGAAAAGTGCTCAATCACATATATTATTTTATATATTTACATACCACAGCGAATAATAAAACAGCAGTGACGATTTTCATCGATTGGTTTACTAAGAGGAACATGGTCCCAAATTGGATCAGGCCCAAGTTAGGAGGTCGACGGTTCTTGCTCTTCAAAAGGTGCAAAGGTCTGCACTATTATGCATAAGCGGGGCCATCCGCACAACGCCAATGGAGGCTATGAATGTAATGCTGAACGTACTACCCATAGATATGGTAGGCATAAAATATGCAGTATGTGAAGCTATTAGGCTGAGGAAACTGACCACATGATCCCACTGCAAACATACTGAAATTCTTGACAGATTCTGCATACCAGAATGAACAGATTTCTGCAAACTACATACCAACTTTAACAAGGGATACGAACCCAGATTGGCCCACAGACAGCATTCAGATCTCCACAGATGGACCCAAACTGGATAACAGGGTCGGAGGGGGTGTCTTTCAGAATGATTAGACATACAAAGACCGTTTCGCCTTCCGGATCACTGCAGTGTATTTCAGGCCGAGCTTGCGGCCATACAAGACGCTGTGGACTGCCTTAGGCAGGAGGCAGTTTCTCAGAAGCACATTTATATTTTCACAGACAGCAAGCATCACTGAAAACCCTTGACTCTTTCACAATTCAACAGTTTACTCTGCATCTGGTATAGGTGCCGGGACATAAGGGCATACCAGGTAATGAGTTGGCGGATGAGCTTGCAAGAAAGAGTACCTCCCTTCCACTTTCGCTATCCTGGAAGAGGTTGGGCATGCCGATCTCCACCTGCCAGCTCAAGATAAAGGAGGCTCTACTGATGGAAGCCGGAGCAAGGTGGAAGCATCATGATAGATGCCACATGGCAAAACTCACATGGCCGGAATGGAATGAGAAGAGATCGCGAGAGCTTCGCACCCTTAGTTGTAGGTCTTTTCACTGGTCACGTTTGTATTGGACCGCATGTGGAAAGGATTGGCGCTCCATTTAATGATTATTGTAGAAGCTGCGGCAACGAAGAAGAGCCTGCAATTATTAGGCATCTACTTAGCGAATGTACAGCGCTCGGTAGAAAAAGGCAACGTTTCATGGGCAAGATGTTTCTTAAGGATCTAACTAATATAGCTGAGGTAAATGCACGACGCTTAGTTAGCTTCACAAACTCAATGAAGTGGTTTGATTACGAGAGTAGGAACAATCCGCGTGGTTTCACAATGGGCCTATAAAGGCCTAGGTGTGCCGCTCTAACATGGACGGCAGCCATTTGAACCTAACCTAATCTAACTTAAGAGGGGTGACCCTACAGGAGAGATCTTGCACAAAATATGTATAGGATTCATTCTAGATAGTAAGCTGTCGTGGAGGCTCAATGTTGAGGAGGGAGTGAGGAAGGCGTTGATGGCACCTTATCCGTGTAAAAGAATGCTGATGGGTTTATCGTCTATCTCCCCCTCTTATTGGTTATTTACAGCGATTGTAAGTCCTACCTTATATATATTAATCCCTCACCTCATCATCTCTGTATCGCTAACGTTAAACAGTGTAAACTTTGTTTAATAATATGTATGCTAATTTAAATTTAAACTTCTTTTGCTGAAAACTGGAAAGCCTAATGAAATTAGTTACTTATTGTATTTGCAACCAATTACACGCAAACATATGTATCTGTATCACCTGAAAATAAGGGTACCAGTGCGTATACGTAACAATTTTTTGTTTGTTAAAAAAAGGCGTGTTATATAAAAATAAAGGTAATATAAGCGTGTTTAAAGTAGCAACACTGCCAGCCAGCATCTGTCCCCATGACGCCTCCTGTACCGCTCTTTAACCACCCATTGACCTTTCTCTTGGTGTTTCCACGTGACTAGCAACAAAAGCTGCAACTTACTGCCACTACTCGGTATCCACGACTGGATTTTCTGCGCTGATTCCAGTCTAATCCTTCCTCTTCGCGCAATAAGCATCGAATGAGCTCGCGCTGTATTCAGAAGAATTTCCTTGAGATAAGAAGTATGACTCCTGTATAGGCGACACATCGAATGAGGCCTTCTAAAAAGTCAATAAAAGATCGCTCTATGCTTTATTATTGCGCTGCAGATTTAGTGTACTTTAAATTCTTTTAATTTATGAATATAATTTATGACGTTTTTTTTTTAATGATATGGAAAATTGGTGCACCGGATAGATCCGCCAATATTTTGGAGACGTTTTAGATTTTATCTTAGTAAATTTTCTTTCCGCTGCACATGCAAGAAAAAGTTGAAATTTTCTCCTCATTGTGACGCAGCTCATAACAAATTCAACTACATAGAGCAACAACGACTGCATTACGTCATGCCGTTAAATTTAATTGAGAGTAGAACAACAACAACAGCAATGAAATCAGATATCATAATTCAAATATACCTACATAAAAAAGAAAGAACCAAAACATTGTTGATAGTCGCGCGTTGAAAAGTGCTATACAAATTATGAAATACGTCAGACAAAGCAACAAAAAATGGGTTTGGGTGCAACATAAAACATTCAACGTTTAAACGCTTTTTTGTTGTTGTCGTTGGGGCTATTTTGTATCATTTTAAATTTTTTTATGTATACGAAATTTTTATTCATATACATATGTATTTATAACCAAATTATGCCTTGTAAAGCGTACGCCATACAGAATTTATGAGGGGTGAGACATAAGGTGAAACAGATTAATTTCAACATCAAAAATAAGTAAATTCAAGAGAATAAACGGCATTCAAAAAAACAATTTTTCTCAAATAAAAAGCTGTTATAGCTGTGACTGAGAAGGGCGAAACCGAAGGTTAAAAGCGGTCAAAGCATGACGTAGATTTTGATCGATTCCTCAACCCGTTATATTGTTAAAAAATTTATATTTAACAACAAGTATGACGTCATATGAAAATATATTTATATGTGCACTAAATGATTACAAATATCCAATTTGATTGATCGATTTTTCTAAATTTGTATTTACTTTTTTTTTTATTTTGGCAAATAAATCATCTGACAATGCAGTTAAGTATTCGGCAGTTTTGTACTTGGGTCTCGAAATATTTGAAATATTTGGCCATTCATCATTTTCCGAAAAATCCATTTTCATATACATATACTCGTACATATGACAGCGTGGAGCACAGTCAGGTTGAACATGTGTTAAATTCAGTAGACAAAAGCTTTTCAATCAGTTTCTGTCATTTTATCGTTTGTGTTTCAGTTAATTTTAAAGTTTCAAAATTTTTGGTAGTCACGAGCTCGATTTTCAGTATCAAATGAGATGAGTAAACATACAGGTTAACATTAAAATTAACTAGAGCTCGACCAGGCTCTACTGTACCGAAGAATATTTAATGATGAGCTGTACGAGTACCCCTGCGGGTTAGGGGGTCAGAATATTCCCGCGGTAGGTATGCCTGTCGTAAGAGGCGACTAAAGTACCAGATTTAAGGGGCTGTGTAGCGCAACCCTTCAGGTTGCCAGCGCAATATATAGCTTCTCCAAACCCAATTCTCAACCTCACCTATCCGCGGCGAATCCTGTTTCACGAACAGACGAGGCTCTGGCGATCCCAAGCTCCTCATGGAACTTGGTGGTGGGGAGGGAGGAAATGGCCTGAAGGTTTAATGTGGCCACATAAATCGTTCCCGAGATGGTCGCGCTAGCACCTTAATGGTGCTGTGGGACCGGAGCGTACCGGATCTGTATCCGGCAAATTACTATTACATCGATAACACTCCCCAAAGCCTTAGGGGAGCAACCTTGTCGCTACAACAACAACAACAACAACATGAGCTGTACGAGATTTATGTAGACACCAACACAGTCCATCGAACTTAAACACAGAGATTATGAATGAAGTATTATGCTCGGGTTAAAAAAGTGTTCTTATTGGATCCCACCTATGGATGCATTCCTCTAGAAAGACCTGGTGGAAAACGATATAAGCGCTTGGTGTGACCAATTGTCGCCAGTTAGCGCAACCCAGGAGCGACTGGCGCACCTTATTGAACGGTCATATCCTTTTTAAAGGTTAAGCGCCAATAAGTGAAACCACAACAAATGCAACTTTCTCAGTTACAAATAATTTAAATTTTTTTCAGAAGTGTCTTTGTCGGCTAATAATCAAAGACCGGTTAGAGATGTGATATCGATTTTATATCTGTTTCATAACAAACCAATAAGTCATCGTTAACAAATCGATAATATATTTGTAGTACTCTGATAAAGAACCCAGAACCTTTCGATGATAAATAGATAACTCAAATAAAACCCGATTACCTTTTCATAACAAATCGATAACTTTTACATGAGCATCGATGCCTTTTTGATAAAAAATTTATAAATTTTAATAAAAAAGTGTTCAATAAAATGGGAAAAAGGTGTGACTACATAACGATAACTATGCATTAATTGATAGATAACCTCATCATAACATATCGAAAAATTTTAGATAACAAAGCGGTAGCTCGTCAAAAGAAATTCAATACCTTTACTTTTCCTTTCTTTGAGATCAACTCTCCCAAATTCCGTTTTCAATTATGTTTAAGAAATTATTCTCCGTTTACTCATACACACTCCATTCCACCATCTAACACTTTATCTTCCATTTCTTACTATTTACGTATATACCATAACGAGATTGCTCGATGGTGATGGGGAGCTTTATCAATGTTGTTGTTCCAGAAAAATAATTGGTTCCAAAAACTAGCCGGCTTAAGAAATGTAGCCAATTCCAAAAAAAGAACCGTTTTTAAAGAAGTGACCAACTTGAAAAAAATAACAGGTTTAAACAAGTAAACGTGTCTTAGTTCGGGTGTAACCGAACATTATATACTCAGCGTGAGCTTCAATTGTACATTTCATTTCAGATAAATTACTTTTCTTTATAACACGTGGCACCGCCCGTTTAAAAAAAATGTCTCCCCATTTCCTCTTACAATAAAACTTGATAAGTGAAATATTGATTCAAAACTATTTTTTGCTACGTTATAGCTTATTATTTTCGTCTACGACCCTTTTAGAAATCTTTTATATAAAAGTGGGCGTGTTCTTTAAGCGATTTCGTCCAGTTTTTCTAGAAATATTTCCTGTTGTAGGAAAAATTTTTGTACCCAATTTTATCCGTTAATTTTTATTCGAGTTATGGCTCACGAAACAGAAAATTGCTTAGTGATAAAAGGGGTGGTGCCACGCCCATTATTTTAAATTAGAAATTCTTCCTATTCATTGTTACAAATCCACTTGGGAAATAAAATACCTTGATATAAAGCCCTTTTTTGCAAAGATATAACTTATTTTATTCGTCGACGACCCTTTTAATAATCTTTTATATAAAAGTGGGCGTGGTCCTCAACCGATTTCGTTAATTTTTCCTCAAAGGGCAACTATAGTAAGGGCAACTGCTCCGCCGATGTTTGTTACGATAGGTTTAACGATTTTTTGTCGAGGGTCTCCATTTCAGTCCACATGTCAAATTTCAACATTCTAGGTATATTATTTATTAAATTATCAGGTTTTTTGTGTTTTCCAAAATGTTATATATATAAAAAGTGGGCGTGGTTATCATCCGATTTCACTCATTTTCAATACCAATCTATTCTGGGTCCAGATAAGCTCGTGTACGGAATTTGGTGAAGAAACCGTAATACTTACTCAAGTTATCGTGTTAACGGACGGACGGACATGGCTCAATGACATTTTTTTTGATACTGATGATTTTGATATATGGATGTCTATATCTATCTCGATTCCACGCTGAATATAAAAAAGGTGGATCAGTCAGAAAAGTTACCGCTCCCTAAAAATATCCGGTTGAATAAATGTAAACGGTTAGAAAAAATAACTGGTTGCCAAAAAATAACTTGTTCAAAAAACTAGCCGGCTAAAGAGATGTAGCTGTCTTTAGAAAAGGTACCCAATTCCGTAACCGGCTTCAAAAAAAACAATTGGTTTCAAAAGAATACCAAGCTTCAAAAAAATAAGAGATTTGAAAAAAGTTAGATCCGCCAGAAAAGTAACGGGTTCCACAGTTGAAAAAAAAAAAACGGTAAGAAAAAATAAATGGTTTCAAAAACACAACCGGTTTGGAAAAAAAAAAGTAAACGGTTTCAAAAAAGTAAACGGCTTCAAAAAAGTAAACGGCTTCAAAAAAGTAACCGGATTCAAAAATGTACCGACAGAAAATATAGCGGCGTCCGAGAACATCGGGTTAAAAAAAAAAGATATAACCTACAAAAAATAATTGGCTTTAAAAAAGTAACCGGTTTCAGAAAAGTAATTGGCTTCAAAAATATAAACGGTTCCAAAAGATAACCGGGTTCAGAAAAGTTACCGGGTCCCGAAAATAAGATTCCAGGAGGTAACCGTTTCAGAAAATTAAGCGGCTCCATAAAATTAACCGGTTCTAAAAATGTAACTGGTTCTAAAAAGAAACCGGTTCCAGACTCCAGATAGTATACATACAATGTTAACATTAAGTATTCTTCTCTCTGTGAGTTACAAAAAATATTTGTCACAAACGAACGCATTGAAACTGCTGTCAAGCTTAGATTGAATAACTTTAAAGACGCTATAAATAAGAAAAAGTAGCGTAAGAACCGCTTTAAGCAAAGAAACTGAACATCTGATTGTATAGTTAATACTGAAGCGATTTTCCTACGCATACGGAAATTTACTTAGCTAACTTTTATTTACTTAAATCCGTGCTTATTTATGTATATAAGATCATAAGAGATTTAATTGGGTTCTATCATGCGATTTATTATGACATACTTTGAAAATATTACCATTGCAGTAATACATTCTGATCTAATCTTAATTGATGAATGATTTTTATTTTTATCTTATCGTGCGCCGAAACAAATCTTCTGCATCTTAAAAACCTTGAATGTATACCCAAACTATGTCATGTAACAAAGTATATCTACATATTCATTGAGGTATGCGCTGGAAAAATATTTTACTATAAAACGCTGATTAATTATATTGAAAAGACATAAAGAAGCGCACACCTACAAAAACACATACATACAACCGACTTAGTGAGAAAAGCTTATAGAATTTTATGCTATGTCATTACTCACCTTGGTATCTTGTCATATGAATCCCACGAAGTTAAGCAATTATAAGACGAGTATCGACTGCTACTCGCCATGTTACACAATAAATTATCCATCGGAGTTTAATTTCGCTGTGACAGTGTAGGTGCATGCGTGTATGTGAGTGTTGTTTGTGGATGACAATAAAATGGGAATGAAAGAGGTATACAAGAAAATAAAGTAAAAATCTTAGCTCGATAGCGATACTCAATTGATTGTTTGAGTTATTGAAATAAAGTTTAAATTTTGTATGCTTATATAAAATTTAGTTGTGGTAGCGAATTTGGGTCGCCATGGCGTATGAGTAATAGTGCTTTGTGTAGTAGAAGTAGTACGATCTCACACTTATGTGCATATGTTAGATAGTAGATATGGAATTTTAAACTATCATATGTAACAGCCAATATATTTTACAAATCGTTGTATGAGTATAAATATGTATTTGTATATTTATGTATATGTGCGCGTATATATCCGTATTTCCAATGAGTAATGCTATATTTTCGCTTGTTATGTCAGTTGCTAACAAATGTCAAATGATACTCTAGCGTATTAAATTCGTGAAAAAGTTGAAATGTTGAATATATTGCAGTTGCTTATTTTTGTTGTTGTATTAGTTTTTTTTTATTAGTTGCAGCATACAAGTTTGTTTTGTTTCGTTTTGCTTCAGGAAAGTTAAATCACAGTTGAATTGCTGTCATGTCAAATTGTTGTGTTTGTTTTGCTTTAGTTGCTGTTGATGTTATTGCTTAAATCTCTCTTCACTTTTCTCTCCTCCTAACACTTGTGCTTACTTAATGGTAGTAATAAAGTATGCCAGTTAAAGCAGTAATTGTTCCTTCGAGCTAAATTTAATGTTAGTTATTTTTAGTGCTTAAACTTTATAGTTATATTGCAGCCATTTTTTTGTTTTCATTCTTTTGCTTCGCATGTCCAGTGCTTATCTCTTTTCATATTTTCATTTAGTACTTCGTTTTATGCGTAATTTAGTTTTTATGGCCTTTTTTCTGCACTTTTTTTTTTATTTTATTTAGCATCATATTTATAATCTTTTTTCATGAAAAATATTGTTGGTTCATAGTTCCAAAAAAAAAAAAAAAAATCACAAATATATCTTTGTTTGTTTTTGTAGTTTCTTAGTGCTTTGCTGATATCGACTATGGGTAATATGCGTTTTATCAAAAGATTATTAGTCAATAAAAAGGACAGGCACTAAATTTCTTTAGCACTTAACAAAACAAAAACTGTTTGACATTTGCTGAAGGCATACACGAATAAAAAGATGATTGGAAACATAAACAAACACATTTTTCATGCTTATCGGAAGTGATCCCTTTTGTATTCAGCGTAATTCTCAAGTCATGAAAAAAACTGATGTAATAATCAGGGGTAGAGTTGTACAATTTTATATTTTTATAGGAGTGATTCGAAATTATCCCAAGTGATATAACCCCAAGTTGTTTATTTCAGATTATTTCATCCCTACTGCAGTTAAATAACTCGTATATCTTAATTAGATTTGTGACTCAAAGTGGTGATAACATGATAAAATCTCAATAATCTCCTTGCCTGTTTCCACTGTTCTACCATTACTACATTCAGAGATAAGCAGCATGAAATATTCCATTAGAATGGTAGATGCCACGCCCCTTTCATATATCAAACTTATTTTTTCCCTATGTCCATCCCTGGACGACTTCTAGTAGTTATTCCAAAGTTGGTTATGATCGGTCGATCCGTTTAGGACGTAACCCGATCTATACCTACATACATACAAAATTTGAAGTTTATATATATAGCATATATAGCATGATTACTCTAATATTTTATATACTTTGTTATCGAAGAAGTAGAACACTACTTGGAATTTGGATTGGCTGAGTTCAATTCCAGTTCTCGTAAATGTCCACCTCACTCGCAAACATATTTTATTACTCAAATATTTCAAAACGCATCACGTTTGCTTAGTGATAAAACGATACGAGTACTGAGTGAGTTGCATCGATACTTTTCCGAAAAATACTCGACTATTTTGTACTCGATGCTTCTTACCCAGTACTGAGTAAAGAATCGATACTTTACTTCGATACTTTTCCCCGATATTTTACCAAGTGCCGATGGTCTACATGTTTAAGGTCAACAAAGTTCAGTCAACAAATTGGGTTAGGTTAGGTTGAACTGGCTGGTCCATGAGGACCTCACATAGACTGAATAAGTCCGTAGTGTTACCAGAAGTTTGTTTTAACGACCAAACTGAAAAACCCTAACAAAAACCAGGACCTATGTTATAAAATAACTCCGTCCTCTTGGCAAATACTAGAAGCTTCCTAGGATTTAAGCCACTTGCTGCTTCTAGATCTAACAGCTGTGTCACTCCTAATAGCTGGAGTCTTAGCTTGGCAAGCGCAGGTCAAGTGAACAGAACGTGATCGATCGTTTCCTCCTTCAGCCAGCAATTCCTTCATTTGCTATCACTGACCAAGCCTAATTTAAAGGCATGTGACGCCAGAAGGCAGTGTTCAACCAGAATACCCGTCATGAGTCTACAGTCCGCTCTTTTTAATGATAGAAACAACTTTCTTAGTCTAAGGTTGTAAGATCTACACATAATCTTCGACACTTTACAGCCCCGCGCCTGAACCCACGCCTTTCCCGTTTGGTCGATCATGTGCACCTCTCGCCTTGGCTTAATCTCGCCCAATCTAATTGGGACATCTATGGAGCAATCTTCAAGGGATGCGCCCTTTTTAGCTAGTTCGTCCGCTTTTTCATTCCCATCTATTCCCATATGCCCTGGGACCAAATACAGATGTATGCTTCTCCCTCTCCCGAGAGACTGCTTTTTGATGCTGTGCTGTGCGAGGTTATTGCTTTAATTGCTTGACTGTCAGTATAAAAGTTAACTCGATTGCAGCTTGGGCTATTTTCTTCCAGGGTTTCTACTGAATTGGTTGCGGCTATTATTTCCGCTTGGGAAACTTACAATAATCCGGCAGCCTGTAGGATCTGTTTTTATCCGGATCAGCAGAGTATACCGCATACCCTACTCCTTCTACTACCTTGGAACCATCTGTTTACACATGTATCGCCTCGTCCGCCATTTGAGCACACTTGCGCCAACCGTCCACCTCTATTGTGGCCTTAAGATCTCCCTCGAAGCACAGATAGGGAATCATGTAGTCTGTTCGTCTTGTGATTGATGACGCTATACTACTATGGCCGTATGGTCGGCACTCAAGCTGCCCCGAGGCACCGAGCATGGTTGCAGTTGTTAACGCTATGTTCTTTGCTACCAGGTCTACAGGTGGAATGTGCAGAATGGCATACAGTGCTGCTGTCGGGGTTGTTGTCAGGGCTCCCGTAATGCTAAGCATTGATAGTCTGCATTCCCTCTCTAATTTTTTGAGCTAGGTTGTTTTTGTGTGGCTTTCCGCCAAACAAGAACTCCATAGTATAGGATAGGGCTTACAGTCGCCCTAAAAACCCAATGAGAAAGCGAGAGCGATAAGCATTCTTTTACATGCATAAAGTGCCGTTGAAGCCTTCTTTACCCTCTCCTCCACGTTGAGCTTCCATGACAGCTTACTGTCTAGGATGATTCCTAGATACTTTGTGCAAGGTTTCTCTTGTAGGGTCACCCTCCTGACTTAGGCCTGATCCAATTTGGACCTTGTACCTCTTTGTAAAAAAGACCATATCCATCTTACCCGCGTTGACTTTCAGCCGGATATTTGATGCCCAGGTATGAATATCCCGAAGCGCCCGATCTAGCAAAGAGCTAATCGTTGGAAGGCACTTTCCACTTATAACAATTGCAACGTCATACGCGTAAGCCGTAAGTTTTACGGGGGTCTCATCAAATCGCCTGAGCAGTTGGTTGATGACCAGCGTCCACAGCAGAGGTGATAGCACCCCTCCCTGCGGCGTTCCCCTGTCCATTGATTTCGTGGCCTCGTACAATCCCCATTTTGATGTAATCTTCCTTCAATTTAACATGCAGCCGATCCATCTGGTTAAGGCTGGATGTACTTTAATGTAAGTAAGACCATCCATAATCGCCCATTTAGAAACATTATTGAAAGCCCCGGCGATATTTAAGAATATTACTGGAGCATACTCCTTATATTCCATAGCTTTCTCTACGCTTATTATTACCCTATACAATGCGGTGTCTACCGACTTGCCTTTGGTGTACGCATGTTGTGTTGTGGAGAGTAGCTTTTCATCCACGTTGTACTTTATGTACACATCTATTACTTAGCCTCTCAAAGGTTTTGAGCAGAAATGATGTTAAGCTAATGGGTCTATAATCTTTGGGATACGCGTGACCGAACTTACCCGCCTTTGGTAGGTAGCAGTTCTCCAAGAGTGTGGTACATGATTCAGTCTTATGTACCAGAATCGAATATTATTTTAAACCATTCCACGAGCGCCCTACTTGAAACTTGTAGCATATCAGGAAATATACCACCTGTCAACAAACTAACCTGAGCAAAAACTAAGATCATCGATGATGTGACAAAAACTCCATATTTCACTAAAACAGACTTTATGAAAATGGAATGGGAGACGATTTCTGCACATGGCGTTAGAAGAAAAGTATATGTTTAGTGTCCAGAATCACTAACTCCAACAAAATTATGAAAAGCTGCTAACTCCATAAAATTTCAAGACATTTTAAATTGTCATGCATTGGAGCTTTTCGTTCTACTGTAAAATTTTTATGAATGGAGTTAGCAGTTTTACAGCGTTGTTGCCGATATAGTGGTACTGAAAACGGTTGGAATCAGATTACGTCCACGTCCAACTTCAAAAATGGAAAAATGATATAATGCCAAACAAATACTGATGAAGTGGTTAAACTTGACGAGTGTATTAACTTTACTATGCACAAAAAATGTGTTACAACTTTGTAAAATGGGCGGGTCATCGCCCACATTAAGTAGAAGAAAGCTTAAGGCTTTTGAAAGCCGTAAATGAAAAGCCGTTGGTGTCACTTTGATCTGAGAAAAATCGGATAAAGACCCCGATAACCTAAAAAATATGTGTTTACTGTTTTAATTATAACAAAATTTGCAATATATACAAGTCATGATATGGTATCTATTTAGTTAATATCTCCACAAAATATTTATTGCCATAAAAAAATACTTGCCTACAATTACCTCCGAGGAGATTTAAGCCGAGCTTCTCTTCTAAATAGCTTCATGGTATTTTTAATTTTCCTTACAAATTGGTGGACGAGACCTTCATATATTATGCCGACTCCAAACCGCATCTGCAAGTCATAGGAACGTTACGGATAAGCTTTTCATGGCAGAAATGTACTCGGAGTGCTTGCGAAATCACCACCAAAGGGCCACCCCGTTTAGAAAACTTGTTTCTAACTGAAAAAGCTTTTTTATCGAAATTTGGTAAGTACTTAATTATTTTTGTACTCAGTTGAGCAGAGCTCACAGAGTATATTAAGTTTGATTGGATAACGGTTGGTTGTACATATATAAAGGAATCGAGATAGATATAGACTTCCATATATCAAAATAATCAGGATCGAAAAAAAATTTGATTGAGCCATGTCCGTCCGTACGTCCGTCCGTTAACACGATAACTTAAGTAAATTTTGAGGTATCTTGATGAAATTTGGTATGTAGATTCCTGAGCACTCATCTCAGATCGCTATTTAAAATGAACGATATCGGACTATAACCACGCCCACTTTTTCGATATCGAAAATTTCGAAAAACCGAAAAAGTGCGATAATTCATTACAAAAGACCGATAAAGCGACGAAACTTGGTGGATGAGTTGAACTTATGACGCAAAATAGAAAATAAGTAAAATCTTGTTCAATGGGCGTGGCACCGCCCACTTTTAAAAGAAGGTAATTTAAAATTTTTGCAAGCTGTAATTTGGCAGTCGTTGAAGATATCATGATGAAATTTGGCAGGAACGTTACTCTTATTATTATATGTACGCTTAATAAAAATTAGCAAAATCGGAGAAGGACCACGCCCACTTTAAAAAAAATTTTTTTTTTTAAAGTAAAATTTTAACAAAAAATTTAATATCTTTACAGTATATAAGTAAATTATGTCAAGATTCAACTCCAGTACTGATATGGTGCAAAAAAATACAAAAATAAAAGAAAATTTAAAAATGGGCGTGGTTCCGCCCTTTTTCATTTAATTTGTCTAGGATACTTTTAACGCCATAAGTCGAACAAAAATTAACCAATCCTTTTGAAATTTGGTAAGGGCATAGATTTTATGACGGTAACTTTTTTCTGTGAAAATGGGCGAAATCGGTTGATGTCACGCCCAGTTTTTATACACAGTCGTCTGTCTGTCCTTCCGCATGGCCGTTAACACGATAACTTGAGCAAAAATCGATATATCTTTACTAAACTCAGTTCACGTACTTATCTGAACTCACTTTATCTTTGCATGAAAAATGAACGAAATCCGACTATGACCACGCCCACTTTTTCGATATCGAAAATTACGAAAAATGAAAAAAATGCCATAATTCTATACCAAATACGAAAAAAGGGATGAAATATGGTAAGGTGATTGGATCGCTTTATTGACGCGAAATATAACTTTAGAAAAAACTTTATAAAATGGTTGTGACACCTACCATATTAAGTAGAAGAAAATGAAAAAGTTCTGCAGGGCGAAATAAAAAACCCTTAAAATCTTGGCAGGTATTACATATATAAATAAATTAGCGGTATCCAATAGATGATGTTCTGGGTCACCCTGGTCCACATTTTGGTCGATATCTGGAAAACGCCTTCACATATACAACTGCCACCACTCCCTTTTAAACTCTCATTAATACCTTTAATTTGATACCCATATCATACAAACTCATTCTAGAGTCACCCCTGGTCCACCTTTATGGCGATATTACGAAAAGGCGAACACCTATAGAACGAAGGCCAACTCCCTTTTAAAAATACTCATTAACACCTTTCATTTGATACCCATATTGCACAAACGAATTCTAGAGTCACCCCTTGTCCACCTTTATGGCGATATCTCGAAAAGGGGTCCACCTATAGAACTAAGCCCCACGCCCTTTTAAAATAATCATTAACACCTTTCATTTGATACCCATATCATACAAACAAATTCTAAAGTCACCCCTGGTCCACCTTTATGGCGATATCTCGAAAAGGCGAATACCTATAAAACGAAGGCCCACTCCCTTTTAAAATGCTCATTAACACCTTTCATTTGATACCCATATCGTACAAACGCATTCTAGAGTCACCCCTGGTCCATCTTTACGGCGATATCTCGAAAAGGCGTTCATCTATAGAACTTAGGTCCACGCCCTTTTAAAATACTCATTAATACCTTTCATTTGATACCCATATCGTACAAACGCATTCTAGAGTCAACCCTGATCCACCTTTGTGGCTATATCCCTAAATGGCGCCCACCTATAGAACTATGGCCCACTCCCTCATAAAATACTCTTTAATGCCTTTCATTTGATACACATGTCATACAAACACATTCCAGGGTTTCCCTCGGTTCATTTTCCTACATGGGTATTTTCCCTTATGTTGTCACCATAGCTCTCAACTGAGTATGTAATGTTCGGTTACATCCGAACTTAACCTTCCTTACTTGTTTATGATAGCAAATGTTGTGCAGCTTCTTATGGAACACGATATTATAATATTTATGACTAGTTTCTTTTAAATCATTTCGTTCGTGACGTTTCTCTTTAAACTTATCCTGGGTGAATAATCTGTGGTTTTTTCCAACCCTAAACTTACGTACTTGTTTTCTACTAAATTCAAAACATACGATTCGTTTAAGAAAAAAAAAAAAACATTTCTTCGCTTTTGGTAAAAATTCCAAAGTACTCACTTATATTGAGTATACTCGATACCTCTAACTGAGTATGAGTACTAGGATCGACACCTTAATCCGAATATTTTAAATGATCACCGGAATCGATGCTTCTTTCAAAAGTTCTACGTACGTTTACTCGTTTCCTCATATGCCAATACTAATATACAGCTCTATCTCCATTATACAGAAATAAGCTTATTTTAGGATGTGTCTTTCAGGAAGATTGATTTTGTTCGTCCCCGAAATCAACCACTTCCATAAAAAGGTGTATTGTAAACATTTTGAAAAAGTTATTAAATGCTGCATACCGTCGATCTATCGATATAATCAGCTGTAGTTTATAGAAATAATCACGTGGTTGGGCTTTTAGCTATAAAGCTTATTTAGTCATTACTGTGTTTATAGATTTTTGCTTCACTTCCTTGGAAGTGCTAACATATTGTGACGATTATGAGTGACACTAAGTAATACTCACATCCCTAGTCTGATGCTAGGTAAATAAAGTCACAACAACAATAAAGCAGACAGTCACTTGTATCTACATAAACGAATCAATCATTATGTCTACACATATGTAGGTACACGCAGCTGAGAAGCAAGGCACCACCACATGCATATATCTGAGATACTCCTGAAAGCATGCAATGAGAGAAGCTATAAAATCATGCTATTGCAGTTACAGCTGAGAAATTTGAGAGCTGATGGCCAACAAGTAGATTATGAAAATGAAGCGCCTAGAAGATGCGAACAAGGAAATCAGAGAGTATAAAAGGCAGCAAATGTAGAGGCGCTGGAATTCAGTTTTATTTGAGCTATCAATCAGTTTGGTTGTTAAGCAAGCTAGTTGCAAAGTATAAGTGTTATTGTAAAGTACTTTAATAAAGGTAATTTTTCCATTATTCAATATTGGAGTTATTTATTCAACAGTTTAGTGATTCGAACTTAGCAGAAGGGCAAATAAGAGGATTTGCATGTAAATTCGTTCAATATGTACACTCACACAATTGTATAAACTTAGCTCTGTACTGTTATTCACTTAAACTGCATAGCATGTTTGTAACTTACAGCATTTACTAATACTTTTTCTAGTAAACTGAAATCCCTTTTTATTGCCTTTATGAAATCGCATGGGATTTGTAAGTCCATTTATCGAATTAGTGGTGCTGTAATTTTAAGTGTTGATGCAATAAACAGAACAACCCCGAGAATGGTGTGCATCTAAATCAATCAGGTGGAAGTGTTAACTTTGAAATTGTATTCAGTAGAGAAAATGGGTATGAAGCTAATATATGGCGTAGTCACAGTAGTAATTTTAAAGGACTAGTAAGGATTTGTATGTTACAAAGGAACATTTGTGCAGATTAACACAATACCAATGCTAGAGCATATACCAGCATTGCCGAATAGAAACAGTAGTAAGCCTCTTTGTAAAATTGCTAAAAATTTACCAATAAAATATTTAGTCTTATCAGTAAAGACATTGTAGATTTCAATGGGATGCAGGTATGAACTCTAGCGGACAATTTTTGAGCCTATCTTAAGCTGAAGGTCCTGGGTTCCCTCCCCGGTCAAACAACATAAAAAAATTTAGAAACACATTTTTTCAATTAAATGGAAAGTTTTCTAAGCGTGGTTGGCCATCAGCAGTGATTGAGCAAACACTCCGAATATATTTCTGGAAAGCTTCTTAGTTAAAACTCAGCTGCCTTGCAGATGCCGTTCGGATTCGGCGTAAAACAAGTCAGTCCCTTACCGCCAATTTGAAGAAAAAATAAAAAAGGAACACGGCGAAAATTGGAAGAGAAGCTTAACCGAATAGAATGCTTGTGCATTATCTTTCTGCTGAGTAATGGGGAAGGCAAATCCCATCTTACTCAAGAGAAATGTTGGTAAATTTACAGTTTCCATATGGACAGTGGGGAAAAGCTGTCTTACGGAGCAGAGTTGGTAAACAAACACCTCTAATCTTAAGGTAAGGCCTTTCCAGCCAACATAGCAGCTGGTAGCTGCTTCACTCACCTTCGAGGAAGTGTCCCTATTAAGTTTTAGTTTGATATCCTGTACATTCACGCATATGAATAAGTTGAGAATTACTTTTTTATTGCGTGACAGTGAACGCAAAATTGAAATAAAAAATAGAAAAAGTATTAGATTGAAAACTTGAGTACCTACATCACAATGAGTATATGAGCATTGCTACGATGATTTCTTTAAGATGAAACTGTTTTTGTGCATAATTTATCACGTGCATTAAGATACAATGCGGTACACGGGCTTATCTGAACCCAGAATAAATTGTTATTGAAAATTAGTGAAATCGGATGATAACCACGCCCACTTTTATACATATAACATTTCGGAAAGCACAAAACACTTGATTATTTAGTAAACAGTAACCTAGAACGTTGAAATTTGACGCGTAGATTGATATTTAGACTCTTGATACTAGTTTGAAAATGGGCGCGGCACCGCCCACTATATCCTACAAATAATATGAATATTAAATTAAAAACCGTACATTAACAAATCCAGCAGAGAGCTTTCCTTTTCTATAGGGAATGCTTCTAAGAAAATTTAACGAAATCGGTCAATGACCACGCCCACTTTTGAATAAAGATTTTTAAAAGGGTCGTGGACGAATAAAAGAAGTTACATCTTTGCAAAAAAAGCTATATATCAATTATATTTCTTTCCTAAATGGAATTTTAATAGGAAATTTAAAAAATTTTATTTTTTAAAATGAGCGTGTTAACGCCCCTTTTATGTCTAAGCTATTTTCTATGTTTCGGTAGCCCTCACTCGAAGAAAAATTACCGGTTAAGGTAAGGTACAAATATTTTCCTTATAGGAGGAAATATTTTTAGAAAAATTGGGACGATCAGTTAAGGACCACGCCTACTTTTAAATAAAAGAAGTATAAAACGGTCGTAGAAAAGAATAATAAGATAAATCTAAGCGAAAAATAGTATTATATCAATAAGAGCAGAGCCCACAGAGTATATTACCTGTGATTGGATAACGGTTGGTTGTACAGGTATAAAGGAATCGAGATAGATATAGGTTCCATATATGAAAATCATCAGTATCGAAAAAAAATTTGATTGAGCCATGCCCGTCCGTCCGTCCGTTATCACGATAACTTGAGTAAATTTTGAGGTATCTTAATGAAATTTGGTATGTAGGTTCCTGGGCACTCATCTCATATCGCTGTTTAAAATGAACGATATCGGACTATAGCCACGGCCACTTTTGCGATATCGGGATTTCGAAAAACTGAAAAAGTGCGATAATTCATTACCAAAGACGGATAAAGCGATGAAACTTGGAAGGTGAGTTGAACTTATGACGCGGAATAGAAAATAAGTGAAACTTTGGAAAATAGGCGTGGCACCGCCCACTTTTAAAAGAAGGTAATTTAAAAGTTTTGCAAGCTGTAATTTGGCAATCGTTGAAGATATCATGATGAAATTTGGCAGAAACGTTACTCTTATTATTATATGTACGCTTATTAAAAATTAGCAAAATGGAGAACGACCACGCCCACTTAAAAAAATTTTTTTAAAGTCAAATTTTAACAAAAAGTTTAATATCTTTACAGTATATAAGTAAATTATGTCAAGATTCAACTCCAGTAATGATACGGTGCAACAAAATACAAAAAAAAAGAAAATTTCAAAATGAGCGTGGCTCCGCCATTTTTCATTTAATTTGTCTAGGATACTTTTAATGCCATAAGTCGGACAAAAATTTACCAATCCTTGTGAAATTTGGTAGGGGTTTAGGCTCTAGGAGGATAACTGTTTTCTGTGAAAAAGGGCGAAATCTGTTGAATCCACGCCCAGTTTTTATACACAGTCGCCCATCTGCCCTTCCGCTCGGCCCTTACACCGATAACTTGAGCAAAAATCGATATATCTTTACTAACCTCAATTCACGTACTTATCTCAACTCACTTTGTATGGTATAAAAAATGGCCGAAATCCGACTATGACCACGCCCACTTTTTCGATATCGAAAATTATGAAAAATGAAAAAAATGCCATAATTCTATACCAAATATTAAAAAGGGATGCACCATGGTAATTTGATTGGTTTATTGACGCAAAATATAACTATAGAAAAAAACTTTGTAAAATGGGGGTGACACCTACCATATTAAGTAAAAGAAAATGAAAAATTTCTGCAAGGTGAAATCAAAAGCCCTTGGAATCTTGGCAAGAATACTGTTCGTGGTATTACATATACAAATAAATTAGCGATACCCGACAGATGATGTTCTGGGTCACCCTGGTCCACAGTTTGGTCGATATCTCGAAAACGTCTTCACATATACAGCTACCACCACTCCATTTTAAAATACTCATTAACACTTTTCATTTGATACCCATATACTACAAACGCATTCTAGAGTCAACCCTCCACCTTTATAATGATATCTCGAAAAGGCGTCCACCCATAGAACTAAGGCCCACTCCCTTTTAAAATACTCATTATACAACAAACGCCTGAATGGCGTCCATGTATAGAACTATAGCCCACTCCCTCTTAAAATATTCTTTAATACCTTCCATTTGATACACATGTCATACAAACACATTCCAGGGTTTCCCTAGGTTCATTTTCCTACATGGTGATTTTCCCTTATTTTATCTCCATAGCTCTCAGCTGAGTATGTATTGTTCGGTTACACCCAAACTTAGCCTTCCTTACTTGTTTCAATTAAAAGAAAGGTTTTCTAAGCGGGGTTGCCCCTCGGCAGTGATTGAGCAAACACTCCGAATATATTTCTGGAAAGCTTTTTAGTTAAAACTCATCTTCCTTGCGGGTGCCGTTCGGATTCGACGTAAAACAAGTATGTCCCTTACCGCCAATTTGAAGAAAAAAATAAAAAGGAATGCGGCGGAAATTGCAAAAGAATAGAATGCTTGTGCATTATCTTTCTTCTGAGTAATGGGGAAGGAAAATTCCTTCTTACTCAAAAGAAATGTTGGTAAATGTACGGTTTCCATATGGACAGGGGGGAAAACCTGTCTTACGGAGCAGATTTGGTAAACAACCCCCTCTGACGTAATTTAGTTATAACTGATACGTTATCAACGTCGCCACGTGCTTCGAAGAATTATTATTTAAAATATCGCTTCCACGCAATAATTTAATAAGTTCCAAATAGATTGAAATTCAATACGATTTACGTTTGCTTACAGAAAGCTAGCTAGCAGGTTTATACTGCCAAATCTATGTATGTTTTAACCTCTGTATAGAAGTTGTGTAAATTTCACACCTGCGAAATTGTAATCTTAACGAAATTGAAATATAATTGCACATTTGCATGTATCAAATTTTTTTCCATTTTGGAGTTCCTGTCCTGTAAGAAAGTAAGACATGTGGTTGTTTTTTAGCTTAACCACTTTTTAAATATCATTATCTCCCATTTAAGCGGATAGGGGTGGAATCTGTAGGTAAAAAGAAACCGCATTTGTCAACACTGGGTGCTAATATTTTTGTAAAAAATTTTAAATTTGAAAGACATTTATAATTACATATAACAAAAGTGACAAATTTAGAAAGTTTTATTAATAAATAAATACTTGACGTCATTTATCTCCGAAGAGCTTAAGGCCGAGCTTCTCTTCCAGCTTTATCTTGCTTCTTTAATTATATTCAGCGTGCCTTGCACACTGAGTGAATTAACTTTGGTAACATAATGGTTGTTTGTACAGGTATAAAGCAAACGATATAGATTTTATATATCAACATCATCAATAGCAAACAATTTTTTTTATTACGCCATGACGATAGACAAGTATTGATATATCTGCACCAAATGCAGTACACGGGCTTATCTGGACCCATAATAGATTGTGGCATTAAAGGTATTCTAGGCAAATTAAATGAAAAAGGGCGGGTCCACGCCCATTTTGAAATTTTCTTTTATTTTTGTATTTTGTTGCACCATATCATTACTGGAGTTGAATGTTGACATAATCTACTTATAACTGTAAAGATATTCAATTTTTTGTTAAAATTTGACTTTAGAAAATATTTTTTTACAGTGGCCCTATTTTTCTAATTTTTATTTAGCCCAAATATAGTAATAGGAGTAACGTTCCTCCCTAATTTCATCATAATATCTTCATCGACTGCCAAATTACCGCTTGCAAAACTTTTAAATTACCTTCTTTTAAAAGTGGGCTGTGCCACGCCCATTGTCCAAATTTTACTAATTTTCTATTCTCCGTCATAAGGCCAACCCACCTACCAAGTTTCATCGCTTTATCGGTCTTTGGTAATGAATTATCGCACTTGTTCGGTTTTTAGAAATTTTCGATATAGTTCATTTTAAATAGCGATCTGTAAGCGGACAGACGGACGGACGGATATGGCTCAATCAAATTTTTTTTCGATACTGATGATTTTGATATATGGAAGTCTATATCTATTTGGATTCCTTTATACCTTTACAACCAACCGTTATCCAATCAAAGTTAATATACTCTGTATGCAAAGCACGCTGAGTATAAATAATATTGTATTGTAACGAATTTAGTGCAATTCCGCTTATTTGCAACCTTCTACTAACGTTCGTATCGCTAAACTGTTGAATAAATAACTCTAATATTCAATAATGCAAAATGACCTTTATTAAAGTACTTCGCAATAACACTTCTACTTCTCGACAGATAGCGTGCTTAAATCAAACTGATTCCTGATTGCTTAGATTGCACTCTTTTATACTCTTCGATTTCTCTTTCCATACTTTTGTCGTTTCTAAAATTTACTTAGTTACCAGCTATAAAATTATAACTACAGATGCACGTGTATAGCTTCTCGTATGCGAGTGTATATGTGAGTGATACATCCAGCGATGACTGCCTATTGGGAGTATGTCAGATATATGCACGTGTTTCTGCGCATCTCTCCGTTGCTTGTATGGACATATGTATAGACATAATGATTGATTTGTTGATGTGCATACAAGTCACTGCTTAGTATTGGCTTAGAGATGATAGTATCCCTTAGTGTTGTTAATCTTCGTCACAGTATCATTGAGTTAAATTAGCAAGTTTTATTGTACGAGGAAATTAGGAGATTTTTTTTTAATGGGCGGTGCCACGTGTATGTACAAAATGAACTGTACAATTGATGGTCACGCTGAGTATATTATGTTCGGTTACTTCCGAACTTGAAAAACTTCCGAAAAATCAATTGACACACTGTTACTGTAAACTGGAAAATGGTTTTAAAAACTATTTTGAATGAGAGTAAAATGAATTTCTGCTATCTGCAAGCCGAGGGTTGCATTTCTGCAACCACCTAGCTGTTGGCAGCTATAATTTCGTAAGAGTAGAAGACCACCTATGGAAGCAGACGAAGGGCGAACTACGCTCGGCCAGAAGGAGGTGGTGTAGAATGGTTTAAGTTCATTTAATGTTGCAAGATGGCGACAGTAAGCCCAACGAAGTAGATACTGGTGCGACTTGGTGGGCGGCCATTTTCACTTAAGCCGTTAAGCGCAAATAAAGTAAGTAAGTTAGTGATAAACTGAAATACATTTAGCTAGAAAACTGCTAATAATTGAGCACATATGAGCTGAGTATATTTATTTGTATGATTTTTTCTCTCTATAATGTGCGGTTTCATTGATTTTGTGTTACGTGCATAAATTATTTATATGTAATTGTTTGAGTGCTTCTAATAAGCAATGCACTTGCTTGTGTTTTGTTCAAATATTCATGAATATGTCGTATGCAAGCATGTGAGTAAGTAAAAACGAATATGTCAGTGAACTTTTGTCGATACTTCATGCTAGCCATGACCCAAAAGTTGAATAGTCAACGAACGCTAAGTTAAAGTGATGGTCCACAGTGGGATGACGTTCGTTGCATTTATTTCGTAAGGATCCCCATGAGCGGTTCACTGAGTTCAATGAAATTAGAAAAACTTCATAACGAAAGGTATTATGCCGCTATAGTAATGAATATAACTCTCGATTCTGGTCAATGTACGATTGACTGTGATAGAAACAAAAGAAAACCATTAAAACAACTGCATTGATAATTTGGTTATGCCGTAAGTTGTATGTATCTATGTGTTTGTGTTTTTGTTTATTTTGTGTATTAGCATCAGTGCTGCCAGAGCATTTTCAGAAAAAAGCTAGATTTACAAAAATAAAAAGCTAAACAAGGCTGAATAAAAATGTTAAGGCTAAGAAAAAAGCTAAAAGTTTAAGGCAATTTTCTATGCGTTTTTACTTCCTTTAAATTAGGTCCCTTGAATATTTATAGAATATTTATATAGGTTAGAACACCGTGACAAAGGAACAAAAGGAGAAACAAATTCCGTTAGGTGGCGCACGGATCGAAAAAATTAGATAACAATTTGGAAATTTGAAACCGGGTTTTAAGTAACTTCTCGATCAGCGAGAGGCTAAAAATTTAAAGCTTAATTCAGAGGTCGGACCCAGATATTTAGAAAAATCAAACGGAACGGAGGGAATTTTGGGATTGATTTTTATGTAAATTCTTATTGAAGTACAGGCGTAAAACTTAACAGATAGGTTAAGACACCGAGGAAATGTAAGAAAAGGGGAATATAAAAATAAAAACAAAAAAATTGTATGCACTTCCTTTATATAAATGGACAAAAGTCAGCGAAAAATCTCTCCTTATATAAAGACATATTCTTGCTAAACTCTGATTTTTAAATTTTGACATAGAAATTCCAAAAATATGTATGAGAAGTAAAAATATAAAGGTGAAGCGCAATTGACTGACTAATAATATCTCGTTTCCTACCAACTTTCCAATCCAAGTAATGTAATTTTTTTAATAAAAGAAAAAAAATCGTTAGCATAGCATCTGCTTTGTTTAAATTTAAAAGGGTTACATGATAAATAAACCTCCACTATAGTTTATAAGTTTTCGTAAAATTTTTGAAGTAAGTGGTTTTTTATTTGTAAAATAAGAACGCCGATTAGACCATTTGCAATAAGGAAATCTACTTTTTGTCCTTTTAAAGAACTCACGGAAGATATAAACTCTACATTCCGAACTGCCTGAGAACCTCTTTTTCCAGTTTTTCGTATGTATTTTACACCGACTCCAAACGATATCTGGCAAATAAATTTTTGGAGGGAATATTTTCATGACGCTTTCTGTGCTAGCCGAACCACTGCCGGTGAGTGACCCCCGGTTAAATAAAGTTTTGAAATAGGTTATTATGAATAAAAATAGAGGAATTTTTTATAAGTCCAAGAATTTTATATGTGCAATAAAGCTTATAATAAGGTTGTACTATGACACACCAATCCTTATTCAATTTCATGTAAGCCTGATTTTGTGCAGCAAGTAGTTTCTTTCAATAAGGCCTTATGTAATAATAAAAATGTTATATTCTACCTTGAGGCTTATAATAATTCCTTACGTAAGTTTTATTTTATATGAGCTGTAAGCCTTACACACAACGGTATCTATCAAATAAATATTATGCCTGTTGACATAAGTACAGAAAAAACAAGGATTTATCCCACTCGTTTGGATGCAATTTGGAACGCAGCATATATATATTATTGCATAGGTCTTTTTTCTACATGTGGACTTAGTTAAATGTTTCTGAATTCATAAATTCAATTTCGCTCGGAAGTGGTTTCGAAGCAGATGAAACAGCCATAGAATCGAGTGGCAAACACACGGAACCAAAATCATATAAGGTTGATGCTGTCTTAATAAAGTTACTACGCCTCGATTTCTGCCTACCATAATGCCAACATTATCTGTTCCTTGGCCCCTAAAAATTTTTAAATCTAGCCCAAATTCATTGAATATTTTTAATTAAAATTGAATCTACAAAACAAAAATCTATAAAACTGTATGTCTACATTTTCTAAAATTTGTAGAAAAGCTAAAAAGATCTAAAAAATTAAAGAAAAACAAGTAAGAACGGGACTGTCTTCGGCTGTGCCGAAGACTTCATACCTTTCATGAATGAGGCTGAACAATAATTTTATCCCGTTCGTAATCTCCAAATAATCTGATGTATAAGATAAGAAATATACAGTGAACGGATGTACATACCTAAACGATTTTTAAGATAAATATAAAATAAAAAATGGCAAAAAACCTCCTTATCTGAACGAGCGGTTGTATGGGACCTATATTATATATAGCTCCGATCGAAATGATTTTTACAGGAAATCTTCTATGATATATTAGAATATATGTTACCAAGTTTCACGTTTTTATATTGGAAACTAAGGGAGAAATTGCCAAAAATCTTTCTATCTGAACGATCGGTTGTATGGGATATATACTATATATAGCTCCGATCAAAGTGAGTTTTTCAGAAAATCTTCTATGATATCGCTCATTTGCTGCAACTTCGTCATAACTCAAAAAACGCAATTTTCCAGGAGAGCCATTCAAAGATTTTAACTGCCATATGTTGCGCATATAAAGGCATATTTTCATTTTTATACAACGTGCTAATTTTTAACTGATCACGAAGATTTTTCTATACAACATAGATCATGATATTGGGTACGCTTATATGTTAATAACTCAAAATTCATGTTTTTTGAGTTATGACGACGTTGCAGCAAATGAGCGATATATTAAAATATATATCACCGAGTTTCACGTTAATACTTTCTAAATTGCGGCAGGAATGACCAAAATCGTCTTATGTGAATGATCGGTTATATGGGAGATATACGTTATAGTGGTCCGATCCTACCGGATCCGACAAATGTCTAATATAATACGAAAATAAATCCTTGTGCCAAATTTCATTGAGATATATCAAAATTTGAGGGACTAGTTTGCGTTCAAACAGACAGACGGATGGACGGACGGACAGACGGAAATGGCTATATCAGCTCAGTTCGTCGCCCTGATCAATTCGGTATACTTAATTGTGACTCTATCTTCTATATTTCTCAACTTTACAAACATCGGACCAAAGTTATTATACCATTTCATGTTCATGAAAAGTATAAAAAAGCTGAAACAAGTAAGGAAGGCTAAGTTCGGGTGTAACCGAACATTACACATTCAACTGCCAAATTACAGCTTGCAGAACTTTCAAATTACCTTCTTTTAAAAGTGGGCGGTGTCACGCCCATTTTCCAAAATTTTACTTATTTTCTATTCTGCGTCATAGGTTCAACTCACCTACCCAGTTTCATCGCTTTATCCGTCTTTGGTAATGAATTATCGCACTTTTTCGGGTTTTCGAAATTTTCGATATCGAAAGAGTGGGCGTGGTTATAGTCCGATTTCGTTCATTTTAAATAGCGATCTGAGATGATTAAGATACCTCAAAATTTATTCAAGTTATCGTGTTTACTGACAAACGGGCATGGCTAAATTAATTTCTTTTTTCGCACAGTTCATTTCGATATGTCTATCCCGATTAGTTTAAGCCGCTACGGGGTACAGTAATGCGAACAAAATTAATATACTTTGTGAGCTCTGCTCAGTCGAGTATAAAAAATAACTTAAAGCCAAATCGAAACTTTTCAAGCTAGAAGGAGAAAAAAAGTTAAATCTAGCTTGTATCATGTTAGGAAGTCTAAGTTCGAATGAAACCGAACATTAAATACCCATCTGTACACTTGAAATGTTGTTGTTGTCTCTTTTGTGTGCTTAATAGTGTCACAAGGCTACGCAATAATACATATATATATGGTTCTATTCTAAACTAATTTTTCTTCCAGTTATGGCTCCGGAAACATAAAAAATTGCTCAGTCATAAAAGGAGCGGTGGCACGCCCATTGCATATCTTGCAAGTGCAGCTTAAGATTCCTGATGACGACTTCAGATTGAGGTCGAAATATTGACATTAAATGAAATAAAAACAAGAAAAAACTGTTTTATTTAATCCGGCCTTGAGCTCAACAATAACAACAATATTAATAATATTTGTAAAATTGATTTTATCACAAGTGGTCGGTGCTACGCCGATTTAAAATTTTTTTTTTTAATTTTTTATCAAGAGTCTCAATGTCATTCCACACGTCAAATTTCAACATTCTGGGTGTATTATTTACTAAATAATCAGGTTTTTTATGTTCTCCAAAATGTTATATATATAAAATGTGGGCATTGTTGTCATCCCATTTCGCTCATTTTCAATACCAATCTAATTTGGGTCCAGATAAGCTCGTGTACGAAATTTGGTGAAGATATCTCAATATTTACTCAAATTTTTTTCGATACTGATGATTTTGATATATGGAAATCTATATCTATCTCGATTCCTTTATACCTGTACAACCAACCGTTATTCAATCAAAGTGTGTACAAGTACAGCTGGGTATAAAAAAGCTAAATTGGCAACACTGATTAGCACTAGTATTAGCACAAGTGGGTTACTTATACGACCTAGCGTACGCCAGTGAAATATTCGCTGTGTTTGTATGTATGCGCAATTTGCGCGTAACGGGTTGCGTCTTAATTGAATTTAGCTAAGCAAAATATTTAAGATGCGACTTTAAAATTTTCGTTGCTGTTGTCAGCAGTTTTAGTTGTTGTATAGGTTTGTCTTTTAGTGTAATTTGCCATGTTGGGGTATAGGAAAATATGATATTTGATTTAAATTTAATTTGAATATTTTATTACAACGCAGACGGTTTTGATTAATTAAAAATTCCCTACAATGCCAAATTTGGATTAAATTGTTCAAGAGTTCAGAAAGTTCTACTAAATGGAAGACTAAACCAGCCAGAAATTTCACTTGTGCGTAATTGAAATGTAATACAGCGAGCTATGCTTAGAACATTTAAGGTTAAATTTAAAATTTTTGCTTGAAGTTATCGCTTAACATACTAAAATTTAGGTAGACCATTTGTGTTTTGATAAAAGCTCCAATTGGGAAAAGAGCGAGAGCAAAAAAAAAATGTACAGGAGCATAAATAAAAGAGCGAATGAGACGGAGGAGGTAGGGATGTTGGCTTAAGAAGCTCAAAAGATCCGTAAATCAAACAAATGCAGGCTCAATATATGCTGGAACTATATTTAACTATTCATATTTTCTTAAAGCTGAAGGCAGACGATGGGTGGGGCAAGCAGAAAGACGATCAGGCCTTGCGACGTCAGCAACAGTGGTCTTACGAACAATTGCTCAATTCTGATCTAAGGTGTTGGTTTCGTGGTGGAAAGATATTTCGGCGCCAGGTACTGTCGTCGGCTGCGAACGAGCTTTTAGTCGCGATCAGTAATACGGAAAAAGCTTCTAAGTGTAACGTTAAGATGAGCTTACGCACCAATATTTGATGAGGGCTCCTTTTTTTAGAAACTAGAAAGGACATTCAGTGGATGCCCCCTTAATGATATTAAATTCAAGTTTGGATAATTTAACGCCAAGGTGAGCACGGAAAGGGTCTTTGGTGCTATAGTTGGAAAATGTTGGCTCGACGATGTAACATCTCCCAACGGGCTGAAGGTGATTGACTTCGAAAAACGTTAACCTGCCGCACAAGATTTCAGCATTAAAAGATGCATCAAGTTACTTGGCTAAGGTCTGATCGAAAAAGACAAAAATCAACTGATAACACCGTATTTGAAGCAGCTACAGTGCTAAAACATAGAGAAAATGCGCACGTTACACAAGCAAAATTTGTCTGACGTGGAAAGCTGCTCACAAAAAACCTGCTGACTGACAACAATCCTTCACCTGATGATGTAACCAAGGACATTTTTCCCTCACTTACTATCACCAATGTGGGCAGGAATGTCACGCTGCCTCAGAAAATAAGACAATAAGGCCTTGGTACGTACGGATAAAGCAACCTGCGTTATAATGGCGTGTTATTGTGGTGCGAATAAGAAAGAGAGAGCACCTCGTTAGAAGAAGGAAAAGATGTAAGGTAGGACGGCACAAATGCGAGGAGTATCAGGTGCTGGAAGATACAAATAATGCCCGAAAGTTCTGCAGAAGCATAGAGCTAACGATGGAAGCATTCACGGCCGGGTCAAATACCTGCAGGAACGTAATTGCTGACTAACATAATATGCTTAAGTCGTAAAGGGATTACTTATACTCCCCGCTTGATAGCCAGAAGGAAAACGAACACGACTGTGACAAAGTGAGAAAAGTAATATCTTAGCAAGAGAACAACAAGGCGCAGAGTAAAGGTGGATAAAACGCCGGGCTGTTCAAACAGGGTGACGAAGAGTGTGTATAAAATACACACGAACTTCTATGCAAAATGTCGTGAGGTATGCGCTAGATTGGAATTTTCCGAATGTACCCGATAAATATCAAGCAAACCATCTTTGCTAACACAAAATCTTCAGGGTGTGTTTTTGTCGCGATAAGAAGAAAATTTATAAGTTAAAAGGTGGGAGATTGACGCCCAAACGTAGGGCCAAATAGCTCAACTTATGTTATGTATAATGCCACATCGTTGGCTTCGAATGTCAACTTGCTAAGGAATGCAAACAATTTTACGTGCAGGATAATTGAAAGTCACCGCAATATAAAGTTTGTTTTCTGTCCTTGTAAATGCCATATGGGGTTATTGTTTTGTCTGGCTAACGTAGTGTTTTCTGCTCCATTGAATTTCGTGAAGAAATCTTAAACAAAAACAAGTAGGGAATGTTAAGTTCGGGTGTACCCTAATATTATATACTGAACTGCCAAATTACAGCTTGCAAAACTTTTAAATTACCTTCTTTTAAAAGTGGGCGGTGCTACGCCCATTGTCCAAAATTTTACTAATTTTCCCTTCTACGTCATAAAGTCAACCCAGCTACCAAGTTTTATCGCTTTATCCGTCTTTGGTAATGAATTATCGCACTTTTTCGGTTTTTCAAAATTCTCGATATCGAAAAAGTGCGCGTAGTTATAGTCCGATTTCGTTCATTTTAAATAGCGATCTGAGATGACTGCCCAGGAATCCACATACCAAATTTCATCAAGATACCTCAAAATTTACTCAAGCCAAGCCATGACTAAAGACATGGCTAAATGAATATCTTGTTTCGCCCAGATCGTTTTGATATATAGAATTCTATATCTATCTCGGTTAGTTTATGCTGTTATGGGGTGCCGTTATGCGAACAAGATTAATATGCTCTCTGAGCTCTGATCAGCTGAGTATAAAGACATTGTATTTACCAGATAAACACGCTAAGCTGACGATAAGTATTTTCGAAACTCCCACAAAAGAGAAGACTGTAGCCTGTCATCTTCTTTTCAGGCATTTCGCATGCATCACATATTTAAACTATGTCAGAGATTTCATCCATTACATTGAGCATGACATCAACCTCGAGTTCAAAGCTCAGCGCGGAACCCTGGTCACTTGATTGGGAAATATGTTTACACAATTATGTACATCGAAAGACAAACACTCGCTGGAATACCATTTTTTGGCTAACCAAAACTGATAATTCTGTAATGTTTGAGTAGGTCAGAGTAGTCGCATTGAGTCACAGTCTCATTATGAAATGGTGCGAGTGCAAGGACGAGTAGGTATTGAGACCGATATCCAATCTGTATAACCACACCATATTACTCGCCAAATTAAGGGTCTATTTCTATTAATTGGGCCCAACTAATAATAAAAAGTTACATATACGTATCGGTATCAGCCCTTTCAGGTATTTCAAATGTGTAGCATAGAATTAAATATTGAATAATGTGTTTTTAGCATTTAAAAATATAACATCCATATTGTTATCTTTACTGTGTATTATCTCGTCCGCCCTAAATAATTCACTGTCAACGAGTTCTACTTAACATGGAACAATAATTCAAAGCCCTCTTTTCGAATGACAACAAAAAAACCAAAAATCTTATAAATAAATAATAATGTGTTGGCATTTGACGTATTCAGATGTCTCTTATGATTTTGTGTTTTTGTATTTCATGGCAAGCCAATTTTTGGCATAACTTCCAATACTACGCATAAGAAAATTCTCTATTTAACATTTTTTTCATTTTTTTTTCATTTCATATCTAACATCAATAAAATCACAAAAGTAAGATGAAGCAGCAAAAATGACATACCATCATAGCAATAAAATATGCATTAAAATATAGACAGTTCATAAACCTCATCCAACTTCTGTCTCTTATTTCGACCTTCTTCAAAAAGTATCGCTACGTTCATTATCTTTTGAAATTTGCCTTAAACAATTTGGCTTCTGCTTATATAACACTTAAGTTATCTGTTCAAGCATAAAGTGCTGCTGGGCATTAAAGACACGAATATCGTTTTAAAAGAACATAAAATAAACGTTTAAATTTATCCCTCTTAATTATAATTTGAAGAAGCTACAGTTACTTAATTATAATCTCAGTGAGATTTTCTGGTTTCAGATTGACTTCCAGTTGAGTGCTGATGAGAAAATTTAACGAAGTGGAATGTTCTAACATAAAATAAGTGTAATAAAAAAATCAAAAAATTATATGGAGAAAGTGCAAATGAGCACTCATTTGTGGTCACGCAGGAACAAACTGAAGATTGAAAAGAATGAAAATCCATTCTGATTTAGGCAATTCAAAATGCATGAGTATATAATTTTATAGCTCAATCAATTTAAGTTTGACAAAGTACAAGCAATAAATAGAAAATAAATAATTACTTTGAGCTATTCAGCTATGAGAATACTAAAGCCCGGCTTCTCTTTCAATTTGCGTCGTTTTTGGCGGAACGGGAGCTAAGTGTTTTCTTACTTCGACCGAGAAATACGCTTGCAGTATTGGCCACACACCACAATGGGTGTCCGTTTTCTATTTTTTTTTTATGTATTTTAAGAAAAAGTGTGTCTGAATTTTGTGGCTGAAACTATGTAAACACATTTCAAAAACAATTTCGTCTGACAAATTTTAATCTGACAAAGTCAAAGTTTGCATCGATTTTTGTAAAATTTTTTCCGAAGGATGTTTTAAATTTGTGTTAGACTCAAATATTTTGGGCTACAAAACTACATACTCAATAAAATTAAGCAAACTTAAAAAAGGTTCAAAACTTTCGAAAATTTTTTGGGAATTTTCACGTTTTTCGATGAAAAGAAGAACTTAATCGACGAAGTTTGAAACAACTTGCCACTGCTAGTTTTCTGTTCATTGGCTCAGCCATTTTTTAATTTAATTTAATTTAATTCAATTTAATTTAATTTAATTTAGTTAAATTAAATTTAATTTAATTTAATTTAATTTAATTTAATTTAATTTAATTTGATTTAATTTAATTAAATTTAGTTTCATTTTGATAACCACAAAAAAGTTACAAAAATTATTGCAAGCAAAAAAACAAAAAAAAAAAAAATACCCCAACTTGAATATTGTAGTTTATTTTGTAAACACTTTGAATATCAGCAAAGAAAGTAGTGATACATTTACTCATATTTGCTGATTTTTCGGCTATACATCTAACAAAACTATTATGTAGGAGATCTTTTTTTTAATTTTCTTACGAGATCAAGTCTGAGTTCGTTGGCATTAGGCCTGTTGGTTTTCTCAACAAAATTAGCACTCCTAATATGCGCCTCTTACTCATAGTTTAGACAGGTGTTTGGCTTGGTAGTGGTGCAGTTTTTAAATTAATATTGTAGGAATATAATATAGAATACCTGTATATATGAAACTTTCAACTTGCTCTTTTGTATACAGATTATCGAAATAGCTGTCCATTTATCGATTCTGACTACAGATCGCTTAAATTTTTCTCAAAACATTTAGTAGAAGAAATAATTTTTTAAACCGATGAACGATTCTAATTTTAAGCTAAATTTTTTTATCTGCGTGCGTAAAAAAAGAACACGCTGGTGTAAAATTATGGTATGGTATTTAACCTTTAGTATGATTTTATACCTTAAATTTATTGCTTATTATGTCTACTGATGAGTAAACACATGCCACCCGCTACCTCTGACCGGAAAGCTTACCTTTAAATTTTTACCTTGTTTTGGTTATTTAAAAAACTTTAATTTTGAAGTCATTCTCAACTTTTCTTATACTTCATACTTCACGGGTACTTGATACCTCTAACTAGAGGTGGAAAACTATCGACGATAGTATCGATATATCGATAGTTTTTACCTATCGATGGTACTATCGATGTTTTATGACTATCGATACTATCGTTTAAAGTATTGTATTGAGGAATTGTAAGTTTATACATATATAATATAAAAACGCATTGGTAACTTATGTTATGCTGGAATGTTGGTAGCACTTATTTTTCAAATGAGCGGACATTTTAGAAGCGATAGAAGTCTGTAAAACACGCGTATAAATTGGAACGAGTTTTTGCATTGTTATACTCTTATAGCGTTCGCACATTCTGAACAAAATGGAGTCTTGACACCAATATGTTAGCTATGTGTGGAAATATTTTTATAGATCAAGAAAATTGGTTTTAAAAAAAAGTTGTGCACGTATTTAATTTAAATCCCAAAATCCCGGCAAGTGTATTTTTTATAAGCCCGGCCGAAGGCCGCCAATGCAGAAAGATGTTCTGCGCAAAAATACTTTGGACCCCATCCCCCGGTTTTGAGTGGTTCGGGGTCATTTTCCGGTTTTTCTTGAACATTTTTTGAAACATAGAATTTTTTTTCGCTTTCGGATTCTTGATACCGAGGTAATTTGCTAAGATTTAATTTGATCTATGATTTGGATATCCAACCCAGTGTAAATTTTTTATAAGTTCGAACAAAAACCGCTAATGCAGAAAGGTTTAGGAGGGGTGCATGGTTATTTTTCGGTTTTGGAAAGATGATATTGTGTTCTCTGAAGGTATCGTCGACTTGAACAGGAACCTTAATATTCCAAACTCCTCCAAAATCTTTACATACTTTTAATGACTTGAATTTCATATTTAAAAGAATTGACACGTATGTACATTTGTGTCCACACAACTATACGCCATTTTTTTCAAGTTTTTTTTGCAGCCGCCGCATCGCCTGTCGTCAATATTTCTGAATAGAAATACCTATTTTAACAGGCAACTCAAAACTTTGGAATTGTTTCGAAAATTAGAATTCTTATTTTAGTCGACGATAACTAAAAAAATTACAGCACCAATTCCAAAATATCTTCACTTTTGTCTTTTTGTAGCACTGAGTTGTGCTCCATAAGAGATTCTCTGCCGCTATGAAAATTTCTCGATAGTATCGATATATCGATAGTGCCCTTTGATACTATCGGCGTATATCGATAGTCCGGACTATCGATAGTTTTCCACCTCTACCTTCAACTTCAATTTCATTACAATTAAAATTTTACCAACTAGCCCACAACGAACAAGCGCTCACAAAAGTAAAAGTGATTACTCTCACTTTCACTTTGCACACAATTTTCTTTACTTATTTATTACGATTAACGAACCATAAGACGCATAGCGCCAATAGATCCATATAAAAAATTTACTACTGGATATGAAAAGCAATAAATAGGGTAATAAAAACGTTAAGTGAAAACCAGAAATTATTTAAATGCTATTTCATTACAACAATAAAACAAAAAGGCCGACAAATAGAGGAATTACGACATAAAAGCAATGAACATGGAAAAATTAAAGCGAAACGAGAATTGAAATGTTTTACTGTGTTTGGAATGCTGTCAAGAATAACTGTCAAGCGACACGAGAAAACGAAAGCGAAAACAAACAAGAGACACCATTTATGTGCGAGGGTGTGTGCTAAGACCAAACTAACAAGTGGCGGATTAACAAGTTCGGAACAAAATTCAGTACATCTAGCGCGGCGTGTAGTAGGCGCTGAGTTATGCTTAGAAATAAAAAGGTGAAAGGTAAATATTGGTTGGAGTGCCTAAAGCAGATAAAATTCATACTTGAATGGTTAAAAAATTTATGTTGCGCATACAGTGTGAGGCAATAAAATTGCATAAATAACTAAGATATTTTATTTTCATGTTACTTGAATGAAATATTAAATTCTGCCATGAAAGCTCGCAACCCAAATTAACCTCGCAAACTTGCATGGAAACATCGTGTCTTTTGTGAGGTGAAGGTGTGTTAAGAGGTCAATGGTTATAACATTAATTGATTTTGTAACCGCATCAACATTTTAAAAGGCTACAAAGTAAACGATATTCATACTATGACTACGCTGATTTTCTGAAATGCTCGTAACTTTCTTTTCTCATGAGGCCGATATTTATATTCGCCGCTGCCAAACTGAACTATTTTAAATGTCAAATTAAAAAAGGTTATAAAGTGAAATGCCATTGTGGGTATTTGCTAAGCCAAAATTGACGTTATGGCCACTTGAAGTGGTCATACAAGTTTTCGAGTTTTTGTGTCGACTAAGCAACTGCCGCTTTGCGTGAGTTGCCTTATTATTCTAGAAAAGTGTAGCTCAAAGTATTCACGAAGGTGGGATTTCAAATTTTTTGAAATTACGTTTAGAACTATTAAGATGTATTTATTTTTTGTTAATTTAAAGCTACTTATTTGACTTCATACGCCAACAGCTAAGTTTAGCCTCAAATAAAATCAATATTGGAAAAAGTTGGGTATTGATTATTGATTTCTGATGAGGTTTCGATCCGCTTTAAATTCTGGTTTCTGATTTTATTCACGATAGAGGTTTCGGTTTCCAGTCCCGAAACAAACATGAAATAGTTCCGAAATTATTGCAAAATCATACCAAAGCCAATCTGGAAATGATTCCGAAATAACTCTGAAGTGGTCCCGAAGTAGTTTCAAGGTTTTTAATGAAAGAATCCCTTAATTACCGATAAAAAAGTGACGAAGACAATCCCAAATATGTAGCAGCCCGAATTGTCTTTTGTTAAATACGAGACAAACTATATTTTGCTTCGTATTTACATAAGTTTTTTTATTTTTTTTTATGTGAGAAACTGCGTAATTGTTTTGTGTTTGCTGAGCTTTTTTATATTTTATTTCCGAGTTATATATAATAATAAGAAGTCAAAATACAGGTCTTGACTTTTATTTTTTAATTTTATCTTAAAACTAAATAATATTTTAACTATTATTTTTGACTTTATGATAAGTCCATTTTTTAATTTTTGTTTTGAAGTTTGCAATAGAAGTCAAATTTTAACTTTTATTTTTGACTTTTGTAATAGAAGTCAACTTTTAACTCTTATTTTTGACTTCTATAATAAATATTTTTGACTTTTATAATAAGTCAAGTTTTCGCTTTTATTTTGACGTTTACAATAAAAGTAAAATTTTAGCTTTTATTTTTGAGCTTGTTAGTAATAGCCAAATCTTAACTTTTATTTTGGATTTTAATAATAAAAGTCAACTCTTAAGCTTTATTTCTTACTATTATAATGGAGGTCAACTTTTAGCTCTTATTTTTCACTTTGGTAATAAAAGTCTAATTTTTTTGAAAAAAACCAATAAATGAAAGTAATTTCAAATACAAATTCCTTAGCTTACAAGCATTACTTTGCTGTATTCAAATATAAAATCGAGCAATTTCTTCTATCTGATTATTTGATTTGAAAATAACTATTGAAACTTCATAAAAATGTAACGCCATTAACCATTCCTACAAAATATTTTGCTGTGCCATTCTGTTACACAGCAGCGTATATACAAATGTGTACATACTAGACATAACCCAACAAACACTGAAAACAAAAATTTCAAATGTTTGAGAAAAACATTGATTCTCAGTTTCATATTCAACATTATTTATCATTTGAAACAATATTTTTTCTCGACTTTTTCTAAATGTCGATCTTCAACATGAGAATAATTTGAGACATGCCTAAATTTTAAAGTACATAATAAGTGTTCATGAAACCCAAAAATAAAATAAAACATAGTACAGCATGCATATTTTACATCAATGCTATCGATAGTGTCGTCGATAGTGCCGTTTATAATTCTTCGATCTCCAATTTGCATACCTTAGCTGGAAATTTAAACAGGCGCTTTTATTGAGTGAAGTTGGACATAGAGTGAAAAAATAAGGAAGTATTTATACATTTTAATAATATTAAGTGATATTGTACTACATTATGCATAAATATAAACAAATTAAAACTGAAGTGAGACAAAAAATAAGTTTGCTTAACGAAAGTGGCACAACAGAAGATTTCATTTCGTTCCGCTTTATTCTCGTTTGAGAAAAAGTTGAGAATCCAGAAATTCTCAATTTGAAAATAAAGAAAAATTCCATATTAAAAATGTGGCTTTTAGCTTGAGCATGCTATCAACGGTTATTTGAAATGCATTTGAAAACTAACGTTTTAAATGTGAGAAATGGCCTGATTCTCATGGAGATACATCAAACTGAGAATTGACAAAAATGTTTATTGGGAAGAGTATGCCAATTTAACAAAAGAAAACCAAAACTTTTTTAAGTAACTAATAAAATAAAGTGATATTTGTAAAGATTGGCAGCACGTTTGCCTTTTGCATACATTTAGGCGCGACGGCACTTACTGCCACTCAAATGAGCACAATTATTATGTACTCTGTGTGCGTTTGCCTAATCAGACAGTAAATATATATGTAGGCAGCAAGAGCCTTAATAATTTTTGGCAGCATTTAAAGTTCTCGTCTGTGTGTATGTGCTCCCTCTACACAACATTTCTACATCTTTAAATGTGCCTTCGCATAAGTTATACGCCTATTAGATCGAAAAAAATCGTCTGCCACAACGACAATCACGACAATTGGGTCTTATATATTATTGTTAATAATCGAGAATATCAAATATATGTCAAGACCTTCGTCGTAAAAACAACATTTTCTAAAAATATCTTTCACGCGGCGACAAAAAAATGTGTGTTCAGATATATATCTCTATATATTAGCTTAGATGTGTAGTTGTTTATGTGTGTGTATGTGTGCAGCAAAAGGTAGCGCCTCTCACTTTATAAAGCTTATTGTATTTATTTTGTTCAAAATTCATTTAAATTGGCTTGCGGCAGTTGCACGTGATTGTTTCATTTTAGTATGAATAAAAATGAGTGACAGGAAGCCTTAAAAGTACTGAATATGAAATGAAAAAAGGGATGACAAGCTCCTTAAAACGCACATGTGCTTTGAATAGTGGAATAAAAAAATTTGGCAAGTAATTTCGAGCTTATGATATTTCAAAAGCGCCTTTAGATATGGATAAGATATTGTTTTTGTTTTTATAATAATACTTGCTCAAAATTTTTTTGCTATTAAGATTACGTAAAGTGTTTATTTTAATATAGGTGGTACTTTAGAAAGAGTTCGTTTGAAAGAAAAAGTTATCAAACTAAACCTTTTAAGTACTTACAGTCATACTTTTTGCTCTTTTTGTTAGTATCTGATAGTAGTTACCCTTCAGAAAAATTGTCAATCGCTAAAAAAATTTTACTTCAAATTGACTTATTATCGAAATTCCGGAAAGTAACTGACTTTGAGTTGTCTACAAAAGTCAATTATTAAGAGACCACTGTCACTGGGAAATTGAAGAAAAAAGAAAAAAAGTGAAGTATTTCTAAGGCAGAAGCATAAAAATAAGAACTACAATGGTAATGAATTAGTATATTTTCATATGTATATATTGTAACGAATATTAGCAGTACTAAGGGATACTATCATCTCTAAGCCGATGATAAGCAGTCACTTGCATGCACATCAATAATTCAATCATTATGTTTACACATATGTACATACACGCAGCGGAGAAGCAATGCACAAGCACATGCATAAATATGAGATACTCCCGAAAGTATGCAATGGTTGTGCAAGTGTAGCTCACATATACAAACACATGCAGACATCTTATCTGAGATGAAAAGTATACAATTATAATTTTGTTCACACATACACGCGCATATGAGAAGCTAAAAACGTAGTAATTTTATAGCTGATGGCCAACTAGTAGATTCCAAATCCAATAAACTTTGAAAAGAAACCCATAGTACATCGATACTAATTCGACAACTTCTCGAAAAAAATTGATATTTTTCACCTGCCTGCAGATGGAGTTTAAAGTTGGCATAAAGTATGAAAGAACCCGTTCCGCCCTTTGGAAAAACAAAACCAACAAGTAAGGAAAGTTAAGTTCGGGTGTAACCGAACATTACATACTCAGCTGAGAGTTTTGGAGACAAAATAAGGGAAAATCACCATGTAGGAAACTGAACCTAGGGTAACCCTAGAATGCGTTTGTATGACATGTGTATCAAATGGAAGGTATTAAAGAGTATTTTAAAAGGGAGTGGGCTATAGATCTATAGGTGCAAGCCAATTCGGGATATCGCCATAAAGGTGGACCAGGGGTGACTCTAGAATATGTTTGTACGATATGGGAATCAACTGAAAGGGGTTAATGAATATTTTAAAAGGAAGTGGGCCTTAGTTCTATAGGTGGACGCCTTTTCGAGATATCGCCATAAAGGTGGACCAGGGTGACTCTGCAATTTTTTTGAACGATAAGGATATCAATGAAAGGCATTAAGGAGTATTTTAAAAGGTAGTGGGCCTAAGTTCTATAGGTGTACGCCTTTTACAGATATCGCCATAAAGGTGGACCAGGGCTAACTCTAGAATGCGTTTGTACCATATGGGTACCAAATGAAAGGTGTTAGTGATTATTTAAAAGGGAGTGGGCCTTTGTTCCATAGGTGGACCCTTTTTCAGATATCGCCATAAAGGTGGGCCAGGGGTGACTCTATAATGTGTTTGTACGATATGGGAATCAACTGAAAGGGGTTAATGAATATTTTAAAAGGAAGTGGGCCTTAGTTCTATAGGTGGACGCCTTTTCGAGATATCGCCATAAAGGTGGACCAGGGTGACTCTACAATTTGTTTGTACGATAAGGATATCAATGAAAGGCACTAAGGAGAATTTTAAAAGGGAGTGGGCCTAAGTTCTATAGGTGCCGCCTTTTACAGGTATCGCCATAAAGGTGGACCAGAGGTAACTCTAGAATGCGTTTGTACGATATGGGTACCAAATGAAAGGTGTTAGTGATTATTTAAAAGGGAGTGGGCCTTAGTTCCATAGGTGGACGCTTTTTCGAGATATCGCCATAAAGGTGGGCCAGGGGTGACTTTATAATGTGTTTGTATGATATGGGAATCAACTGAAAGGGGTTAATGAATATTTTAAAAGGAAGTGGGCCTTAGTTCTATAGGTGGACGCCTTTTCGAGATATCGCCATAAATGTGGACCAGGATGACTCTGCAATTTGTTTTTACGATAAGGATATCAATGAAAGGTATTAAGGAGTATTTTAAAAGGCAGTGGGCCTTAGTTCTATAGGTGGACGCCTTGTCGGGATATCGCCATAAAGGTGGACCAGGGGTGATTTTAGAATGTGTTTGTACGATATGGGTATCAAATGAAAGGTGTTAATAAGTATTTTAAAAGGCAGTGGGCCTTAGTTCTATAGGTGGACGCCTTGTCGGGATATCGCCATAAAGGTGAATCAGGGGTGATTTTAGAATGTGTTTGTACGATAAGGATATCAATGAAAGGTATTAAAGAGTATTCTAAAAGGAAGTGGGCCTTAGTTCTATAGGTGGACACCTTTTCGAGATATCCCCATAAAGGTGGACCAGGGGTAACTTTACAATTTGTTTGTACGATAAGGATATCAATGAAAGGTATTAAGGAGAATTTTAAAAGGGAGTGGGCCTTAATTCACTAGATGGATGCCTTTTCGAGATATCGCCAAAAAGGTGGACCAGGGGTGCCTGTAGAATGTGTTTGTACGATATGGGTATCAAATCAAAGGTGTTAATAAGTATTTTAAACGGCAGTGGGCCTTAGCTCTATAGGTGGACGCCTTGTCGGGATATCGCCATAAAGGTGGACCAGGGGTGATTTTAGAATGTGTTTGTACGATAAGGATATCAATGAAAGGTATCAAGGAGTATTTTAAAAGGAAGTGGGCCTTAGTTCTATAGGTTGGCGCCTTTTCGAGATATCGCCATAAAGGCGGACCAGGGGTAACTCTACAATTTGTTTGTATGATAAGGATATCAATGAAAGGTATTAAGGAGTATTTTAAAAGGGAGTGGGCCTTAGTTCACTAGGTAGATGCCTTTTCGAGATATCGCCAAAAAGGTGGACCAGGGGTGACTGTAGAATGTGTTTGTACGATATGGGTATCAAATGAAAGGTGATAATAAGTCTTTTAAAAGGCAGTGGGCCTTAGTTCTATAGGTGGACGCCTTGTCGGGATATCGCCATAAAGGTGGACCAGGGGTGACTCTGCAATTTCTTTGTACGATAAGGATATCAATGAAAAGTATTAAGGAGTATTTTAAAAGGGAGTGGGCCTTAATTCACTAGGTGGATGCCTTTTCGGGATATGGCCAAAAAGGTGGACCAGCGGTGACTGTAGAATGTGTTTGTGCGATATGGGTATCAAATGAAAGGTGTTAATAAGTATTTTTAAAGGCAGTGGGCCTTATTTCTATAGGTGGACGCCTTGTCGGGATATCGCCATAAAGGTGGACCAGGGGTGATTTTAGAATGTGTTTGTACGATATGGGAATCAGCTGAAAGGGGTTAATAAGTATTTTAAAAGGAAGTGGGCCTTAGTTCTATAGGTGGACGCCTTGTCGGGATATCGCCATAAAGGTGGACCAGGCTGACTCTACAATTTGTTTGTACGATAAGGATATCAATGAAAGGTATTAAGGAGTATTTTAAAAGGGAGTGGGCCTTAATTCACTAGGTGGATGCCTTTTCGAGATATCGCCAAAAAGGTGGACTAGGGGTGACTGTAGACTGTGTTTGTACGATATGGGTATCAAATGAAAGGTGTTAATAAGTATTTTAAAAGGAAGTGGGACTTAGTTCTGTAGGTGGATGCCATGTCAGGATATCGCCATAAATTTGGACCAGGGGTGACTCTGTAATGTGTTTGTACGATATGGGAATCAGCTGAAAGGGGTTAATGAATATTTTAAAAGTAATTGGGCCTTAGTTCTATAGGTGGACGCCTTTTCGAGATGTCGCCATAAAGGTGGACCAGGGGTGACTCTACAATTTGTTTGTACGATACGGGTATCAAACTAAAGGTATTAATGAAGGTTTTGAAAGGGAGTGGCCCTTAGTTGTATATGTGAAGGTGTCAATAAACCAATCCAATCAACATGTTTCATCCCTTTTTTCGTATTTGGCATAGAATTATGACATTTTTTTCATTTTCGAAATTTTCGATATCGAAAAAGTGGGCGTGGTCATAGTTGGATTTCACCTGCTTTTTAGGCCAAGATAAAGTAAGTTCAGATAAGTACGTGAACTAAGTTTATTAAAGGTATATCAATTTTTGCTCAAGTTATCGTGTTAACGGCCGAGCGGGAGGTCAGATGGTCGACTGTGTATAAAAACTGGGCATCGCTTCAACCGATTTCGCCGATTTTCACAGAAAACTGTTATCGTCATAGAAGCTTTGCCCTTACCAAATTTCTTATGGATTGGTAAATTTTTGTTCGACTTATGGCATTAAAAGTATTCTAGACAAATTTAATTAAAATGGAGGGAGACGCGCCCATTTTGAAATTTTCTTTTATTTTTGTACTTTGTTGCACTATATCATTACTGGAGTTGAATGTTGACATAATTTACTTATATACTGCAAAGATTTTGAATTTTTTCTTAAAATTTGACTTTTAAAACTTTTTTTTTAAAAAGTGGGCGTGTTCTTCATCCGATTGTGCTAATTTGTATTAAGCACACATATAGTGATAGGAGTGATGTTCCTGCCAAATTTCATCATGGTATCTTCAACGACTGCCAAATTACAGCTTGCAAAACTTTGAAATTACCTTCTTTTAAAAGTGGGCGGTGCCACACCCTTTGTCCAAAATTTTACTAATTTTCGATTATGCGTCATAAGCTCAAGCTTCGTCGGTTTATCCGACTTTGGTAATGAATTATGACACTTTTTCGATTTTTCGAAATTTTCGATATCGAAAAAGTTGGCGTGGTTTAGTCTGTTATCTTTCATTTTAAATAGCGATCTGAGATGAGTGCCCAGGAACATACATGCTAAATTTCATCAAGATATCTCAAAATTTACTCAAGTTATCGTGTTAACGGACAGACGGATGGACGGACGGACGGACATGGCTCAATCAAATTTTTTTTCGATATTGATGATTTTGATATATAGAAGTCTATATCTATCTTGATTCCTTTATATCTGTACAACCAACCGTTATCCAATCAAAGTTAATATTCTCTGTGAGCTCTGGTCAACTGAGTATAAAATAAAATAATTAAAAAAAATTTTTTAAGTTAAACGGTTTTATTGAAAACAATACCTACATGAAGTAATAATAATACGAAAAGCTAGAAAATAATTAGGTAGGTCCTAGGTACTAGTCATCACACTCCTTATCAATCTATGGCGTTGATCAGACAATTAAATAAAAGCGTTGGGTGCGTGAAATTTCTAAAAATGTGACTGATTAAGGTTCAGTTAGTTTTACTTATGACTATCAATAGAAATTACTTAAATTTCAATTACAAGATTCGTTCACAACGGCCGTGCAGCCGTGCATGCGGCCATGCGGCTTGTCAACTCAAGCTAAATAAAACCGTTTAAAAAGGAGCACGACGTGAAATGGATAATAAGTTCGGCCTGAACTTCCTCGTTCGTATATCGTGTTTTATATTTTTTTCAATAGCTTATCGATGGAATATTTATAAAAAATATATAACCCGTCTATTAAAGCCGACAAATGTCGAAAAAATTTGTTATCGACAAAAATGTATAGCGTTTGGGTAGGAAATCGATAACCCATATAAACATCACCAATTACCCCCGATAACAAATCGAAAACACTCCGATAACTCGTTGAGTGCGGTTATAGTTTTAGTATCTTCCGTAAGTTTAGCATTTTTTTATGATTTACATTCACTACGAAAAAAGTATTCATTAATTGAAGTGTATAATTTGTATACTCGTATTTCGCGTCTTGGTGGGACTTTGAGTTATTATTCTGACTCTCTAGGAAGGTTTAAGGTTTAAAAAAATCTTTATATCTCACTTAAAAGGATGACGTGATTACAAAAAAAAAGAAATGAAATTAATCTTCTGGAAGGGTTTCAAGAGTCCGCTTACATTCCTACCATTATTCGTTTGAGATGAATATAAAATTATTAACAAAAACTCCTTTGCCGTGCTTCATTTCATTTCATTTGAATGCCTGTGGAATGCCTTTACGCAGAAGTGGTTGAAGTTAGCCTTCATATAGTGCTTGCAATAGAGCACTCGTTCTGAGTGTTAGTACCACATGTACTGAGCTCTGCAGCCTTGGAGCTTAGTTTATTCGATACAAAATTTCGTGGAATATATGATCTGGTCTGTCTTAAAAGTTCCCACTTACAGTAGTAAAGTCTATGAAACTCAACTCAATATTGTAGTGTATCAAAATTCAATAAGAATAATAATAGTAAGGGAGTTCAGTATCCTGTATATTTGGTGTTGGAAACGTTGCTATATCAAATTAATGCTATGGATCGTGAACAAATTTTTTTGTTTTTCATTTTTTCCTTGCATATCTTATTTTGTTTTGACAGTTGTTAACTTGATATTCAAAATTGAAAAAATAAACTACGGTTTTTGATGTTGGATATTTGCCATGATGTAGCAAATGCATAGCCGTATAATTTTTTGGCGTTTTGTGTAAACATACTACATCAGTTTGCAAATACAACGATGCTAGACCATTTGCACAAAATCCTGAACTCCCCTAGTATTTTTGACTCGCATAAAACTCAGATGGATGCATTTCGACAACTGTGCTACTGTAACCAGGATGGGTCGATTAATAACCGATATCGCGCCATCGATTTTTCGATAGGATTTGGGCTTTGATTTCTAAGAATTTTTTCATGACCTACTAAACAATTTTCATATGATTGTAAAATTTTCATGTATACCCTGTCCGACTCAAAAATGTCCGCTAAAAACGTTGACGATATCAGTTTTTTTTAGCGAACATTTTTGGGTCGGAAAGGGTATATATGGAAATTTTAGAATCAAATGAAAATTTTAAAAATCAAAGTCGAAAAAAGGCAAACAAATTAAATTTCGCTGGCTCGAAATTTTATTATTATCGATTATTTTTTTGGGTATGCGTAGTTGAACTTTTTTTTCCTGATCCCAAATCCTATCGAAAAATCGATGGCGCCATATCGGTTAACTTTCTTCCATACAAATCGACCCCCCACCCTAATACACACTTTTATTATTACCTAATATACTCTTCAGCGCCGTAGGTTTCAGGCACCTCAAAATATTTTTATTTTAATATAAAGCTGCTAAAGAAATCTTAAGTATACACGCTTCACGCATCTTTCAAACCCACACGAAATTTGGTTTCCGTCCTAAAAATTTGCAATGACAGTAGCGTTATTGCACGTTTTTTTAACGGTTTTGCTTTTCTTACTTAACAAAAAAAATATAAACACAAAGAGGATTGCGAGCATTCGCCTACAAGGCATATTCAGACAAATTATAAATGCTTACACACATGCATACAGTTGCGAACATAGGAATAGCAGTGGCAAACTTAAACAAATTTCAACAATTTTTTTCATTTGCAATAACTTAAGTTGGAACTTTCATGAATTTTGTAGTTGAAATTATGCAAACCAATCTAAAAACAGTTTTCGAAAAACTCGTGAAAATTATACAAAAATTTCGAAATCTTTATTTAGAGTTATTTGAATGGTTTCGGGTAAGCAGTTTTTGAGATTTTTGTCTAAAAAAGTACAAGTTCTTGTTCTCTAAATTTTAACTGATTTTTGACATTTTTTTCCCGAAGAATGGTTTGCATTTGCTTCTACAAGGAGAGCCTTATTTTTTATATGAAAGAAAATCTTTTGACACACTTTTTCTGAAGGGTGTTTTATATTAATGCAACTTTTGAGATATCTATAAGTTGTACTCGGTGCGGCCATAAAGCAAAGCAAACTTAATTGTTGTAAAAGCTTTGCAAAGAAGCGATATGATACTTGGGGACAAGGGTACAAAATAATAATGGGGAAATCCTATTTACCGAACCACAACAATGGATAAGGACAAGATTCGAAATATAGTAGATGCTCTGTTCCTCACACGAACAAATAGGGAAGGTGACATCTCGAAGAAAACGACACCACGTCATGCAACCGCCCAGTTGAGGTGAGCTAAAAAGGCCCTGCACAGTATGAAGTACGGAAAAATGTCAATAACGGATGGAATACTAGCCGAAGCAGTGGCCCTATGCTTGGAAGCCAGGATCTTTACAACAATGTTGAAGATAGCGCACTTCCCGAAAGCCAAAGAATGCCCGAACTTCCTGTTGTCTTTTTTTGACCATTATACTTGCTCGAGAGAGCCGGGGGAATGATATAAAGCCTCCTTAAACAACTACAAATAGTAGCCATTAAAGATGTTGTTGTTGTTGTTGTTGTGGTAGTGGCCCGCTCCCCTCCAATGGGTGCGTTCATTCACAAATTGTCATTAATAGCCTCTAACGGGAGTCCAAGGTAACTTGCAGTTTCAACAGGGGGGGGGGGGGGGTGCAGAAAGAAATTGGTTTGAGAGGCGTTGATACCACATTGCAACTGAAAATATAGTTGGTCTCATGTGGAGACACATCACAAGCAGGACATATATTATCTCGGTGAAACGAAATCACTTCATTAGGTGAATTTAAATTTTATACGAAGAAGAATGTTATCCTTTTGATATATAATATTGTGACGAATATTAGTGACACTAAGTCATACTCACATCACTAATCTGGTACTAAGTAAATAAAGACACAACAACAATAAAGCAAGCTGTCATACTTGTATGTACGTAAACAAATTAATCATTATGTCTAGACAAATGCCCATACAAGCAGCGGAGAGAAACGCACAAACACATGCATATATCTTATCTGAGATGCTCACAAAAATCGGCAATCATTTGTGCAAGTATCACTCACATATACACGTGCATATGAGAAGCTATAAACGTGCATCTATCTATAGTTATAGCTAGTAATTTTATAGCTGGTAGTAAATTCTAGAAACGCCTAGGAGTACACGAACGAGGAAATCGAAGAGAATTAAAGAGCGCCAGCTGAGGCATAGCAATGAGTTTGATTTAAGCATGCTATCTGTTGAGAAGTAGAAGTGTTATTTTGAAAGTAGTCTAATAAAGTCATTTAGCTTTATTGAATATTGGAGTTATTTATTCAACAGTTTAGTGATTCGAACGTTAACAGAAGCGGAATTTCCCAAAATTCGTTACAAAATAAACTTACGAGAGAATAAACCAATTTTTTTATATATTTGAGTTTTAGATTTTAGTCCAGAAGTTTTAACACTGAAAATTTTCTGTTTACATTATCTGCCTAGAAGATGGAGCTGTTTTATAACAAATGTCCTGGTTTCTGAAAGGGGTTTTCAGTTTGGTTATTGATAACATCATGGACAGGGTCAATCTATGTGAGGTGCTCACGGAGCAATTTAAGCTGACCTTACCTTACCTAAGCTAACCTAACCTCACAAGTAACCTGATACAATATAGCCGCTCTTTCTATTGCATCCTTTCGAGGATGTAGGATTAGTGATGAGCATGACCCCGCTACTGGGCAAGTTTTCCAAGTTTACAACCATAGATTATTACACCTGGGTTATCTGATTAAAATCAAGCGAAATATGTATTTATCTCAACTAAATTAACCAGCCGTTGGCTAAAGAAAGTTTATTTACTCATTACACATTAAAGTGGCTAAGTAAATAATCTTTAATTAACTATGACACATACATAAATACGTATATGTTTGTAATCGTATATACTTTTATGTGTTAAACTGAATATATTAACATATTAACATACTGTTGCAAATTAAGATCATCGCAAAAAGTGAGATTTGTTTTCGAAAACTTTTATTTAATCACAAATTGCAACTTGTTTCCTAAAAAAATATATACATACAGACATATTGTGAATGTAAGTTTTTTTCTACTGAACATTTAACTGGTTTTGATATCAGTATTTCTATTTAAATAACAATCGGTTGACCAAATAAGGGAAATTGTATTTACTATGATTAACAGAAAAGCACTTTTTCTCGAACGCATAGGTGGATGCTGAAGAGGATGCCATGGCGTATGAGTGATATTTTGTACCGTTGCAACATCAACATTTTTAGCTCTTATGGAGTATTATGATTGAAGAAGCGAATGTGTTGGCAAAGCAAAAGTTTTCTGGAATATATTTAAGCAAGTAAGTTTATTTTGCGTCAAATTTACTAAAATTATCATAATTTGCGTTTACAAAGCCACAAAGGAGACGACTAAACAGTTATAAGAATTACCCAAATGATAAAAGTTAAAATATATATTGTGGCGAATGTTTACATTACTATGCTGTTAGTAAATAATCACAACAAAAAAACAGCAAACAGCCACATAACCAGCAGCTCGAAGTGAATATATCTCACATACACATATGTAGTCATCAGCTAAGAGCAGATGTTGTTACTCACATATACACACGCATACAGCTAAATAACCAAGTATGCCATACAACTGTTCCACGTTCGTGAAAGGTCTAGACCTTAGGAGAAAGATGCGAACAAGGCAACATGGAGTATAAAAGCAGCGCAAGCTGAAGTATAACTAATCAGTTTGAGTTAAACACGCTATTAGCAGTGAAGTGAAGTATAATTGTGAAGTGAAGTATAATTGTGAAGTACTACTACATAAGTAGTCTAATAAAGACCACTTTGCAATAATGAATGTTGAAGTTATTTATTCGAGAGTTCAGCGACTCGAACGTTAGCAGATGGTCTGTAATTATCGGAACTCCCCAAAATTCGTTACAATATGGACCCTTATCGCACCATGACATCAACTTATGATTAGCAATCTTCTCTCGAGGGTCGTAGAGGGGCAAGGCAGAAGCTTGTGGTCCTACAGTCTTCACGAAGTAGCATCTCCAACCGAAGAAGTAGTGAGATTGCGAGGGAAGGAGTAATAAAAATGGAAATAAGAATACGAAACTGGCTGAGAAAAGACAAGAAAAAGAGAAGGGGTAAAGCTGAAAAAGCGAAGAGAATAAAATTCTGAAATTAATTATTTTAGCTTTTAATCTTATCGAGCTATTTCCAAACTAATACATGACAAGTCATGCCTATGAAATGAATGTTAAATAATCCAAACCACATACAAAATAAAGCAATTTATGTAAGCCAATATCGTGTCTTTTTTTTAAATTAATGAAGGCGCGTAGATTTGAAAAAACTTGAATTTGTATTCTAACTATTTGTAAGCTTCATAACAATGACTTTGTCGCATTGTTAGCTACAAGTCTTTGTGTTTGCATAAATTTTAAAATAAATAACGATATATTTAAACCTGTCTTTCACTCAATGATTCTTGAATTTATTTATAAATTCAATAAAAAAAAGGTACTCAGTGTGGGCAATTATGAACTATTCTCGTCTACAGTATATTTCTTGTTCCATGAAACATCAATGACGTATTAATGAAGACAAGCAAAATAAATAAGAGGCTTTTTTATTGTTTTTTTTTTCTTTTAATGGTGGGTATTGAATTCATTTTTCAAATTCAAATTGTTTGGTAATCTATTTATACATACAGCAGCAAACAGGGAATTAAATTCTTCCTTCTTTATTTGCTACGTTTTGAGAGAAAACGTCTTAACTTCAAAATGTTGTAAAAAAATTCGAGTATGTTAGGTTAGGTTAAGAGGGCGTGCGTGGGCGATACCCACACTTCCACTCGGAGACATTTTTGTCCATTGTGAGTGCCCTCAGTAAGTACAGGGTGGCGGCAAGTTCGTTTAGCCCCATTACCTCTTAGCGATCCTCAACGAACCACTTGCTTTCCCTGATGAACCCAAGAAGAAGCGAGACGTCCACCCTCCCAACCTCTGCCCGGCTGTCGAAGAAGCGTGAGCGCAGAAATCTGAGCCTTCTTCGTCTTTGAAGCGCCGGGCATCGGCAGAGAAAGTGGTAGATCGACTCCTCTTCCTCCTCATCCTGACAGCTTCTGCAGAGGGAGCTTGTTGGTATTCACCACCGTCAAGGCATTGGAGTAAATTTTCGAAAAATTCGTATTCGTTTTTCTAGCCCAATTATTTCAAACAAAGTACATGTTTTAAACTTCTCAAAAAAACTGCAAAATAAAAAAACCCAAAGAAATACAAAGAAATAGTTCGAAATTTTCGTAAATGTGTATCGAATTTTCGAATTGTCTCGAGAACGTTTATAAGATTGGCTTGCATAGTTTTAGTAACACAATTTATCGCAGATTTTTATAAGATATTGAAAATGAATTTAAGAAAATAAATATGAATATTTCAGTTGGAGAAAGTTAAAAATTTTGATGTTTAGAGAATTTCATGGTTCATAATTGCGTGTTAGAAGAAAAATTCTGTAAAGACTATGAGGGGAAGATATTTCAAAAAAAAAAAAAAAAAAATGGTTTTTGTGATCTTGGACTTTGCTTTGTGAGTAATTGGACCACGGCTCAAACTGGAGCACATACTTGCCTTCATGATACCAACAAATATTACCATTTGCGACAAATATTGTTAATTAGGGTTGGTGTCGAAATTCTGTATGTACAAAATTCTAAAAACAAAATTTTGCTTTTTTTAAATTCTGCTTTCTAAAATTCTGCTTTCAAAATTCTGTATTACAAAATTCTGGCCAAAGAGCTTAATATTAAAGAACACAAGGAAATGTTGAACAAGCAGTTTTTGCTTAATTGTCACAAACCAGGACATCCAGAAAACAACTGCTTAATCTAGCACCGCCTACACGGGAATTAAGGGAACATCTCCTAAAGCCCTATGACGAGATCCGGCACCTGCCAACGCTGCCGTTTGAACCAGGCTAGCATAGACAGGTCCCTAGCCAAATCCGCACAGAATCGATAAACGCCTTTTTGTCAGGACGCGCCCGGTGAGACCGGCCAATATGCAATATCCCACCCTTGCAGAAGAAGAAAGCACATTACCAAGGGAGACACGAGTGACCCTGGCCCAACTTAGTTCTGGATACTGTTAAACTTTTACTTGTCCAGAATCAACCCTGACATACTTAATGTATGTCCTGCATGCGATGTATCACCACATGACACCAACCATCCTTTCAATAGTATTGTGGAACCTACGCCTCTAACACGTATCTCCATATGGTCCACCCCTGTTGAAACAGCCCCCCGTTAGAAGACTTTGCTGACAATTTATGAGTGGTCGTGCCCATTGGATGGGGCCAAGCACTATTAACACAACAACATCATAGGGCATTTATGAAATTCATTTTGTGAAAAGGCGTTCGTCGGCCTAATTCTGTTATAGGGCGCTGTTGGAACAAATCCTGAAATGGGGAAGTTCTGGAAATTATATTGAGTTAGGGTGATTTCGAACCTGCAGCCCACGTACTATACTAAGTAGTCGCAAGGTACCCAAAAAAAAATAAAAAATAAAAATAAAAATGGCTCATTGTTATAAAAATTTATATTTCGGCCTTGACAGAAGAGTTAAGTTATTTACTATCTTGCAACACAAGAACCATCTACCTATTTATTCAGAAACTTAGAGTAACCCTTTTCCGTTTAAGTATTCGTGTAAACGTTCCGGACAAACTGTTAATTTGCAATACGCAGAACGCGTTCGTTTGATACTTTATCACGAGTCAAATAATATTCCAAACATAAAAACGATTTCATAAATTCTTAAATAGAGACTGGTGTAAATTACGACTCGATTTTTTTTCGTCCAGTTTTTGACGTTCTATGAATTTAAATTTCGATTTTGGTTTCCTATGTTCGTAGGTTTATTTTACATACACATTAGAGAATTGCTTAAACTGTAGCCGTGTTAGCTTTTATATTGACTGCCAAGCAGCAGTTAAGGCAACAATCCCGCATAGCACATCGTCTAAAAGTGTGCTAGAGTCCAAGCAATCCCTGGAAAAATCGGGATGGGGAGAAGCATACATCTATATTGGGCCCCAGGGCATATGAGAATAGATGGAAATGAAAAAGCGGATGAACTATCTAAAAGGGCGCATCCCTTGAAGCTTGTTCCGTAGACGTCCCACTTAGACTGGCCGAGTTTAAGAGAAGGCGAGAGCTGCACATGATTAACAAACGGGAAAGCTGTGGGTTCAATCGCGGCTCTGTAAAGTGTCGAAGATTATGTGTAGGTCGTACAACCGTAGACTAACAAAGTTACTTCTGTCATTAAAAAGCGAGGACTGTATACACATGACGGGTATTCCGGCTGCACACTGCCTTCTGGCGTCACGTGCCTTTAAATTAGGCTTGACCAGTGATAGCAGATGTAGGAAGTGCGGGTTTTAGGAAGAAACGATCGGGCATTTTTTGTGCGCATGCCCTGCGCTATCAGGAGTCAATCAGTTGTCACATATAGAAGCAGCAAGTGGCATAAGTCGTAGATAGCTTCTAGTATTTGCCAAGAGTTCTTTTGTAACATAGGTCCTGGTTTTTGATAGGGTTTTTCAGTTTGGTCATAAAATAAAATTCTGATAAAACTACGGACTCATTCAGTCTATGTAGGGTTGTCATGGACTGGCCACTTCAATCTAACCTTACATACAAATTTCCTTTCAGCTCCAAGAATAGTCTTAGTTATTTTATAAATTTACCATAGAATCAAAAAGTAATACTAAGGAACTATGCAGTTCAGCCCGTATCGGGCAATTATAAATAGTATACTATACTAATTATACTAAGATTTTTCTCATATTTACAAAGAAACAACACAGTTAACGGTTATTAATTCGATTTGGAAGCAAGATTGCTGCAATTGTCAAAAATTTTGTCAAAAGAGGAAACATCTTGTGATTGAATCATGAAATCAAAATATGTATATATTATTTTTATTTTTTTATTTTTTTTATTTGCATAAAAAATGGACCTCTGAATACAGTTTAGTGATGGTGGCGATAATCCCAGAAGGATGCCACTTTTATGGCAGCAGTCCGCTACACCGTTTGGAGTGAACCAAGTGGGGATTACAATGTACATAACATTAATTTTGTTCTTCCTCATAAAAATTTTTACAGTGGTTATGTTAAGATTTGAATATAAAAGTTCAACAAGATTGTAAGATTTCATGTTCGTAGCTCAGTAAATAGTTATTTAAATATTGATCGCAAAATCCCAGAATTTAAAATAAGCCTTTTAATACCTTTAAATATCTTAATCCCTGTCCCATCTAGAAAAATATTTTATACTTAGTATTACAGCATAATAAACCCGAAGTCTCGTTCAAAGTTTCAGGTGACTGTGTTATCGGGAAATTCCTTAAACAACGAAAGAAAAACTTTCAGGTTCGGACAATTTTTTGAATTCGCAGCATCACTTGACCACCTAGTGAAAATCTTATTCCCTTATTTTGTATTGCCATGGAGTTTTAAAGTATGTTCTCAGATTCAAGGATCTGGTTGCGTGTGGTAAATGGTCTTACTAAATATCTCGATCTTTTTCCAATAAAGAAAATTCTTATTCTAAATAACTATTATAACCTTAAAGAGCTCAAAAATTATTTCCTTAGAACACGAAAGCTATATTTCGAAGCTCCGAAATTTTTTTGGAACTTTTATACCCAGCTGAACAAAATGATCTGGGCGAAAAAAGAAATTCATTTAGCCATGTCCGTCCGTCCGTAAACACGATAACTTGAGCAAATTTTGAGGTATCTTGATGAAATTTGGTATGTAGGTTCCTGGACACTCATCTCAGATCGCTATTTAAAATGAACGAAACCGGACAACAACCACGCGCACTTTTTCGATATCGAAAATTTCGAAAAACCGAAAAAGTGGGATAATTCATTACCAAAGACGGATAAAGCGATGAAACTTGCTAGGTGCGTTAAACTTATGATGCAAAATATAAAATTAGTAAAATTTTGTACAATGGGCGTGGCACCTCCCACTTTAAAAAGAAGGTAATTTAAAAGTTTTGCAAGCTGTAATTTGGCAGTCGTTGAAGATGTCATGATGAAATTTGGCAGGCACGTTACTGCTATTACTATATATAAAAAAAAATTTGCAAAATCGGATGGCGAACACGCCCACTTTTAAAAAAATTTTGTTTAAAGTCAAATTTTAACAAAGAATTTAATATCTTTACAGTATATACGTAAATTATGTCAACATTCAACTCCAGTAATGATATGGTGCAACAAAATACAAAAATAAAAGAAAATTTCAAAATGGGCGGGGCTCCGCCCTTTTTCACTTAATTCGTCTAGAATACTTTTAATGCAATAAGTGGAACAAAAATTTACCAATCCTTGTAGGTATGGTAGGGACATAGATTCTATGACGATAACTTTTTTCTGTGAAAATGGGCGAAATCGGTTGAAACCACGTCCAGTTTTTATACACAGTCGACCTTCTGTCCTTCCGCTCGGCCGTTAACACGATAACTTTATCGATATATCTTTACTAAACTTAGTTCACGTACTTATCTGAACTCACTTTATCTTGGTATAAAAAATGGCCGAAATCCGACTATGACCACGCCCACTTTTCGGATATCGAAAATTACGAAAAATTAAAAAAATTCCATAATTCTATACCAAATATGAAAAAAGAGTTGAAACATGTTAATTGGATTGGTTTATTGACGCAAAATATAACTTTAGAAAAAACTTTGTGAAATGGGTGTGACGTGACACCTACCATATTGAGTAGAAGAAAATGAAAAAGTTCCACAGGGCGAAATCAAAAGCCCTTGGAATCTTGGCCGGAATACTGTTCTTGGTATTAAATATATAAATAAATTAGCGGTACCCGACAGATGATGTTCTGGGTCACCCTGGTCCACATTTTCATCGATATCTCGAAAACGCCTTCACATATACAACTAAGGGCCACTCCCTTTTAAAACCCTCATCAATACCTTTAATTTGATACCCTCATCATACAAACACATTCTAGAGTCACCCCTGTTCCACCTTTATGGCGATATATCGAAAAAGCGTCCACCTATAGAACTAAGACCCACTCCCTTTTAAAATACTCATTAACACCTTTCATTTAATACCCATATCGTACAAACACATTCTAGAGTGACCTCTGGCCCACGAAAAAGCGTCCACCTATAGAACAATGGCCCACTCTCTTTTAAAATACTCTTTAATACCTTCCATTTGATACACATGTCATACAACCACATTCCAGGGTTACCCTAGGTTCATTTTCCTACATAGTGATTTTCCCTTATTTTGTCTCCAAAGCTCTCAGCTGAGTATGTAATGTTCGGTTACACCCGAACTAAGACTTCCTTACTTGTTTTGTTCAGATGTTATTAGTTTGAAGAATATAGCTAGACGGGAAAATACTAAAATAGTGGACGCAAGTTTCCAAATGTTGTAAATGGACTTTCTAAATATCTCTAATTATCTCGATGCCTGGCCCTTTTAAAATTCTCTTTTATCTTAAAAAAAAAAAACAAAAATAAATCACGTCTCGGGCGCAAGCATTTTACCCTCATGTTTTATTGTCACGGTTCTGAAGCATAGTTTTAATTTAGGGAATCTCGCTCTGCGTGAAATTATATTATATCTCGATACCTGTCCCATCCAGAAAACTCTTTTATCCTTAATATTACAAAGTAATAAAGCCCAGAGCTATATTTAAAGTTTCAGGTCAGTGGGTTATCAAGAAGTTCCTTAAAGCTCAAAAGAAAAATTGTCAAGTTCGGAAGTCTTTTTTAGTTAACATTTTTCCCTTGTGCCTAGAATTCTTCGAGTTTCGATGTGAGTTCTAAATTTCAAGACTCTGTCAGAAAGTTACTCCAAAATTGCCTATAGTGATAGTTTTTCGATAACATTTTTCAAAAGTATTCTAACTGTGTGATGACCACCTTCAAACACATTTATTTGTTTCTTGCCAAGACGAACATTTCGGGGGAGAGCTGAAGGGTTGAAATCTTCCATTAAATTTCTGCGAAACTTAGATACATTCCCCTTACTAAAAGTTGCACTGCAACCTGCATTTTATCACTCTCTTCACTTATTCATAAATTAACGTAGGAAAAATATTTGCCTTTTACCAGGAGAAGAAAACTAGAAGGGATGAGGCACATTGTAATATATGGAGTACAGTTGGACAAATTACCCAGGTTAGAAACTTGGGAGCCAAGTTGGACTAAAGGCTCCTATGGAGCAAGCATGCTGACAACCGCATATCAAATGCTACAAGAGCAATAATGATTTGCAGACGCACTGCAGGAAGATCCTGGAGATCCAGCACAAAAATCCTAATATGGATGAACACTACGATAACGAGACCTATCGTTGTGTATATAGCAGTGGCATATGTATGAAAAGCAACTATGGTGACCGTATAAAAACCACTCACCAAAACTTCGAGGCTTGGCATGTGTTTGCATTACGGAAACCATGCGACCATGCTCGACGACGGCAATGGAAGTGCTGCTTGAGCCAACGCCTATACACATAATAATGGGGCAGGCAGCCATGAGTACTTTAGTTAACATAGATAAAGATGGATATGGAAGAGGCAAAGCGATACAGTCAGGGAATATGGAGAAGCTGCAAGAACGGTTTCAACTCATCCAACTTCCCAGGAATAACGCGAGAAAGCTTTTTAAGTTTGAGAAGCGTTTAAAAATAGAGCTGGGGAACAAATGTACGTGAGACACGTACAGAATTGAAGTACTTCACCAGGATCACATTTTTAAATGGTTCACCGATAGCTCGAAGACATTGTAGAACATCGGAGCGTGAACTTTCGGCCACAGACCCAAAATGTCCATACCACTCGAAATGTATCCATACATCTTCTAAGCTCAAGTTATCGTCATAAGCTGGTACATTCTACCAAAAAGCAGCCTTAGAATTTTAATAGGCAATATGTAACTGCAGGCTAATGAGCCACATGCATACACTAGATGTGTGGTCTACTAGCCTAAGCCGGTTCTGTGGCTGTGAAGATAAAACTGCAAAACACATCCTGCTGGAATGCGATGCAGCTGCGAGAAGAAGACTAGGATCCTTGAAGCGCTAAAATTAGAAAGTAGTCACATATACTCTCTGAAGCCAAGTACCATTCTGGATTTTCTCAGAAAACTCGGTTTGGTGGAGGTGCCGTGAATGAGGTCACAATAGGCCAATAGGTAATAGTGCATGCCCTCACAACAGTCTATCTATCTATCGAGGAAAAATATTGCAAAAGTAAAATTACCACAAAAAGGTTTGCCGAGAGCGCCCAAAAAATCTGCTCTAAAAATGTGGAACGTAAGTGATGAGAAAGTTTTTTTGATGGTTTTACCATTTATCGGAATATTTTGAAATGTGAGCCCTAATGCCAATTTCACACAGAGGCTTAATGAAATAGTTAGTCAAGTTTTCTATATTAAAGCCCTAATTGAACTCAATCTTCCATACCAAATACAAATTCTTAATTATCTCATTATTGCTTTAATGAATGCCTAAATGAAAAATCCTGTTGGTTTGATTGGTGCATCCAATTTTGTTGTCAATGTAACAAATGACAATCAAACATTAATTATTTTCAATAATTTACGAAAAATTGAAAAACACGAACAAATTCAAAATTTTATTTTCGCTGCATTTGCTGCAAAAGATAATATGGCTTTTTCGAAAATAGGCACATATTTGGCTAGGTGCGACATCTATGGGTAGTTGCCATGCATATTATTTTGATTGTGTTTATAGTTAAGAAGGAAACGGCTGCTTTCCATTTTAACTAAATTTTTTAAAAACGAAATATATTTTGGGGCTACTGACAGAAATTCGCTTAATGAAGCAAAAGGCCCGGTATGAAAAGGGAAACTTAATTATTTCATTAAATAGAATTGTGGTTCGATTAAGTTTCTGCATGAAAACGGTATAAAATGTTTAAATTGAGTCATCAGATGTTAACGATGAACTTGAACCTGGTTTTTTTAATGATTGTATAGCTGAAAAGCAGAATAGTATAAGTAGGTTTAGTTTTTATTTACTCCGCATTAAAAAGTAACTACAAAGACGGAATGAATTTGAATTATTAAACTGATTTGCTCACAGAATCATAAAAAACAAGTAAGGAAGGCTAAGTTCGGGTGCAAGCGAACATTACATACTCAGCCGCCAAATTACAGCTTGCAAAACTTTTAAATTACCTTCTTTTAAAAGTGGGCGGTAGCATGACCATTGTCCAAAATTTTACTGATTTTCTATTTTGCGTCATAAGGTCAACCCACATACCAAATTTCATCGCTTTATCCGTCCTTGCGTGGGCGTTGTTATAGTCCGATTTCATTCATTTTAAAAAGCAATCTGATGATGATAAATGCCCAGGAACTTATATACCAAACTGCATTAAGATACCTCAAAATTTACTCAAGTTATCGTCTTCACAGACAGACGGACGGACGCACGGACATGGCCAAATGAATTTATTTTTTCGCCCAGATCATTTTAATATATATAAAAAACTTTGTGAGCTGTGCTCAGCTGAGTATAAAAAAACTGAGTTTTCGTATACTTACTCGCTGTAGAATGTCACTAGTTTACACATTTGTAAGTATGTATGTATCAAAATTACTGGCATGACTACATTTGTCGAAAATGTTTTGTGAAACGTAACTAATTTATAATGCGGTTTATGAATTTGATTTTCCTTTTAAAAATACACTAACAAGTATGTACTTTAGGGCGGGTCGATTTGAAAATCGCTGATTGCTCTGTGAAAATCGTATTCTAAGGATCAAAATAAGAAACTTTGCCGAAGGAACCATACCTCTAAAACGAATTCTGATGTCCCCCACTTTGGGTCGAACTTTTGGGTAGGGGCAATTTCAATTCTACCTGATGTGTTTTGTGTTGGCTTAAAAAAACAACATAAGCAATTGTGTCACAGTGATACCTTCATTTTTCAAAACGGTTGAATAAAAAACACACACAACTATGTTTACGACATGCAAATGCATCACAGTGATGCCCTGGTTTTAAAAGGAGGTTGTAAAAACGCTAATTTCTAATAATTTTTTTTTATTTCTTTTCTATTACTAAGTTAAATTCATTCTTTCATTTACATATGTTCTGAATAAATAAATTTCTAAAGAGAAAAATAAACTCCAAAAAGAAAAAACATAGGCATTTCAAAGTGGGATTTTTCAAAATTTGCCGGTACGACCCAAAGGGGGGGGGGTCATCAGAATTCCTTTTAGAGGTATGGTTCCTTCGGCAAAGTTTCTTATTTTGATCCTTAGAATACGATTTTCACAGAGCAATGGGCGATTTTTTTGCCTCCCCACAAATCGACCCGGCCTACTTAATATACTTATATGTATGTATTTGTGTAAGTGCTTCCTTCAATTCTCTTATTCCCTTGAGATGTTTACATTTTACACAATTTTTTGTTTTTTTTTCTCGCTTTCAAGTTGCGCACTTGTTAGCTAAACGCAAATAAGTGCTGACATATCAAAGCAAAGCAATCAAGAGAACAAAAAAATTTAATTTAATTTCTTTCTTTCCTCATTTTATAAAAGCTGATTTCCATACACTGTGAGGCAAATAGTAGCATTTCCATACATCACTATACTGCTCGTAAATAAATTCACAACAAAGCACACAGCCACACATAAAGTGCGTCTAATAACTTTAACACACATTATTTCTTACAAAAATTCGGCCGAATATCTCTTCGGAGGTTATCGCGACTTGCATTTATTATTTTATTTATTACATGTGCTTTCATACTGTAATCTGCTGTCGACCAAGGCATGATCAATTTGACTTCTTGTTCATTGATCAGGAGACAGCCAAGTGGATTTGTGTTTGTTTTCCTGGCCCGGAAGAAGTCGATAAATCTGAGCCTATTGGAAGATATTACGTTTTTGATTTCATGGGGAGGGCAGTGCTTATATGGCTTTTATATAAGTCCCGGGAAAAGAAAACACACCGAGTGTATTTCTGCCATGAAAAGCCTATCAGCGAAAGTTTAGCCACGTCAGCTTGAATCGTGTAGGGCACCGACACCACTATCCCGCTTATTTATTGGACAAATGAAAAAAGTTGCATGACGCAAGTTGGATGAGGAATTCGGCCTGGATAGCCAAGTATTTTAAATATCATACAAAGAACCCTTAGTTACGTTGCCCTCTTAATTTTTTAGCGTTCTAAAACACAAATTCGTAAAAAAACTCAACTTAATACGAGTAGAATCTTCACACTCTGCCATAACCGCAGGCTGAAGTACTTGGCGGCCAAGCCTCTTTCTCAACACAACAGCATGGCTATTTCCTGAGCTTTCTTTCTATTGGGCACTACGGTAGCCGTCGCCACGTCTTATTTGAATTCTGCGTTTTCCTATTCTCTTCTTGTGACGTGAGCTTTTAGTTTCACGAAGACATCAACAAGTCGGGTATCGGTACCTTCTAACGAAAGGATGGGGATGTTGCAGATGCATTTAGCCAAATAGTTTCTTAAGCGTTTTTGGTCACCGAAACCAGTATAGGGGCCTCAACTATATATAAAGCGAGTCGTTTGATCTCAAAGGAAGTTGACAGCTTGGCGGTGCATCTAATTTTGGGCGTACGCTGCAAATTTTAACGAGCCTTAATCTAGCGAGCCTAGTTAGCTGGAATAGCACTATTCGAGTCTCTCTTTTCAAGGTGTCACATTGGTGAATTACCAATTTTGGTCCTAAATAGCTAAAGAAGCTAAAAGAAGCAAGAGTCGGACTTGTGAATGGGAGCGCTAGAGGGACTGCTTGAACTCCTCTTTGCTGATCATGGCATGAAAATGCTATATTTTTGAAACAAATTTTAAAGAAAAATGAGCGGAAATTAGACTTGTTCGGGAGATTAACTATAGCTACAACAGTGCGATATAATCCAACTTAATATACCTAACATACTTTTAGGTGCATGTGTACATGATAAATTATTATTTAAGCTCGCATTTGTTCAAGTACGTAAAAGTTAATAGAAAGCAAACATCTTATCAATTTACAAATACATCGATATTCATTTGCAAGAAACATGTATAAGAATAGCAAAAAAACTAAAAAAATACTTGAAATTAGAAGAGGATGAGCGAATAATTGTAAGGGGCGTTCGAGAAAAAAAGCGGTTCATCTCATGAAGCCATATATGAGCCGTTTATAACCACTGAAATTAAACGATATGGAATGACTTATGCACTTTCAAAATAAACGACTCATATATACATATGGTTGTAGGAAGCTTGAGGGTTTGGTGTAAATTCTATTAATAGCTTCAATCTTGATGACGACAATGAAACAAACGTCATACATACGTATAAACTATGACGTACGGGAGAGCGCACGCACGTAGTCATGCAGTTGTGCAAAGATACAGCAAGTGCAATTGCTGTTAATTGTACATTGGAGTGGCTAGCTGTATTTATTATTGTTGTTGTTATTTTCAACTTTTTCGTTGTAGTTTATTTGTACAATCGATTTGTATGAATTTGTATTTTTGTTTGTTCAATCAACATATGCATGTAGCGAAAACTCAACGAAAACACATACAAACATATACTGTTATTAGACTTAGCCAATATATCGAAGCTTATTTCACCTTTTTTGAAAAAGTTATTATTCACATTCCAAAAAAAAAACAGCCTCATTTTAGAATTTTTGTTGCAGAAATTTATCAATAAAATTCAGAAAACTACAACTACAGTTCAGAAAATTACAACTCAAGCTCCGGTTTCTAATTTAAACTCAGAAAGTTTTCATTCAATTTCAGAAACTCCAATTTAACTTCAAAAAATTACAATATAAGTTAAAAAGTAAATACTCATAATCAGAAAATTACAATTCAAGTTGAGGAAAAACTTCAAAATTTCAAATTGAGAAAATGAACAATAAAGTTCGGAAAAGTAAAATTCAAGTTCAGAAACTTAAGTTAATATTCGAAAAATTACAAATCAAGTTCAGAAAATTATAACTTAATTTCAGAAATTCAGAAAAGTACGATTAAAGTTCAGAAACACTAATTTAAATTCAGAAAAATACAACTCAACTTTAGAAAATTACAACTTCATTTAAAAATCTTCATATAAAAGTCAGAATACTTTCAACGAGGTTCGAAAAGTGCAATTCAAGTTCACAAATTTTAATTTTAATTCAGAAAATTGCACCTAAAGTTCAGAAAATTACATTTCAAATTCAGTGTTTACAACTCAAATTGAGAAAATTACAATTCAAGTTCAGAGTTTCCAATTTAAATTTGGAAAGTTGTTAATCAAATTCAAAAATCCAAATTACAAATCAAGTTCAGAAAATAACAGCTTTACTTTAGAACTTTCATTTCGAATTCGGAAAAGTACAATTCAAGTTCAGAAATTCCAATATAAATACAGAAAATTACAACGCAACTTTGGAGAATTACATCAAAATTTCAGAATTTTTATTTCAAATTTAGAAAACTATCAATGCATTTCGAAAAAGTAAAATTCGAGTTAAGAAATTCCAATTTAAATTAAGAAAATTGCAGCTCAAGTTTAAAAAATGACCACCTCATTCCTGTTTTCTCATTTCAAATTCGGAAAAGTACAATTCAAGTTCCTCAATTCCAATATAAATTCAGAAAATTACAACTCAACGTAAGAAAATTACAACTAAATTTCAGTATTTGCATTTTAATTAAGAAAACTATCAATGAGGTTCGAAAAAAGACAACTCAAGTTAAAAAAATTTCTTTTAAAATTTATACTTTTCAATTCAAACTAAGAAAATTACAATTCAAATTCAGAGTTTCCAATATAAATTCAGAAATTTTAATTCAACAGCAGAAAACGACCATTTAATTTCAGATTTTTCATTTCAAATTCAGAAAGCTATCAATGACGCTCAAAAAAGTACAATTCAAGTTCAAAAAATCCAAATTTAAATTGAGGTAACTACAACTTAAGTTTAATAAATTACATTTCAAATTTAAGATTTAGGTTAGGTTAGGTAGTAATGGCTGCCCCATGGGCATATAAAGGCCAGTATCAGTTGGCCCGTTGTGGTACCACAGAAAGACAACATTAGCCCTCCTTTTCGAACCATTTCGAGGACTAGATAAAAGCTAACAAGTCCTTAATATCATGCTCCCAGACATGGCGTAGATCGCTTAGGAAGGGGCTCCCAGAGAGCGTTGTCTGGGGCCACTTAACGCCGGGTAGTTGCAGATGAGGTGCATCACCGTTTCCTCTACCTCGACTTCCTTACAACTTCTGCAGCATCGTCGGAAGGGCGCTCCTAGCCTTTCCGCATGCCTTACAATTAGGCAGTGCCCAGTCAGAACTCTTACAAGTGAGGAGATTTTGTCCCTGCTTAGGGTATAGATGTGACGGGATCTCTTAGTATCACATTTAGGCCAGGATTGCTTTGATATTCTACATCCCGGGGTTAGTAACCATCTTTCGTTGGCTTGACTGTAGGTATACTCTTTTAGACTTAGCTTGCAAGTGGCAAAAGGCATACCTAGGTGTTCTTTGTCATGAAGAATCTGTATGGTAGTACCCTGCCTAGCAAGTTCGTCTGCAGCGCAGTTTCCCTCTATGTCCTTGTGTCCCGGGACCCATGTGGGGTATACACGGTTCTGTTGGGCCATCTCTTGAAGAGCTCGGCGACAGTTTAGTGTCAATTCGGAGTTGGATGAATAGGCAACAAGGGATTTTATTCCACTTGGCTATCGATGGAAATAAAGATTTCCTCACCGGTATTCTCTGTCCCTATTTGAGTCGCGGCTTCCACTATAGCTGCTACTTCTGCTTGAAAGACGCTGCAATGATCCTTTAAGATTTTCAATCAAAATTTTGAAAATGAAATTGAATTCAAGTTTAGAGTTTCAAATTTAAATTCAGAAAACAATAATTCCTTTTTACAGTTTTCAATACAAGTTCAGAAATTTTTAATTGAAGTTTTGAAATTCCAATTTGAATTCAGAAAATTATTATTCTAGTTCAGGATTGCCAATTTAAGTTCAGAAAATTACAATTCAAGTTGAAAAAAAGTTGAGTTACATTTAGTTCTTAGCGGAAGGAGTTGACTGTTCGGCGGATGGCGCTCGTTCGAGAGCGTATGGTGGAACAACGAAAGAAACGGTTGTAGAGAAGCTCAGTTCTTTGATATTAGAAAGTACAGCCGAAACTCTTTTCTATTTCAACTTGCGTATATGTCATCGGATTTTTAAAACTTATTTGTCACTATTTTGGCTTTGAGATGCTTTTTTTTTTGCATACCCGCTTTTTCAAGGCTTGGTGAAACAAGTAGCATACTTAGAGGGCTGCAACGGGTTTAGCAGACTATATGAACACGACTTTAGAGCTCAAAAAGAGCTATGAAGAAAGACCAATATAATGGTAAGCCAACTTTCTGACAAAATTCCCATTGTATTTTAGAGGATAAAGCAAACAAATTTTTCGGAGACGCTCTCATTCTAGACCTGAAGTATAGGGGCGATCTTTTGCAAGTTTTTTTTTCGATCCAGTCTAGTGGCTATGAATATGCGTCATTCATTTATTTCATGCGTTAGCGCCTTTCGTATTTGTATTTCCATTTGTATTTATACTCGAAATTGTTTTTGTATGCTTGTTGATTTATTCGTAGTTTACTGTATTGTTTTCCATTGATCCAACTTTAATGAATCCCACACTTCAAAGGTATCACGAATTGCTTTTCAAGTGTTTTTATATGATTTCAATGAAGTTTTTTTCTCACACGTTCTTCACTGAAGTCTTTTATATGCACATACGTGTGTAAATGTATGTCTATGTTTTTATCTGCAATACTCTTGTTCGGAAATCCCAAACATGAAATTAGTATATGCGAAATTGATTTATCTGCATTTGTCACTTAATTTCCGACGTAGAAGAGAATATGCCAATTTCGTTGCATATTTTTAGGAGCATAAATGACATTATTTTTTTTACTAAAACGCTTGGTTGTGGGTAATTGAAAAAAGCTTTAAAGCTAATTGGAAAATATTTAGTCTGCTAAAATGTTCACTAAAGGGTATCAACACCGAAAGCTAGTTTTTTGGGATACTTTGGGTAAAACTATAATTGCACTATTCTTGAATTTGGGAGTGATTGCCTGCAGTAGGTATATAATCTATACTTAAGATGAGAGATCCAAACCCATACAGTCAAAAGCACAAAACCTTTTTGCATTGTTTGGTCAATTGCCTTTATAATGGTTATTTGAAATATGCAAGATTTAGAGCAAAAAGGTAAAATGGGTAAAATACATTTATTTCTCTCGCAAAAAAAGCCCCCTCACATTGCAAATTAAATTATATTTCAAAAGGCGCTATATTGGTAACATTTTTCAAAAAAAATTTGCAGCGTAAAATGTCACTCTGAGAGTTCTCGGACGAAATTGTTATACGAAGGTCGTGAAAAGACGGGCATGAAAGAAAAAGAGCTTGCGTCTTGAAATACTCAACATATTTCTGTATCATCGTCGTATTGACCATATGCTTCCCACGAAGGCTTTCTAATTCTATTTAGTTCATTTAGTGACTCATTATTACAAGGACTCTTTCCTGACACTTTGCTACAATCTAAGACCTCAATACATAATCCTTCCAAAGACTTTAGACACTGCGTCACGTATGCTTGTCCCTCCTCGAACTCCAAAATATTTTTATGCCACTTCTACCGGACTGTATGTAATATTTGTTCGAAATATGAACCAAATCGGACATCATGGGTCACTTTCTATTTATATATGTACTAGCCTTTACCCGCGGCCCCGTCCGCAAGGAGAAAATGAAATATGTGGGCTATTCACGTTAGCCTGCTTATAAAGTTATCTGTTTAAAATTTTTTTTCTGTCTAATGCATTTTATTTTTGTAATTGAGTAAAAAAAAGAACTTTATGAGCTGATAACCTGATAGGATCCCAAAATGATAACGAAATTATCCAGAAAAAGCCACGAAATGACCCCGACGCTATCGCGGACGGATCCCGAAAACCATCCAGAAACGCCCCGGAAGTGTTTCCAAAAGTTCCCGAAGTAGTCCCAAAAAAACCCGAAATGACAACGACACGATTCTAGACTTATCCAGATAACCACACAGAAATGATGCCTGAAGGGTACCAAATTGATCCCGAAATAGTCCCGAAAAAGTTCCGAAATTACCCTGACGGGCTCCCGGACGGATCTCAGAAACCATCCAGAAAATATCCAGGAAGGGTCCCTAAATTATCCCGACTAACTCCAGAAAAAGTTCCGAAATGGCTCCGAGGGGATCCACGATGGATCGCGAAAACCATACAGAAATGATTCCGGAAGGATTCCAAAATGATCCCGAAATAGTCCGGAATTGACCCAGATGGGATCCCGCACAGATCCAGAAATGATCCCGGAAGGGTGCAAAAACTATCCCGGAAAAGTAACAAAAAATCCCGAAATGGCTCCTACGGCATCCCAGACGGATCCTGAAATGATCTCGGAAGGGTCCCCAAATGATCCCAAAATGGTCCCGAAATGACCCTGATGGATCCGGCAAACCATCAAGAAATTATGCCGAAAGGGTCCCAAAATGATCCCGAAATAATACAGAAAAAGTCACGAAACGACCCCTAGAGGATCCCCAAATGATCCCGTATTAGCCCCGAAAAGGTCCCGAAATAACCCCGACGGGATCCCGGACAAATCCCGAAAACCATCCAGAAATGATGCCGGAAGGAATCCCAAATGATTCCGTAAAAGTCCCGCATTGATTCCGACGGGATCCCGAACGGATACCGAAAATCATCCAGAAGTGACGCCGGAAAGGTCCTCAAATGATCACCTAATAGTCCCGAAATGACCCTTAAGGGGTCATGGACGGATCCCATAAACCATCCAGAAATGATCCCGATATATTCCCGAAGAAGTCCCGAAATGACCCTGACGGGATCTCGAACGCACCCCTAAATGACCCTGACGGGATCCCGGACAGATCCCGAAATCCATCCAGAAATGATCTTGGGAGGGACCCCAAATGATCCCGAAAAAGTCCCGCAATGATTCCGAGGGGATCCTGATCGGATACCGATAACCATCCAGAAGTGATGCCGGAAAGGTCCTCAAATGATCACCTAATACCAAAATGACCCTGACGGCATCCCGGACTGATCCCAAAATCCATCCAGAAATGATCTTGGGAAGGTCCCAAAATTATCCCGAAATAGTCTCGGAAAAGTTCAGAAATTACCCTGACGGGTTCCCAGACGAATCCTGAAAGCCATCTCTAAATGATCCCGAAAAAGTCCCGAAATGACCCTGATTGGACCCCGAAAGGATCCCGAAAACTATCCAGAAATGATGCCGGAAATGTCCTCAAATGATCACCTAATAGTTCCGAGAAGACCCTGACGGGATCCCGAACGGATCCCGACAACTATCTAGAAATGATGCCGAAAGGGCCCGCAAATGATCCCGTATTAGTCGAGAAAAAGTCCCGAAATGAACCCGACGGGATGCCGGACGAATCCCAAAAACCAGCCAGAAATGATGCCGGAAGGGACACCAAATGATCCCGAAAAAGTCCCGCAATAATTCCGACGGGATCCTGAGCGGATACCGAAAACCATCCAGAAGTGATGCCGAAAAGGTCCTCAAATGATCACCTAAAAGTCCCAAAATGACCCTGACGGCATCCCGGACAGATCCCGAAATCCATCCAGAAATGATCTTGGGAGGGTCCCAAAATTATCCCGAAATAGTCTGGGAAAAGTCCAGAAATTACCCTGGTGGATACCGGACGAATCCTGAAAACCAATCTTAAATGATGCCGAAAAAGTCCCGAAATGACCCTGATGGGGCCCGGAAAGGATCCCGAAAACTAACCAGAAATGATGCCTGAAAGGTCCTCAAATGACCTCCCAATAGTTCCGAAAAGACCCTGACGGGATCCCGAATGGATCCCGACAACTATCCAGAAATGATACCGAAAGGACCCGCAAATGATCCCGTATTAGTCGAGAAAAAGTCCCGAAATGACCCCGACGGGATGCCGGACGAATCCCAAAAACCATCCAGAAATGATTTTGGAAGGGACCCCAATGATCCCGAAAAAGTCCCGCAATTATTCCGACGGGAATCTGAACGGATACCGAAAACCATCCAGAAGTGATGCCGGAACGGTCCTCAAATGCTCACCTAATAGTCCCAAAATGACCCTGAGGGCATCCCGGACAAATCCCGAAATCCATCCAGAAATGATCTTGGGAAGGTCCCAAAATGATCCCGAAATAGTCTCGGAAAAGTCCAGAAATTACCCTGACGGGTTCCCGGGCGAATCCTGAAAGCCATCCTTAAATGATCCCGAAAAAGCCCCGAAATGACCCTGACGGGATCCCGAAAGGATTCCAAAAACTATCCAGAAATGATGCCGGAAAGATCCTCAAATGATCCCCTAATAGTTCCGAAATGACCGTGACGGGATCCCGAATGGATCCCGACAACTATCCAGAAATTATGCCGAAAGGGTCCGCAAATGATCCCGTATTAGTCGAGAAAAAGTCCCGAAATGACCCCGACGGGATCCCGGACGAATCCCAAAAACCATTCAGAAATGATGCCGGTAGGTATCCCAAATGATCCCGAAATAATCCCGAAATGACCTCGTCGATATCCCGGACGGATACCGAAAATTATCCAGAAATGATGCCGGAAAGGTCCACAAATGATCCCCTAATAGTCCCGAAATTACCCTGATGGGATCCCGGACGGATCTCGAAAACCATCCAGAAATGATGCCGGAAGAGCCCCCAAATGATCCCGAAAAAGTCCCCAAATGACCCCGACGATATCCCGGACGGATCCCGAAAACCATCCAGAAATGATGCCGGAAGAGCCCCCGAATGATCCCGAAAAAGTCCCCAAATGACCCCGACGAGATCCCGCACGGATCCCGAAAACCATCCAGAAATGATGCCGGAAGAGCCCCAAATGATCCCGAAAAAGTCCCCAAATGACCCCGATATACTCCAGAAAAGGTTCCGAAATGGCTCCGAGGGAATCAACGACGGATCGCGAAAACCATACAGAAATGATTCCGGAAGGATCCCAAAATGATCCCGAAATAGTCCGGAAATGACCCAGATGGGATCCCGCACAGATCCAGAAATGATCCCGGAAGGGTCTAAAAACTATCCCGGAAAAGTAACAAAAAATCCCGAAATGGCTCCTACGGCATCCCGGACGGATCCAGAAATGATCTCGGAAGTGTCCCCAAATGATCCCAAAATGGTCCCGAAATGACCCTGATGGATCCGGCAAACCATCAAGAAATTATGCCGGAAGGGTCCCCAAATGATCCCGAAATAAAACAGAAAAAGTCACGAAACGACCCCTAGAGGATCCCCAAATGATCCCGTATTAGCCCCAAAAAAGTCCCAAAATGACCCTGACGGGATCTCGAAAGGATTCCGAAAACAATACAGAAATGATGCCGGAAAGGTCCTCAAATGATCCCCTAATAGTCCCGAAATGACCGTGACGGGAGCCCGACAACTATCCAGAAATGATGCCGAAAGGGTCCGCAAATGATCCCGTATTAGTCGAAAAAAAGTCCCGAAAGGACCACGACGGGATCCCGGACGAATCCCAAAAACCATCCAGAAATGATGCCGGTAGGTATCCCAAATGATCCCGAAATAGTCCCGAAATGACCTCGTCGGCATCCCGGGCGGATCCCGAAAATTATCCAGAAATGATGCCGGAAAGGTTCCCAAATGATCCCCTAATAGTCCCGAAATTACCCTAATGGGATCCCGGACGGATCCCGAAAACCATCCAGAAATGATGCCGAAAGGGTTCCCAAATGATCCCGTATTAGTCGCGAAAAAGTCCCGAAATGACCCCGACGGGATCCCGGACGGATCCCGAAAACCATCCAGAAATGATGCCGAAAGGGTTCCCAAATGATCCCGTATTAGTCGCGAAAAAGTCCCGAAATGACCCCGACGGGATCCCGGACGGATCCCGAAAGCCATCCAGAAATGATGCCGGATGAGCCCCAAAATGATCCCGAAAAAGTCCCCAAATGACTCCGACGAGATCCCGGACGGATCCCGAAAACCATCCAGAAATGATGCCGGAAGAGCCCCCAAATGATCCCGAAAAAGTCCCCAAATGACCCCGACGATATCCCGGACGGATCCCGAAAACCATCCAGAAATGATGTCGGAAGAGCCCTCAAATGATCCCGCAAAAGTCCCCATATGACCCCGACGAGATCCCGCACGGATCCCGAAAACCATCCAGAAATGATGCCGGAAGGGTCCCCAAATGATCGCGAAATAGTCCCGAAATGATTCCGGAATAGTCCCGAAAATGTTCCAAAATAACCCCGACGGGATCCCGGACGGATCCCGTAAACTATACAGAAATGATCCCGGAAGGGTCCCAAAATGATCCCGAAATAGTCCCGAAAAAGTCCCGAAATTACCCCGGCGTAATCCCGGACCGATCCCGAAAACCATCCAGAAATGATCCCGGAAGGGTCTCGATATGACCCTTACGGGATTACAAATAAGGTGAAGCTAATTATAAAACCATGTTAATAAGGCAGCAGGCGCATTGGAGAGAATAAAAAGTTAGATAGAAACATACAGGTAAAGCTAATAAAAGCGTGCTAATAAAAACAATTGATGGAGGGCGGATGGCGGGAGTAGAGGAGAGGACCACTGATCGTTCCTCCAAAATTGTCTAGATCTCGTCCTGTATGTACCAGATACCAAAAACTATTGATTTAGGAGAAAATTTAGATTGAGTTATAACAATGTATGGATTTTACACCAGAGGGGGAGATAAAGGGGGGCGGGCGGAGGGTGTCACTGCTTACTTTGTAAGCCCTCGACTTATTTGACCCCTTGAGTCTGTGATATTGGTGAAGGCCAGTATACGTAAAGTTATAATGTGTAAAAATTATGAAAAATAATTTCTCGAAGGGTCGTGGGACCCCCACCCCTCTTTCCATGTTCGAAAAAAATTTCGCTAGTAGACTACTGTCTGTGTCCCAAATTTCATCAAAATCCGTGTAGCCATTCTGGCGTGATTCAGTCGCAAAGACGAAAAAATATAATAATTAAATTATAACTGTTCCTAGGGGGCGGGGACCACGCCCCTTTTGAAAAATATATAGCTAGTAGATCCTTCTAGACTATTGGCTATATGTATGCAAAATTTCATCCAAATCGGTCCAGCCGTTCTTGCGTTATTGAGTCACAAAGACAAACGTCTGGACAAACATCCAAACATCCAAACATCCAAACATCCAAACATCCAAACATCTAAACATCCAAACATCCAAACATCTTAACATCCAAACTTTCCCATTTATAATATATATTAGATTATGTGTTCCACATATGGACCAAATCGGACCATAAATACGATTTTTTTGAATATATCGAACTTTGCGCCACCTAGCGGCGATTTTTTCATAGGTCGCTCTCTATTCTTGTATGTATTATGTGTTCCAAAAATGAGCCAAAACGGATCGCAAACACAATTTTTGTGAATATCTCGATCCTTGCGCCACCTGGCGGCGATTTTTTCATAGGTCGCTTTCTATTCTTGTATGTATTATGTGTTCCAAAAATGAGCCAAATCCGACCACAAATTCGATTTTTGTGAATATTTCGATCCTTGTGCCACCTAGCGGCATTTTTTTCACAGGTCGCTTGCTATTCTTGTATGTATTATTTGTTCCAAATTTGAGCCAAATAGGACCATAAATAGGATTTTTGTGAATATCTCGATCCTTGCGCCACCTATCGGCGATTTTTTCATTGGCCGCTTTCTATTCTTGTATGTATTATGTGTTCCAAATATGAGCCAAATCGGACCACAAAAAGAATTTTTGTGAATATCTCGTTCCTTGCGCCTCCTAACGGCGATTTTTTTCATAGGTCGCTTTCCATTCTTTTACGTATTATGTGTTCCAAATTTGAGCCAAATCGGACCACAAACACGATTTTTGCGAATATTCTGATCCTTCGCTACCTAGCGGCGATTATTTCTCATATGTCGCTTTCCATTCTTGTATGTATTATGTGTTCTAAATTTGAGCCAAATCGGACCGCAAATACGATTTTTGCGAAAATCTCGATCCTTGCGTCACATAGCGGAGATTTTTTTCATAGGTCGCTTTCCATTCTTGTATGTATTATGTGCTCCAAATTTGAGCCAAATCGAACTAAAAATAGGATTTTTGCGAATATCTCGATCCTTGTGCCACCTAGCGCCGATTTTTTTTCATATGTCGCTTTATATTCTTGCATGTATTATGTGTTCCAGATTTGAGCAAAATCGAACCACAAATACGACTTTTGCGAATATCTCGATCCTTACGCCACCCAGCTACGATTTTTTTCATTGGTCGCTTTCTATCCTTGTGTGTGTTATGTGTTCCAAAAATGAGCCAAATCCGACCACAAATTCGATTTTTGTGAATATCTAGATCCTTGCCACCTAACGGCGATTTTTTTCATAGGTCGCTTTCCATTCTTGTATGTATTATGTATTCCAAATTTGAGCCAAGTCGGACCACAAATACGATTTTTGCGAATATCTCGATCCTTGCGCTACCTTGCGGCGATTTTTTCTCATATATCCCTTTCTATTCTTGTATATATTATGTGTTCCAAATTTGAGCCGAATCGGACCACAAGTACGATTTTTGCGAATATCTCGATCCTTGCGTCACATAGCGGCGATTTTTTTCATAGGTCGCTTTATATTGTTGTATATATTATATGTTCAAAATATGAGCCAAATGCTACCAAAAATATGATTTTTTGCAATATTTCGATCCAAGCGCCACCTATAGGAGTTTTTCTTCTTCTTATTATTGCATTGTCATCGGGTTCTGAACTATATTCCAAGTTTCAAGCTTGTAGCTTATCGGATAGTTACCAAAATAAAACCGTTTAGAAACTTAAATGAGCACGAATCTCCATTTTTACAACCAAAATTTTATTTATAGATTTGGATTCCAAATAAGAGCGAAAAAGGGACCTGTACATAAAAACAGTAATTAGAAATAATATATCGTCGGCTTCGTGAGCAAATGTGCTAAGTCCATTTTTCGTAACTTTTCAGGAGAGGGGAAAAACCGTCTAGCTTTTTATGTTCTAAATATTTTTAATATCTGAAAATGCAGTTTCCCTTCTGAGTTCGTCTTGCCATTGCAGAGTTATGAGCTCCTTTTGGAGTTAGCACAATTTCTTTTGTATAATTTTTTTTTTGGACTTAGCACATTTTCTTTCAGCTATTTCGTAAACAAAGGTTTATTTTCAAGAGTATTCATTTCATTTAGTATATTTTACTATTTTAAACCAAATAATAATATTCTAATTTCATTGATGTTAACAAAAATACTTTTCTAATTCGTAAAATATATCAAGTAAGAAAGGTAGTTGTTTCAGAAAAGTATAGACGTTAATAGTAACAAGTCAAGCTTATTACAGCAACATGATAACAATTGTATATCTTTGTATATAAAAATCACGTGTCACATTGTTTCTCCGCGATGGACTCCTAAACTACTGAACCTATTTTGAATATGTTTTACACCCGTGTGTAGTTTGATCTAACTTGAAATATAGGATAGGTTATATCTCAGTTTATAGTCGAAATATTATTTTATTGCAATTTTTTTTTAAATGTTTATATGTATTAATACAATGTTACGTATACCCACCGGCACTCATATTTTCAGGTGATGCGGATATACTTCCGTGTAATTGGTTGGTGTTTAATTAAACAACGTGCTTATCAATAAAATATATTATAGCGAATGATATCAAGTATAGCACATCATCAGGACGTGGAGGCGGGGGGTGGGGAACGGGGGGATTAGCCCCGGGCTCGGGGTTTCTGAGGGGGCCTGCGGCTTAGAGGTACTAAGACATTTTTTTTTAAATTGAGGAGAGTCTTTAGTTGTTCCGTGTACAATTTTTAAGCCTATTTTCAAAAGCATTTTGTTTTAATATTATAGTGAAATGTGAAAAATAAAAATCTATATATATAAAAAGAAAGGCTAAAATGTGTGTTACTTGGTCGCCAGTGTTTGAATAGATGCGTCGATCGATTTTGTTCAAGCTCTCATACAAGTTGCATATACCTCACGCGGTGGTTATTACATAGCTTTGGGTGCGATCGACGTACAGGGTCTAGAGATATAGGCCGAAAAATGGACCCGGGTACCCCTAGAATGTGTGGGTAATATGGATATCAAATGAAAGCCGTTACTGAGAGCTCTAAAGTAATTTTCATTTTAATATTCGATTTGTCGCATCAACCTGGCAAAACTGATAGATATGCATGCGAAGCAGAAATAAGGACATAAATTAACAATACCCACATACCTATTTACATACGTCCTTTTCGATTTTCCTGAAGAAGAATGAGAAGAACTTGAGAGAAGAGAAACGAGAGAAGGAGGAGACTGAGAAAGAGATAGAAAGAGACGAAGATGTAGGTAGATGAAGCGAAAAAGACTGAGGGAGGAGTGAATAAAAGGATTAGGAAAAAGTGATAAGGGGGGGGGGGGGGGGGGGAGGGTAGATTTAGACGGAAAAAGCTAATTAAAATGTATGCATATAGGCCAAATTTATGGCGTCTGTCGGGTCTGCTAGTAATAATAAAAAAAAAATTATAAAATGAATAATAATTTGTTTTCACCTCGACTTAACAAATGATCTTTTTTTGTTTTTTTGATTTTTTGTGGACTTAGCAAATTTGCGTAACATTCCATTTCAACATATAAAACCGATATTGTGGTTACTTTTTTTTGATAGACGATGTATTTTTGGCTGTACCATCTTCCTGCATTAAAATCTCAGCTTTCATAAAAAGTGGACTTAGCACATTTGCTCACGAACCCGACGAAATAACATCTAGTAAATTCAATATATTTTGTATTTGTATGTAATTTAGCATATTTTGTATTTTGTTGTTGTGTTATTTGTAACAGATTAAACAAATAAACGAATACCCCTGGTGATGCTAAACAGTTTTTTAGCGAAAAGTTGGGTTAGAAAAGTGGAATAATGTAATTTTATTTCGCACTTAAAAAAAAAACCTAGACCGGAAAAGCCTAACAAGACGCCTTCAGAAAAGATCACGTTAACTTTGTCACTGTGGCCAATAAAAAAATGTGCGTTTTGGTTACAGGCTTTGAGCAGCTCTGTGATACGTTCATCGGAACAGGCTAGTAACTTGCTTCTAACAGAGCATAGAAGCAAAAACGTTGCTACGCGTTTTATAGGCTTTTATTTAAAGTCCAGCAATAAATAAAAGTGGAACCGCGAATGCGGATTTTGGAGGCAATCAGTATTACTTTGATATCCAAAATTTATTCAGAAGATAATCAAACAATTTCCATTACTATAGATTCTAGTGCAGAACCTTCATTGAAGTTGTTGAAAATAGCTTGTTCGGTAAGCTGGTCACTGAGTCAGGAGATATGCTCTCATGGTGCAAACCATGAATTCCGTGAATTCATAAAGAAATGTGGAGCTACGACGTGAAAATGTTTTCTTGTTGAGCTGCTTTCGAAGGCTGTGTGAAACTGTGGCTTAAAATGTGGGTTCTACGATTTAAGAAAAAAATTAATTATCTGGGAATAACGGAGTGCATGTAATTGTGCAACACAAAAACCATCACCACGAAAAATTTTCCAAAGAAACTGAAATCTCATTTTCTTCGCCTTCCATACGTTAAACAACATTATAAATACAAAAACAGTTAATAATAATTAGAGCGTAAAATTTTGGAAAACTTGTCTTACGCATAGACTATGTCTTAAATGTGTCGACAACAAAGAACAAGTTCATATGGAGCGCGGATAAATTCGTGTTGTTAAATTGTTGCGGTGGCATAAAATGACGTTGGCAACAGCACCACCGGCACGGCACAAAGCCATCGAAATTCAATTTCATTTTATTGCATTAATAACCGAGTAGATTTTATGATGACAACAGCAAAAATAGTAATGCAGCGGGTTATATACAAACATACATGATTGGGTGAAACAAAATGCGCAGAAAATTTATGACAAGCTTACTTAAGTTGTAAGCATATATGAGTTTTAAAGACCTTTTTTATTTATTGTTAACAAAATGTAATTTTTGTCTATGCACTTGGGTTTATAAGATTATGTACTATAATCTCTTTTCAAATTAGTTATAAACTTTGTTAAAATTTTAAGATAAGTTTACTTGAGTGTTCCCCACACTCCCTATACAGCACACGAAAAAAGAAAACTCAACTGAACTATGCCTTTTTGTACCTTTCATGAAAACATAATTGTTCTTTGCGCCGAATTTCAAGTTATAAGTCCTTAAAGAAGAAGCATTAAGCATTAACCCGAAATAACCCACTATTACCATATGGTAACGCAAAAGGTGTCGCTATATTTCCACGAATTAAATCTAAACTGCACAACAAATCCACAAATGAATAACGCTATTTTATACAGTATATCCGTGACTTTCCGAAAAACAAAGCTTTGGTTAGTCTGGGTTCAAATAGTGATGCTATCGTACGTCAAATTTAAGTCAGAGAAAGAAAAGTTGAAAATTCCCGTTTTTCAATATAGCACGTCTGTAAGTACGCGATTATAGTAATAATTTTTAAGAACATTTAAATAAAAACTATAAAAGTCGGTAACTAATGAAATAAGTTATTATATTTAAGTTAACTTTTTGCTAAAATTATTTAATTTCTAGTTATTTTTTACATTTTGTTTAAGGCGTTACCATATGGTAACCGTGGGTCGGCTAGGGTGCAGGTTTTTTCTTCGTATTTCATGGGATTTTCTATGCTAGGGTACAGTTTTCTATGCATATCAATGGTTTTTCTGTGCCTTTTTGTAAATTTATCTAATATAATCTGCAGAATTTTTTAAATATTACGACTTTCAGTGGTTTATTATCGCTACAAATACTTGATTACATTCAAGATATACCAACCACTCTTTATATCGAGCCTCCTGTAGGCGGAAACTTATCTGGCGAAGAGGATCTGAATATGATTGTACTGGAATCCCTGATAACGTGTGCCCCGTTTTGATCAGAGCGTACATATTGTATCACCATCGAATCGTAGCTGTTGTTCCGGTGAAAAATGCAAAGCTAAGGGACGAACAGCATGTATGAAATGCATCGTAGGGCTTTGTGTGAAGTGTTTTGCAAGTTACCATACCAAACCATGAATTCAACCACCTATATTTTAGTTCAGAAAATGTCTTTCTATTATATTTTTATAAACTTATTCTTTCCTTATTTACGGTATAATAAAAATTTTCAAAAACGTCTATTATTTGTGAAATAAAATTGAAAAAACATGTCCAAAACAGTGTTTTCTTTCATCAAAAACCTGTGCCCTAGCTGACCCAGGATTACCATATGGTAACGCTAGTTTTCCGGATTTTCGGGAAAAGCGTAACAGTGAATTAAAAAATGGACACCATTTTCGTGTTCAGGAGGTCAAAATCTATAAGACAGCTTCTTTCCAAATAAACACAAGACAAAATGAGTTATGGGAACTACCGGGTTAAGTTTGAACGCAAATTAGTGCTTTAATTTTTGAGATTTCTTGATGAAATTCGGTGGGGGTAATATTACCTATTTTTCAGAAAAGAGGCTTCTTAGTAATACCTGCCTCAATGTATCAGTAGGGACTTTCAAATTTCACCAAATGCTTTCATATATGGCATATTACGGATTGCTTAGCTCCATTCATGAAAGGTTCTATATGAATTTGTTAAACAAATTTTTCTAATATGAGAAGCTGATTTATAATTGCATTAACTCCGAAGCCGATAAAAAAAAATTTAAATCAAAACACTACATTGACAACAATTTCGCTTTATTATTCACGATACTTAGAATAATTTTTTTTTTACTACCAGATCTGGTAGATGTTTTTCTGCCCTAACTTTTATCTCAGTCCCAGTCTCAGAGCGTTGTATGTATTTTTTAATGCTTTTTTATATGAAAAACCCCCTTCAATGTTGGTCGCCTTGTCGTGGAGAAGGGGCTTAAGTATCATGTCGGAATCTCCTCTGCGGAGGGGTCCCAATATGAGACGAACTAAGAGGAAAGCCTCGTATGTCCTATAGCGTCAAAGGCGTGTTCAGAAAAACGCATCACTTGCCGGTGCAGGAGATGTGAGGATTGTCGCACCAACAACACCCAAGCCAAGGTGTTGAGGTACCCGTGCCGATGGCTGTGTGGTAAGCAGGTGTATATTGAAAGGCTGATCGCGAACGGTCCCCTCTGATGCCCGTGCAAGGTCGGTTGTACTAGTGCCTTACCCCCGGTATGCTGGCTCTGCCGGGGGTTGACTAACCATTCCATGCATACTCGTGGGAACTGTATGTCAAAAATAAAAAAAAAATAATAAAAAGGAGGCGGAGAAAAGGAGCGTCCTGGGAACGCTCTCTGAAGAGGATCTTCTGGCTTGCAGCCGCGTGAGCATCAAAGAGGTCGGCCAGGGTACCATCCATAGTATCCCTGTCGGCCCAGCCAAATCAACAACCAAACACAAGATAGAAAGGGGAGCACACCAGCCAAAGTTGCATTCAAGAGGTCGAAGAAATCCTCAGGCACTCTGCTGAGAGATAGATATCTGAGGGCTCTCTTCATCCTCAAGAAGATAGCCAAGAATGAGGAAAAAGGTGAGGCTCACGAGCGGGACGCCGAAGATAAGGTGTGGTGCGAGGCAGTGGTCAAGGAGTACGAGACCGTCCACGCGCACAAGCCCGCAGTGAAGCCTCAAACAAGCAAACAACAACCAGCTCAAAAACAGTTGGCAACCGGTCACAAAAGGTGAACGAACGCGACGTCAAGAAAGGGAAGTACTCCAGGCAGACTGACGGCGCTTCTACCAGTGCCGTGGCATCAGACAGACCCAGAGCCAAGTGGATCTGGTCGATGCTGAGAGCAATGGCGGGAGGGAAGTTCTGGAGGCTTGGAGTTCCATCGAGGGACGGCTATCGGAGACGGTCGTCGAGAACCTGATGGAGGTACAAACCCCAGCTCCTTCCTCCAACTGTGAGGAGGTATGCCGCGGCTGCAGGGTAATAAAATGCACGGATAGGTTCTCAAGGGAGTTTCTTGAGAAATGCGTTGCTAAGATTAGACACCGGGCGCGCATCTGGCTACCCAAAATGCCAAAGCAGAAACTGGATGCACAGAAGTTAATACCCTGCCTAAAGCTCCAGAACTCGGACGTCCTGATGGACGACTGGGCTCTGATCAAGGTAGAGCAACAACAAAAAATAGCCAGCCCGTGCTGCTGCTTATAAGCAACGAGACCCTGGGGTCACTCGAGCGAAGTGGAAACCGCCTGAAGCCGTCCCGGCGGCAGTGGCACCAGACAATAATCTGGAGGAAATTGACGATGCCAACAAACTCCTGGGGAAGCTCAACATGGCGGAGCTGGGTGAGGATGGGTCGTAAATCCTGGGAAGTGCAGGGAGTCTCGACCCAAAGATCAGGGTGGCTCAAATTAACCTGCAGCACTCAAAAGTCGCCTCGGACAACCTGCTGGTCATCCTGTGGGAGGAGGACATTAATGTCTGCCTAGTGCATGAACCATGGGTCTGGCGGTCACAGGTTATGGGCCTAAAGACCCGAAACTATAACCTCTTTTACACACACGGAGAAGATAAACTGAGCGCTTGTATTCGCGTTAGGAATACTATTAATTGTTTCTTTTTACCTAACTTCAGTAGTTACGACGTTGCTGTGGTCAAGGTCGAGACAAGAAGCGACCAAAGCATGATGGTCGCCTCGGTTTATATGGCCCACGATCGGCCCGCTACTCCAGAGGAGGTCGCGCAAATGATAGCACAAACAACCAAAAAGGAGACGGTCGTGATTGGTTACGACGCCAACGCAAGGCACGCGGTTTGGGGGATCAGCGAGATAAACGAACGGGGTGAGTCTCTTTTTGAATTTATATTAGCTAACAACCTTTACGCATGTAACAAGGGCAGCTCTCCCACCTTTAGTATTCCGAGTACGGCGAACTACCCGTGGTGGGAGGAAGTCCTTGATATAACACAAACATCTGACTCCCAGGAGCTTACGGTAAGAAACTGGGAGGAATCGAGAAAACTTTCCCTGCCGGGTCACCGGTTGATCCTTTTCAACATAGACTGGGAAAAATAAATAAGTCAGCAGCACAGAAGCCCTAAACACATACCCTAAACACACATCCTGGAGCCTATTTGACAAGATAGTTAGTGATGGGCTCCATAGAAGTAGGATGCATATTCAAACTACAGACACTCTTGACCACCGAGTCCAGAGACGGCACATCAGGAAGTACCAGTTGGCCTCATAGACAACCTTTTAGCGGAGAAGAAAATTGCCTGGGCAGTAGATAGCTTCTCTCGATATAAATCAACGGGCGTGGATAGTATTCTACCTATTATGCTGCAGAAGACTCAGAAATCTTTGGTTATGGAACTAAAAAAGATCTTAGAGGCATGCATTCGTCTCAACCACATTCCGGTCTCGTAGACGAAAACAAGGGTGGTTTTCATCCCTAAGGCCGGTAGAAGGGAGCCTGAAGTAGCCAAAAACTTTTGGCCAATAAGTCTCACGTCCTGTGTTCTGAAAACGTTCGAAAGGCTACTAGATATACATATACGGGAGCTTCTAGGTGAGGCTCCACTTTCCACGGCACAGCACGCGTACCTGAGGGGGAAATCCACAGTAACCGCGCTACATGAGGTAGTTCGAACGGCGGAAAAGTCCCTTCATCACAAGCAGTTTACTCTGGCTGCATTTGTTGATGTGGAAGGCGCGTTTAACAATGTAAGAGCCGAAGCGATTGAGGCTGCCCTCGGTTGGGCAGGGGTTGAAGAACCACTACGGCTTTGGATTTCAACCCTGCTTCGCAACCGCGAAATAACAGCAGAGCTAGGTGGATCTAGTGTTGGCAAACAGGTATGCAGAGGCACAACACAGGGAGGGGTGCTTTTACCTCTGCTTTGGTTGATCACCATAAATGAAATCCTAGGAAATCATAACGGAGGGGGAATTAAGATCGTGGCGTATACCGAAGACGTGGCGATCTTGGCCTCTGGTCCTTTCCCCTCCATAATGAGCGAAATTATGGAAAGGGCATTGGGTAAACTCAGCAGGTGGGCACAGGGATGTGGCCTAAGGTTAAATTCCGACAAGACGGACCTGCTTCTCTTCACGAGGAACAAGTCACCTGCCTTCAGACTACCATTCTTAAACGGCAGCAACTAACCCTGTCATAGAGTACCGAGTATCTCGGACTAACAATTGACTGCAAGTTGAATTGGAAAGTATGCATCGAAGAACGGGTACGGAAGGCCTGCATCGCCTTCTATGCCTGCAAAACAATGTTTGGTAAGAAATGGGGGCTCAAGCGAAGCATGGTGCTTTGGATGTACGAGGCGGTGGTGCGATCGGTGCTTACCTATTGTTCCATAGTCTGGTGGAAAGCTCTAAGTAAGAGCAACAATCTCACCAGCCTGCAAAGAGTCCAGCGCACTGCGTGTGTTGATGCAATAGGGGCCCGACGCACTTGCCCCAGAGCTGCTTTAGGCCCCATTTCGCACCTGCTTCTGATAGACTTGCATATACTTTGTACATCGTCACAAACCGCATTGAGACTCAGGAAGTCTAGGTGTTGAAAGGATACTCAGCAAGGGCATAATAGTATCCTAAAGAAACTTCTGGATATTACATGTAGTACCGAGACAGATTACTACCCTCGCAAACTGAAGTTTGAGTACGGTTGTAATACCGCCATTCCAAGCAGGAACCAGTGGAAGAGAAGCCCGGGCATAAGGGTCGACGACATCCAAATCTACAGTGACGGCCCCAAGATGGAATCGGTAGTGGGGGCCGGAGTCTACTCTGAGTCCCTAGATTTGTCTGCATCATTCAGACGTCCATCGCACTGCAGCGTGTTTCAAGCAGAAATCCTCGCGATTTGGAAAGCCTGCAAATCACTGGAGGGCTTGAACGAAGCTGGTAAAATTTGCATCCTATCGGATAGCCAAGCAGCGATAAAAATGCTTTCCTGGCCACACACTAACTCAAAATTAGTGTGGGCTTGTAAGCGACTCATATCCGAGTTAGGCACCAATCTAGAAATATGCGTTATCTGGGTCCCGGGTTATAGGGGGATAGAGGGTAACGAGAAGGCCGACGAGCTGGCACGTAGGGACTCATCGGAGATGAGCGAGGAAATAACCAGTGTCGATGTAGGCAGTCGAAGTAGGCATACCCTTAGCAGTAGCCAAGGGGAATATCCAAAGCTTCTACTTGAAGAAAGCACAAACAAAGTGGAATAGCATGCAATATCAAAACCCATTTGGCCAAACTATAATGGAAAGAGGACGAGAAGTCTTCTGAACAAATCCAGGGCCAACACACGCAAATTGATAGCAGCCTGCAACGGTCATTGGGCAGTAGGTACGCATGCGGAAAAGATGGGCATTCCGTATATCGACTACTGCAGAAGCTGCAAAGATCCGAATGCCGGGGAGACAGTAGAACACTTTATGTGTTAAAGCCCGGCTGTAGCTAGAGCCCGACTATGGTTCCTTGGAATCCCGTTTCTAGAAGACCTCAGAGGTTTGTCTGTGATAGCAATCCCGAATATTCTTAATTTTATCAACAACTCTGGCTGGTTGTAGTACATTGACCGAAACATTCCGTAGGTTTAGACGAGTTACATGGCATCAAAACGGCTTTAAATAGCTACTTGGGTGACCAGGGTCGCAGCCATTTCACCTACCTACCTACCTACATATATGAAAAACAAAAACAAAAAAAAAGAAGAAGTTAGGACGGGACTGGCTTTGCCAAAGATCTCATACCTTTCATGAATGGAGCTAAACAATAATGTGTTGAAAATTCATATATATATAAGTGAATTTTCGTTTGCTCAAGTTCTTTTTAAATTACCAGCAGCTCATCAGCGCTTTAAAATTTATTCTTGGGTTTAAATTAAAGCATTTCATGCCAAGCTTAAAATTATGCAACAAAAAAGGTAGTACACTTGTAATATGAACGTATTACAGTTTTTATGTGACGTTGACGAATCTTCATCAAATGCAGGGTTTAATTTACAGGGTAGATGAGAAAATGAAATCCGTTAAAGTAACTTTAAAGTGAGGAATAGCTTATCTGCCCGGTAAGTTAATTGAGGTTTATTTGGTGGATGAGAAAACGGCCCTGAATCTGAGCATTTATTATATATGTAGTACCTGGCCGACCGAGCTTTGCTCGCAAACTTTCGTTGTGCTGAGAAATCTTTCTGATAGTAATCTGTGAGAAATTGCAATTATTCATTTAAAAGAAAATTATTTAAAATTTAGTCGAATCATGTGTAAGATATTTTATGAAGATTTTTAACTTTAATATTCTCCTTTAAAGCTTTACTAGAATATGAGTAAGTAGAGTACTATTTCGTCTAACTACCCCAAGCTTAAATGGCAACCCCACTTAAAAATGTCCCTATTGTAATGCGGAGTGAATAGGTGGCAACCCTGCCCCACAACGTCCCTAATGCAATGCGGAGTGAAATAACTCTCGTTTGATACCCATATCGACATATCTCAAGCACTTTCTTTAATTTCGAATAGGTGGCAACCCTGCTAAAAATTTCCCTATTGTAATGCGCAGTGAAATACCTTTCGTTTGATACCCATATCGGCATATCTAATGCAATTTTTTTAATTTCGAAAAGGTGGCAACCCTAAATGTCAACCCTGCTCAAAAGCGTCCCTATTGCAATGCGGAGTGAAATACCTCTCGTTTGATACCCATATCTGCATATCTCATGGAATTTTTTTTAAATTTCGAATAGGTGACAACCTTGTGAAATATTCTGAGTGGCAACACCTAGGTAGAAAGTCTTAGCCGTTCCAGAGATCATTCGGCTATACAAACAAACAAGAATTCCTCGTTTAAAGTTATAAGTTATAACTGATCTCCAAAACTTTTTTCAGACAATAATGCATGTCGTATATGTCATCAACCTGTGGAATTTCAATCTTCTGGTTGTTAAAATAAGAAATAAATGACAAAAACTTTATTTTCGAATAATCGGGTGTATGGGGTGTATGCTACAATGGTCCGATGCTGTCGGTTCCAATAATTGATCAATCGGACACCCCAATATTACAGCTCACAGAATTTCATCAAGATATCTCAAAAATTGAGGGCCTAGTTTGCGTTGAAACAGATATACGGACATGTCTAAATAAACTTAGCTTGTCATACTGATCATTTTGGTATACTCATCGGTGGATCCGTCTCTTCTCCTTTAAAAGTATACAATTACTAGCAGACCCGCCAGTCGTTGTTCTGCCCTAAATTTGGCCTATATGTAAATAGGTATGTGGGTATTATTAACTTATGTCTCTATTTCGGCTTCGCATGCATATTTATCAGTTTTGCCAGGTTGATGCGACTAAATCGAATATCACAATGAAAATTACTTTAGAGCTCTCAGCAACAGCTTTCATTTGATATCCATATTACCCACACATTCCACGGGTATCGGGGTCCACGTTTTGGCCTATATCTCGAGACCCTAGTCACCCAGCGGTATAATATACTACTCTGTACTAAGGCACTCATCAACAGCTTTCATTTGTTATCCACATTCTATAAACACATTCTAGGGGTACCCGGGTCCACGTTTGAACAAAATCGACTGCCGCATCTCTTCAAACACATAACACCTTTTAGAATTTCCGTTTATATATATATAGATTTTTATTTTTCACACTTCACTATAATATTAAAACGAAATGCAGATATTCGTTGCTTTTGAATTTTGGCTTAAAAATTGCACATGGAACAACTAAAGACTCTCCTGAATTAAAAAAAAAATTTCTTAGTACTTCTAAATCGCAGGTCACCTCCGAAACCCGTGGTCCGGGGTAATCCCCCCTCCCCCCCCCCCCCCCTTTCGACGGGCCTGGTGATGTGCTATACTTGATATCATTCGCTATAATATTTTTTATTGATAAACACGATGTTTAATTAAACATCAACCAATTACACGGAAGTATATCCGCATCACCTGAAAATATGAGTGCCAGTGCGTATTCGTAACATTTTATTATTACGTATAAACATAAAAAAAATTGCAAAAAAATAATATTGCGATTATAAACTGAGATTTAACCTATCCTGTATTTCAAGTCAGATAAAACTACACACGGGGTGCAAAACAAATTCAAAATCGGTTCAGTAGTTTAGGAGTCCATCGCGGACAAACAATGCGACACGTGATTTTTTATATATAAGATGAGGTTCGTGACAAACTTAATAAAGCATTTCGTTTTCACGAAAGTTGTAAAAAGAAATTTTTCTACACCCTGTGTCATCACAGGCCGTACACATTTCGGTCACTTCTTTTGCGCAGGTAATGTACCCTATTTTGACAAAAATTTCAACAATTATGGATAAAGTTACACTTAACCCTTTAACCCTTCAACAAAGTAAATGTTTAAAGTGTTAACCCTCTGGTGATAGAAAAATATAATTTTTAAAATACGAAATTTCTACCTGAATTTTTGCAAACTATTTTGAAACTTTTACATTAGAGTTAAAGTGCTCCAACAAAAAAAAAAAAAAAAAAAAAAAAATTTAAAAATGGTACGCGGTAAAAAATGGAAGTTACTTTTTCATTCTTTATATTTTTAAAATCATAAACGTTCTTGGCAGTGCTTTTCAAACAATTTTTATTAGTTATTAAATAACTTAAGAAAGCACATGCAATTTGGAAAGAATAAAATACTAAAACAGTTCGGAGTTTTGTTCATTTGATATTGGAAACTTCGCTATAGCAAATATAAGCTACGTATCGTGAACAACTTTTTTATTCTGAATTTTTTCATTTGTTTTGTATTAACAGTTGCTGATTTACCATGGCGTAGGAAATGCATAGCCGTATAATTTGTAGTGTTTTGTATAAAACTGCTACGCCAGTTTGTAAATACAATGATGCTAGACCATTTGCACAAAATCTTGAACTCTCCTATCTTTTTCTTGCACTAAAAAATTATTTAAAAGACTACAAAAAATTCAGAAATTTTCTTGTTAAACTTTTTGCTTGGAGATCACAATTTATAATGCTTTTCAATTCGTTATTCACTTTTGACATCAGCAAAGCACCAACAACATTTTGTTTATTCGCAGCAATTTCCATAGCCGTGAAGCTTAGTTTTAATTAAAAATGCACTACAATACCAAATTTATCACGTGAACTCCAAACACTTTCAGCGCACTTCAATATTCATTCAAATTCACAAATAAAAGCGGGCACTTTCTCAAATGAGAATTACTTTGCTTAGTTAGATAATTTTTAGTTTTCTTATCATTTTTCAATTCTTTTTATATTTACCGCACTTATTTTTATATGTTTCTGTGAAACATCAAAAATTCTCTTTCAAGTAAGACTTCATTTTAACACCACCAGCGCTTTTAATATATATTTGGCGAATGTTCCCATTTTTCGTTTACTGCCAGCCCAATGCGCGATTTGTGCTGACAAACGCTTTGGCATTTCAAAATCGACTAACATAAAAATCAGCCAAAAGCGTGCAATAGAACGACGCTCAAAATGTCACATGTGTAGTAGCCGCCGTAATGTATCCTTTTAACTGTTATACAAAAAAGCTACCCACAATTAAGGAATGTCTTAAACAAATATTTCACACCTCCATCAACCCACCTGGCTGCTAAAGAGCAAACTACAAAAATACAAAACAAGAATGCAGAATAAAACATCTGTTTCTGAACATTTTTACGCATGTGCTGAAAGCGAATCTTACGAACGAAAACGAAGTTTTGCTGTCAGTAGGACAAAACGTGTTCTTAGGAGGCAATCGAGCGTGCAACAATTTTATATTTTGGCGCGCTTTTTCGACTGTTATACATGCGTTTGTTATAGGGTTTGTTTACAATTTTAATATCATGCTTGTAGTACCGGCATGTTAAATTTGTGAGTGGCAGTGAAAAGGTGAGAGCGTGCATTGTGCTATGTTAAGCACTTTTGGAATGAGCTTTTTTAAGAGCATTTGCATTAAAGAAGAGAAATACCGTTAGATAAAAGCTCTGTGGAATTTGTGACACTAACAGCTTGAAAGCTTATTACACATGCATTTAGTTTTTATCAAAAAGGATACTATTTTGTTAGATATTTAAGATAAGTAAAAGCTTTCAGTAGAACTTTTTAGTTTCGTTGAGCTTTTAGTACTATTTGATGTCCTATAAAAAAATGTTCATTAAAATAAGAGGTTATAGGAAAAAACAAAACTTGCGCTAGCAAGAAACGCATGCGAAGGGATGTTAATCGCAATAATATCCAAAATTCTAAAGGTATACCCTACGAATGCCGGAAGTTTCAAATCCAAGACAAATTACTGCAGGTGCAATAATGCTAATCTGTTAAGTGACCATTGTTCAGAGGCGACCGGCTTAGAATATTTTTGTTCCTATTAAAAAAAATTTGCCTAAACATTTTGTTGTTGCTATTCCCGAGCCTTGAACGCAGAACTTTTGGTCTGGATGGCAAGCATGCTTCCGCCACAGAACGGCATCCGCCCTTTTCTACTAAGAAGCTATAAAACATTTTTTATCTCATTTATTCAATTTTATGAAGTTTTTCATATTGAAAAAGTGGGCATGATTGTCGTTCGATTTGGACCATTTTTATTTATTTCTATCAAATATGGGTTAAGTATACTAATCTGCTTGTATGTATTTCTTATGTATGCTTGACTCAACTTCTCCTAAACGACTGATCCGAAATGGTGAAATTTTGCTTGTGTGTTAAAGGGAATTTGAAGATGCTTTAAATACAAAATTTGCCTCGGTTTCTTCCTTTTTTCCGAGAAGTGAAACAGTGGCCGACCTATTCAAAAAAAAAAAAAAAACATAATTTATGCTGCGATTTCCTTGAAATCTCGGGCATGGGTACTACTACGTTCATATTTTATTTAAAGAAATCATATTTATGTTGTGATTTATTTGAAATCTGTTACAGGGGTACCTTTGGCCAAGCCCTTCGGGTGCGCTCAATTCAGATTTAATTTAAACCGAACTTCTATCAGGTTTGAGTGCATAAATATTATTCCAACTCAAAGCCTTGATGTAAGTTGATGAATTGTGGAAAACAGAATCAGAATAATTTAAACGCGAATAGCGGTCACGCGATTTTTCAGATGAACCAAATATCGTCGGTACAATGCCAAAGTCACGAATGTGTCATTTTTGTTTAAACGAAATATGCAAAGCCAAAACAACAAATGTGATTTTTTTTGAAAAAAAAAAAAAATTAAAAAATCATTTTTCAATTAACATTACTTAGTGGTTTACAAAAGTAAACCTTCCAATAGTGGTTGAAAAATACAAAATTAAATCTCTATTAATTAAATCTCTATTTTTAACAACTTCCCTGTCCCCATACAAAGCGCTTTGAGAATGCCCCACGCCCATTGTTTTATTGTATTGCTTAATTGAATAATATGCATATATATTATAAAATATTATTTTTATAAATAATTTGACATATATTTACCTTATTTTGGCTATTTTATTTTGTGAGTCATCGGCCGTAACCGTTTAGACGGTTAAGCGCCAATTAAGTAAGTAAGTAATTTTGTGAGTCAAATGTGACTACTGAACGTAGCAAAAACAATTTGTTTACCACGTTCAATGAGTCACATGTGAAAATATATGACCATAAGAAATAATTTAAGTTTTCGAATCACAATAACGGTAAATTAATTAATAAATGTCAAAAGTATATATTAGTGTGCTTTTTTGTTTAACTGAAGTTAGAAGTATATACAAAAATTGAAGAAAATGGGAAAAAGGTATCAGAAAAAAAAATTTCGAAATTTTCTTTAATTTTCCTAAAGTTTAGGTCTTTTGCTATACGCTCACATAGAATTGACTAATATATAACGATACGTTTATAAAAAGAAAGCGTCTTATGTATAAATATATATTATGTTGTATATAGAAATGAGTCACATGTGACTCATGAACTTATTTCAATACGCTCTTGTGAGTCACATACAGGGAAGTTGTTAACAATGTCTTACGCGTTTTTCTCAAAACGTCAAATATGAACATTCGTGACTTTGGCATTGGACCGACGATATGGTAATAAACTTTTCGCGCTTATATGCATTTGCTCGCCAAATACTTGCTGATGCTGGTCTCTCTCTCCTCTCTCTCTACTTATATACAGGCAGGCACGTTGCTGACTAGTTTTAATGGATTGAAATATCATCAATTTGAAGCTGTCAGTTGTGTGACAATTTTATTGGCGGTTTATTGTTCGCTGAATAAAAAAATTGTGTAATAATGTCGAAATCATAACATAACCTAGAAAAATTTGATACTACTTATTTTTGCATTTATAACAACAACATCGACAACATAACCCTCGATAATTGCTAACACGGCAACAAAATACATATTTGGTAAAAATGAGTTCCCCTTTTGCACACATTAAAATAGTGGCAAAAATGCAGGTTCACGTCCAGATCGCTAATGTTTTTATTTAAACATAGCTGGTCAAGTGGTCGATTTTTTTAATTTAAATTTACAAAGAGATAGCAAGTCGATTATAAAAATAAATGTAAGACGCGAAGTGATTTTAGGACGAGCTTCTCTTCTAGCGTCGTGCTCCTTATAATTTTTCCTACAAATTGGTGAGACGGGGCCTATGTGTTTTATGCCGACTCCGAACGGCATCGGCAAGTAGATGAGTTTTCACTAGTGTTGGGAACTATCTAATGAAAACAATCGATTTATTCGATAGTTCGCTCATTTTCATTAATTGGTAGTCATTTGAAATTCGTTCATTACAAATTTTTCGAATTACTAGTTTTTGGTATGAATGATTCGTTAATTACTATTTTTTCGAATCGTTCGTTCTATTTAAATTTTTACTGTGCATTGCACATTAAAAAATTATTAAAATAAACTTTAACGCTTCGCATACTTCAACCTAATCGACAAACGTTTTAAGCCTGGTAATTATTTCAAATTTTTATCTGAGGAAGCGCCTTTAACTATTTAAATTGTCTAAAGATATTTGTACTGCGATCTGGATTGAAGAGATCTACCGTTTGGGAGTTTTTCACCAAAAATGGCAATAAAGTTAAATGCAAAAAAAATTATTAAATTTTCTGGAAGCACATCAAATTTAAATGACCATCTACTCAGTAAGCATCAGTCTTCCTCAGAACAAAGGAAAGTAACTTCAGTAGACATAGCGCCTGTAATTTCTGAAAAGGAACGTAGTTTTAATTATCTTTCGTCAACTACTGCAGTAAATACAGCGAGGAGTTCCTTAACAGGACCTCCGAAGACATTTCCAGTAGTGGATGTTTGAGAAGAATGATTGTTCAAACAAAATTATTTATAATTGAATAATTTTCTTCCGATCAGTATGACATATGTGGAGATTAAGTTTCCTTTAAGCTATTCTGATCTATTTCGTTGTAGTGTTTAATGTGACAAATTGTACCACAACTCGATGGTACCGATTTTATATGTAATTAATGGTGTAATTTTTGTAAATTTTATTTATTTTAATTTTGTAATTTTGCCTACCGCCACATCTAAAAATATTACGCCCCTGATGATGCCAAGGAAATTTGGTGAAACGTTGGGCCGTAAGGTGGAATAAACCTTGTTTTTATTCGCACTACAACGAAATAGATCAGAATAGCTTAAAGGAAACTTAAAATTATTTGTAACCAGCACAACTTTGCACAATACAGATACAAATTTATTTTCACTAATCCTCTGTACTGTTGCTGTTGTTGTTGTAGCGGCATAAAATTCCCCAAAGGTATGGGGGATTACTGACGCATTAGCCATATGAAGTGGTAAGACAAAAAAACTCACTGGGTTGCGAACCAAAACCTTTCGCATATCAGGCATGCGCTTTTCATTATTTACTTGAAGCAAAATTTACCTCACTTTAGTGACATCACATTCGACATTCCGTTTTTTAGCTACCCCGGTCGGTAACCAAAACAATCCAGAAATTGTTTTTTGTATAGTAAATTAACTGCAAAAACATCGGTACTTGCCTCGGCCTAGCTAAGGGGCAGGCCAAATGCATAAATGAATGAATAAAAAAATGCATTCGATAGTTAAAATCATTTAGTAACTACCTATCGATAGTTTAATTCATTCGATAGTTCCCAATACTCGTTTTCACTCAGAACTTTTTCATGGCACCAATACACTCTGAGTGCTTGCCAAATCACTGCCAAGGGGCGACCCTCTTTAGAAAAATTTGAAAAAACTTATTTCTCAAATTTTGATGATGTATTGCCCGAGGCGTGAACCCACGATCTTCGATGTGGTAGGCGTATCACACTACTGGCACCTGAAGGCTCTCCATTTATTTTTTTACTCATTAAAAAAATCGATTACTATTCGATAGGAAATTGATATTTTTTGATGACTATTCCATAATTTTCCGTTAACAATTATAACACTTGTTGATAACTAGTAGAAAGGACTTATGCTACAGTCACATAACGTCAAAGAAAGGTGAATGAAGCAGGGCACGTAAGAGGGGGTCATAGTAGTGAACAGCATTATGCCGATGATCTGGCAATTCATGTTAGAGGAAAATTTATGAATATGTTGCGAGGCGTTTAACAGGGATACCTGGGTGTCGTGACGAGGAGACCAGGGCAACCTCGGTTGCCTTGCCTTTTGTGGAAATTGGCAAACGCAGGGTAGTACATTGGCTATGCAATATAATTTTCAAGCCGATTATCTTCAATGGCATTCTACTATGATGGAAAGCATTTCTTCCACGATTTAAAAGGTTGGAAGCAGTGCAACTATTGGCTATATTTAGAATAAGCGGGACCTTTCGTACAATACCTACACTGGCACTAAGCTGAATGCTGCATTTGTTACCGATTGATTACGTACGTAAGATTACCGGTTAACAAGATGGACAAATCGGCCACTATCCAGGCAGAAATACGGTTTGGTGACGCAAAATATAAGATTGTGTGGCACTCCAGGCAGAGTGACCGACTTCGAACGCATTCCTGCAGGACAGACTACTGTGCGACGGCTGCTGCTCCTATTGCCACATTCACCACTCATATTCCATCAAGAGAGAAATGAAGTGAGGAATCAGTATAGGATGAAAGTCTGGTGAAATTGTCCACGAAAGGATGCAGGCTGAACGGGTGCGTTAAGGATAGATTACTCTGTCTTGAGTTCGGTGGCAGGTTGCCTGATAACTGCAGCGTCTTTGGGGTAGATGTTGCTGTATTAAAATATATTGTATGCTCTTTGCCGGTGCTCTTTCTGTTAGGGCATCTTATTCTACTCAGACAGTCAGGCTTACATAAAAGTGATTAGTTTTGCCGCAGGACTGTGAGAGATTGCTTGATCTCACTTGATGTGACATACAAATATTTTGTGATACAAGCTATCTGAGTGCCAGGGTATAAGAAAATCCCTGGAAACTGTCAAACAAATCTCTTTGCCCTGTCAGGTACTAGAAAACTTATACCAAGACCTTGGTATTCCGTTGATCAATTTCCTTCTGCTTCTGGGCAGCTGGGACTCGAGGGAGCGATGCAAGCGCTAGGTTGACACGAAATATTTCCGCATGTCGACGGCTTTCCGGACCGTTGCTTAGTCCAAGCGCCTGAAGGCTATTAGTATTTATAAAAGCTTATATATTCATGGTTATTGGAGTGCCAAAAAGAACTAATGGGAGAACATGCACAGCGCCTTAATATACTGGACAGTCCCACCTGTTTTAGCTGTATGGAGTATGACTAGTTGGAATCATGTAGTCACTTAATGCTCAGTTGTGAAGCTTTTGCGGGAACGAGACCTTATTACCTCGGCCAGTATTTATTCGTATCTCTTGAGGAAATTTCCAGGACTGATGCGTGCTTCATCCGTAACTTTATAATTGCCATGTAGCGATTTGCAAAATAACTGTGAGCTAGTTTCACGGGACCAACATTAGACGTGCGAGTGAGCTGCTCTTTAACTGGATAACTGCCATCCAACCTTACCTATCTTAACCTACCTACATTTAGTGTCAACCTTCATTATAAAAAGTAAAGAATAATAAATTATTTTTTTACGTAGCTTTCTGTATAGCTGGAAATAAACCACATCCAAACTTTTAACCATTTAAAATCAAGTCAGCAAAGGTTCGTTTAGACACTACTCAAAACATATTGTGACAAATATTAGCAACACTAAGGGATACTATCATCTCTAAGCCGATACTAAGCAGTTACTTGTATGTACATAACCAAATCAATCCTTATGTATACACATATGTACATAAAGGCAGCGGAGATATGCGCACAAAAGTATGCAATCATCTGTGGAAGTATTACTCACATATACACGCGCGTATGGCTATGCGAGAGGCTATAAAAGTGCATCTGTAGTTTATAGCTGGTAAGTTTATAGCTGGTAACCAAGCAGTAAACCCAGAGTATAAAAGGAGCAAAAGCTGAGTAAGGAGCAATCAGTTTGATTTAAGCATGCTATCAGTTGCGAAGTATTAGTGTTATTGTGAAGTATTTTCAAAGTAGTCTAATAAAGACAATTTTTGCATTATTGAATATTGGAGTTATTTATTCAAAAGTTTAGCGATACGAACGTTAGTAGAAGGTTCCAAATAGTCGAAATTGCACTAAATTCGTTACAATATACTTATCGCAGTTGTAACGAGGTACTTACATGTGTAACATATTACGGCGGCTTTGTGTAATGACGCTTACTCTTCTCCATATCCTCAAGTAGATCACATGCCATGAATACAAATGTGAAGAAAATTTCAAATATAATAAAATAAAAGTGCACTTTTTAATAATGCAGACTGAAACATTCGTACTTACATTAATTTCTTTACTTACACTAACAAACAAACATTCGTGTATATGCCTTTTTCCTAAACTTTCACACGGCAGCCAATTCATCCTTATCTTCTTATTTGAATGCTTGTCGTGAGCGCCATATACTCGGATGGCTAATAAGAGCATTCTGTTATTGTCTGACAGATATAGATTTAACAATCTCAAAAGAAATTTCTTACTCCTTCATTTGCAGGTTTTTTTTTTTTTTCACAAAAGTTCATTGAGGATAAAAGTTCACATACACGCTTGAGCCTTCCCTGTAAAAAAAACTTCTAGTTCAAAAATCTAGTGCAAGCAGAACCAGTGGATATGTTCAGTTGGTTTTTATTATTTCGGTAGTTGTGAACTAGTGTAAAAATTGACAGTTAATAGCAAGTTCTTTTGTTGGTTCTATTGAATTGCTTCTGAACAGGAACCAAGTTCTTCATACTGCTTCTGATACGATTTTATAAACTTTTTTATAGTTCCCAACCAGTAGGAAAGTCAGTGGGTATGGTCTTAAGGTGTAGGGAAAGAAGGCATACTAATAGCACTGGTCGACGGCCAAAATTTACCAGAGACGCCGTGATGAAATTCGTATGTAAAACCACCCCCTGATTTCGACGCTCAATTCTACTCGACACGATGTACATAAAGTGTTCGGTGTCCATGGTTTTTCAGCATTTTTAGGCTCAATGTCAAAATACTTGGAGTATAAAGTTTTGATATGATCTGAGGACACTCGTCGTCGCCTTATGATAGTATATTGGCCACACATAAAACAGAACATATCTACATCGTTATTACACTCAAATTCTGGCGTCCTGTTACTCATTTTATTTTTTTTACTAAATCACGGTTTTGAAATTCGACTTATGAACTGAACTATCTCCGGCGAGCCTTGCAGATGTTATGAAGTTTCAAGGCGCATTAACTCATATTTATACTCGGAACAAGAATAAAATTTAAAAAATCAAATCTTACCTAGACAGAAAGGTTCCTTTTTATACGAAGCCGGGAAAAGAAAATACTACCTGCTTTAGATGTAGGCTTTAAAAATTTTCTGTGTCTTATAATTTTGAAAATCTACCTGCATACTTACCCATAAGTGGCGGAAATACATGTTTATAACTACATGCCTACAGCAGCTTTCGAACCCAACCACTCTTCCTTTCGATGCAACCACTCTACCTACTATAAAACAATTCGAGTATCAAAAGTACTATTTGATTTATTTAAAGAAAAAGTATTATCATTGTTATGGTGTTATTCGTTTATCCGGATAATATCCCATTTGAACTGTATACCTTTAATATATGTATGTATACATACATTGAAGTTGCGCAACCTGGGTATTTTTATTTGATCGCTTATAACTTACGTAGTTTTGCATCGATTTTCTTCGATGATAGCTTATCATTTTTCTAATTAAACAGAGCTTTACGTAAATAAAAAATATTTTGAAAAAAGTTGTGGTTTTGGAGTGCTGCCCTCGCAAGAAGGAATTTTTTTCATATTTTTTCATAAAAAAAAAACAAAAATCTGAAATGATGAGCTAATATCTCGAAAACTATATGGTTGAGCAAAAAACAATTTATGATGCATTTATAGAAAATTTTATCGTCTTTCCGATTCTGTAAACTTATTTGCAATTGCTAGACCCGTTCGTGAGATATACGTAATTAAGGGGCCATCTTTTTGGTTTTTTCGAATAACGGTAAATTGCAAATATCTCAAAAACGGTACCATAGAATCAAAAATGAACTCAATTTTCGAAATCAGGGGGTGATTTTACATACGAATTTCATAACGGCGTTTCTGGTAAAGAAAAAAAGTTGAAATTCGTGGTCCAGTGTAGTCGATACTCCTTAAAGCTAGTAGACGCATTCTTGTGTAGGCTAGGTTAGGTTAGGTTAGGTGGTAGGTGCCCTGATAAGGCAAGCTCATTTGGACAACATGATAGTCCGTTGTGATACCACATATGTACAATAAAACAACGGTGACGTTAGCTACTTAGATAATCGTTGGGTAGCAACGATAAAGTTCCGAATTATACCGGTCTCAACCTTTGATAAATCCTCGGGAAATTGAAGTGAGTCGCGACCGAAGTATTTTCGCCTAGTTCTGGCAAAAGCTGGGCAATGAAGCATAAAGTGATTTGGTGATTCCACCTCATCATCCTCTATATAGTTGCAGAAGGATGGAGTTTGCAGTATACTGAGACGTACCGCATGGATAACCATGGGACGGTGCTCTAATTATCTACCTTCGGCCAGAAAGATCTTGCTACCGTGCAAGAGGTGGTGTCCGCTCAACGTTTGCTGAGCTGGCTTGAGGCCCAGCTATGGAGGAGCAAACCACAGGTGGCCAGCGGAATCCCCAAATCCATACAGCCATCTTTATCCGGTTCAGGTGTACCGATGCGGGCTAAGAGATCCGCTTAACAGTTGCCTGTGATATCTATATGGCGCGGGACCCACATTATCTTAATTATAAAATGGTTCGATGCAATCTTAAGCGAGGTCAGGCGCTCCCACCCGCCACCCTCGATCGCACTGTAGTCGAACTCAAGGCCTTGATAGCCGCTTGGCTACCAGAGTAGATGTTGAATTCCCTAACCGTAGTTTCACTGGATAGCATTTCATCCACCGCATCTTTAATCGCGGTAACTTCCGCTTTGAAAACACTGCAGTGATCAGGCAACCTAACTTGCCGCTTACATTTAGTTCTTGACAAAAGCCCCTAACCCACCTTTCCCTCCAATTTCGACACATCCATGAACAAGTTAACCGGTCCCCTTCCCTAGATGATTCCCTTTCCCCACTGCTCTCTCGGGGGAATGAACAGGATGAAGGTTGTATAGGGAGCAGTTATCGGCATACAATAGTCCGTCTTGTCCAGGATAAAGTCGAACCTGGTATCGGCGCTGATGGATTGTCTGCGGAGCGAAAGGGTTGGTCAGGCGTTAACTTCTTTGGTTGCTCAGCATAAGTTTGTTTTTGTCAAGTCCACATGAAAACGATTATGCTATATGCGCTAACTATCGCGGCATAAGGCTTTTTGGTATATAATAACACGTCCTCTCAAGTGTATTGTGCGAAAAAATTTAAGCTCAGCGTTAGTCGGCTAACTGGAATATATCAGTGCGGCTTCAGACTTGGCAAATCTACCATCGAACTGCTGCGTGAAATCTGGGAGAAAAGCTTTGAATCAATTTTTTACCCACCTTCGACAGCAAGAAAAACAGCTGCCTATATGCCGCTTTGTCTGAACTTGGCCGTCACGCACATTTTATAGGGCTGTGCAAAATGCATTGAACAGTATCATCATTTCCATCAGAATTGGGAAGGGATTTCCCAATGCTTTGGATGCTTCAAATATCTTGACCTCCTATGATGGGGAAAATTGTATTAGGTGCAAAATTTAACCGCTCTGGAAGAACCAGCTATAAAAGATGGTGAAATTGCAGGCGTGCGCTGATGACATTGGCAACATCGGCCTGAACAACCGAGCTCTAAGTTCTGCTCACTCAATGAAAACTGAGAAAAGTAGAGAAAAAGATGGGTTTGATGATGAAAGAGGACAAAATTAAGTACCTGCTGTCATCAAGCAAAGAACCGGTGCATTTTTATCTTGGTAATCTCGCCATTGTTGGGAGCCATAATTTGGAAATAGTATACGACTTCGTTCATATTAAAATCCAGAGAAGAATCACCTTTTTCAACAAACTCTCTTTTGGACAAAATAGGAAATTGAATGTCAAAGTCCCCTCTCGAAATACCGAAAATAATGGTCTACAAGTCCGTTATCACACCGTCTTAATATATTTCGCAGAAGCATGGATCATGACAACATCAGATGAGTCGGCTCTGGGAGTGTTCGAAAGAAAATTTCTTTTAAAGATTTACGGAAAATATTTGATGATGAGCTGCACGAGCTTTACGCAGACATGAACATAGTACAGCGAATTAAAATGCTGGCTAGGCCATGTTATCACTCTGCGAGTGGTTAGTGATGATGTCGGCTTCGAACAGGAGTATGAGATGTGTGAGAAGCGAGGACAGATGATAAACCGAAACCATAAGGGGAAGGCACGTTATGGACTTGTTAAAGAAATGTAACGGCTTGTTATCAATAACATTCTTTATTGACAAGTTATTGGGTAACAAATTATCGATTTGTGAATAAGAAATTGGTTAACTTTAACAAACGTTGTTGAGAAGTTGTCGGTTATTTATGAAATCTATTTGATTTGTTGTTGTAAATGTATCGATTTGTCATAAAAAATATATTGTTATCGAAAAATTACCAATTTTTTAACGGAGTACTACCGATGAGCTACTGACGAGTTATTTGCCTGTTTTCTATTTGTTACCGACGATTTATTAGAAATTTATCGATTTTTTATCGAAAAATTTCAATTTATTTTAAAGCGCTACAAATTTTTTGTAGATCAGTTATCGGTTTTTTATTGTAAGTTTATCAAATTATTATAGAAATAGAATCGCTTAGGTGACAAAGAGTTATCGGTATGTTATCGAAGCGTTCTCCGTATAATGTAACAATATTCAAGGTTGATTTTCGATAACAACACTATCGATGTATCATTTATTTGTAAGTAGAGAAATACCGTTAACAAGGTAAAAACAGATCCTTTAAGCATACAACCAAAATTCTGAAAAGATATTTTACGTGAACAAAGCACAAGATTAGCAGGTGAGTTAAAGAGTCTTCTGCATAGATTAAGAGTTGACAATCATAAAAGCACTTTTACGAAAGAAATATTGTTGTTCTCTCTCGGTGTCTGCTGCAGAAGCTGAAATATATATACTATGGAGGCACTTAGTTATTTTCTTCGAACATAGACGGGTCTAAATAAAAAAAAATTAAGATTCTGCGGGAACCTACATGCTGTATTCCAGATTTGAACAGCATCTGCCAGGCAAGATAAATTTTCACTGAGATGCTTTCTACAACATAAAATAACTTTCTTCTAGTGCCGTTTGATATTACTTTTTCAAAGACTTGAATCTTATACCGTCAGTGATGCGAGTCAGCACACAACAATTGCGGTTATTTGAAGTAGGGATTCAAAATATTCTTGATTTTGATATGAACCTTAGCTGGATAAACTCTGGAGAGAATTGAGACTGGGAGAAGCATATTTCTATATTGGGCCTCAGGGCATATGGGAATAGATGGGAATGAAAAAGCAGATAAACTATGATCAACCAAGCGGGCAAGGCGCAGGTTCAACCGCTGCAAAGTGTAAAAGATTACGTGTAGGTCTTACAAACTTAGACTAAGAAAGTTGCTTCTATCATTAAAAAGAGAGGACTGTAGACTCATGACGGGTATTCCGACTGGACACTACCTTCTGGCGTCACATGCCTTCACATTAGGCTTGGTCAGTGATAGCAGATGTAGGAAGTGCGGGTTGGAGGAGGAAACGATCGAGCACGTTCTGTGCTGGTGCCCTGCACTCGCCAGGCGATTACTCCAGCTGTTAGAAGTGATACAGCTGTCAGCAAGCAAGCAGAAAGTGGCTTAAGTCCAAAGAAGTTTCTAGTGTTTGCCAAGAGGACGGAGTTATATTATACCATAGGTCATGGTTTTTGATAAGGTTTATCAGATTGGTCGTTAAAACAAATTTCTGGTAAGCTTACGGACTCACTCAATCTATGTCAGGTCCTCATGGACCGACCAGTTCAAACTAACCTAATCTAGCCGGAAATAGGAATAGCTAATGACGACTAAAGCGGACTTTCACTATATTTTGAAAAATATTTGGGCTCTACGGCGAATTTATGACAACAATCTGGTTGACTTGCGTGGCTTTAAGAAAAGAAGTATCACTTCTGACAATTTCGCACTTGATACTTTGTTCAAGTTTTCTAAATGGATACCATTTAACTATTCAGCCCCTTTTGTGTTCCTTTATCTATATTTGTTCATTTTTAAATGTCATCAGCTGCAATTTGATAATCCTACGTATTCACGATATCAGAAATACGCAAAATAGAAAGTCAAATCAAGGATTGCCATTTGTACAATTTATACATCTTATAATGTACATAGATATGTACATATGTTGGTATAAAGAGAAAAAATAGGGCAAATTAAATTCAAGTTCTCTGTGGTTATTGCCTTCACATACAGTAATTAAAAAAGGGATTGGGTTAACTTGCATCGATGCCGATATGTGCAAGTCTTGGTATCAATTTTATTGAATCAGCGACTTCGTAATATACATTTTTTGGACTGGGCTGTTTCGTAGCAGCGTCAGTGATAACAACATTTGTCAAGAGACTCAAAATAACTAAGAATCGAAACCCTTCGTTCTTTTGTATTGACATACAAAAAGAAGTCACTAAAATGTTATTCATTTGAAGTCATAATCAAACTGCAGGGCCCGTATTACGTGTTACTATCAGTGACTGAAAACCGTTTTCACTCAAGCGATAATTCTGCAACTGTCAGACTATTTCTAAATATTTTAATCTCTAAGTATAACAATAAAATTTTGTTTGTATGTTCCCTATGAAAACGTATTTCCCACACTTCAAACATCACCAAATTTTGGCTATAGATTCCTTCGATCAAGACGAAGGTTTTTCTGTGGTATAAATATTATCAGGTAAAACCATTTACTCTTCTTGGCGGCCATAATGGTTTTTTGATTTTTAAAAAAATTGAAAAATCACTCTCTTAAACTTTGTGGAAATGCCAAACCAAAGTAAACACAAACAAAATTGTTGGTTTGACATTTTCATTTTTTTAATACCAAAAAAAAAAAAAAAAATAAAATGCTTATGAAAAAAGTGAAAAAATATTTCAAAAAGTTTTGAAATCGGTTTTTATGTATATGGCAAAAAAAGCAGTTACCAATATAATGGATGCCTCAACACGTGCTATTTTTGCAAAGGGAAAGAAGAACGAATGTTGGAGACCACCCCTATTTATTTTTCGTCGATCCTTCTTCACTTGGTTGGTACGTCTTTAACCCTTAAATATGCTGAAACTTCACTTTATAAGAGATCACCAGTCTCAAGTGTCCCCGCTACTGCCGAAAAAAATGATCTTGGAGATATTCTTTGGTTTGTTTTGGTCCTTTTCCTCGCGGTTGGAAGATCAATTTTTTAATTGGCGCTTAACCGTTTAGGAGATGATATGAAGTCACTCCAGCTAACCCTGTTTCGCGATAACTGACGTCAACAGGGGGCACCAAGAGAGATCAAAGTCTTCCCGCACCTGCTTCTCCGAACCCAGTGGAGATCTTCCCATAACTTGCACACGTCAGCAATAAACGCTGTAGCTCTTCACAGCTTAGCTAATCATCATCGTCCAGTTGGAGTATGATAGTTCGTGGAGGCTGCATTTACCGGCTGAACTGTCAAAGTCTGCCGCCGTGGTGTAGAGCTAGTGTGTTGGCCTATCCATCAAAAATATTTAAGAAAATTTGTATAAATGGTATTGATTGTCCCTCGGCATTACCTTGACACCAAAAGTTCGTCCAAATTAGCAGATAATTTTTTGGGTCGGCACAAAACATGTATTTATGTGAGCCAGTACGTAGAAAAACGAACACACGATAAGTAGCCTTCGAATTGGATGGAAAGCTAGACCTTAATCTCTACAGATATATACACCAAATTGTTATTACTATTCCGTACACCTTGGCGGTAAGTCGGGTTTTTCTTCTCGTCGCGCAGACGCTGATACATTTCCAAACAATTTGTTGAAGAAAATTCCTCAGAAAAGGATAGTGGCCTGATTCTTCCTTTTGCGGGAAACCACAATACAATTCTTTAGTTGAAAATTCTGGAATACGATTGACCGTTGAGATTTCTTATTTTCTGGCTATTTTAATTGTTAGAACGAAAAAATATATGGTAATTCTATACGACAGCATGACACCGGTAATACGCGTCCAAAAATACCAAGATAGGTGTGAAAATACTCGTATTGACCAAGACAACAATAATCCGAAGGCGGAAAATAAAAATTTTAGATCGTTCGAAAGATATTAAAGAAAAACAGAAAAATTACCACGGATTGCTCCGAAAACAAGGGTGGGATCCATAGTATGTTTGCGCAGAAAACCTTTCTGCATTGGAGGCCTTTGGCCGCGCTTATAATAAATTACATTGGGTGGGTTCAACACCGGTTTGGAGACCAAAACTATATACGCGGAAAACACTTAAGTTCACAATTTTTTTTTTTGGGCACCACAAAATCATCAAAATTACAACAACCACATGAAAATTTTCAAAATTTCTTTTGCAAATATCTCTTGACATACCCAACATTGTTTACCCCCGCTCGGATTCGCGATCCTGGATCCAAAACGCGTCTTTGATACCCCTCTTGATATCTTTGGACGTGTATTAAGAGTGTCATGCTGTCGTATAGAATTACCAAATATATTACAGTTTGTTATATTTTTGTTATGAAAAAACCACCAAAATAAAAAAATGAAAATGTGAGAGCAGTGAGAATTTTAAAATTTTTTTAAACGTCATTTCGCTCTCCCGGTTTTACCTTGTAATATTTATACCATGGGTTTTTCATATTTCAGAACTAAGAATTTTAAATTAAATTTTTTTTTTCAACTTCGATTTGTTTTTCTGCATGATACAAAAAATGGAGGTAGTTCCATTTAGTGTGACACTAACCACTTGAATTTTGCGGGGACAATGACAATTTCACCAAAAACAAGCAACCGGATTGAAAAATGTTACGAATTTTTCTAATTTTGATGGATTTCATACTAACGAACGCGACTAAATTACTTTAAGTTAGTTATTATAAATAAAAGAAAAAAAATTTGCCCCATATTTGATATGAAATATCAGCCTAGAAAAGAAGATTTTAGGAAGTTTTTCGAACTCCCGAAAATTGTTTTGGTGGAGAAAACGTGGATCGAGGTATGCAAAGCAAGTGAAGCTAACATTCTTAAGTGTTCGTACATTTGCTCAGAACATTTTGACAAATCATACACGTTTGTCAATTGCTTGCTCAAAGGAGGTCCTTATAAACCGACACCGCAATTTCTTGATAAATTGGCTAAAAGTCCACATTTTTTATTTTTGTTTATTTATTGTATAATTCAAGTGTTGATCTTTACGAGGAAGAATATTAGGGAGAACTTTACCCTGTTGCTCTGCAGGTTAGCCACTAGTTATGAGTGTTTTTGTCTGTTGTACCAGTGGTCACCTTGGGGCAGCCCCGCCTATACACATTCTGTGGTCTTTTAGCATTGACATAGATATGCAGACTTTGGAGGTACACTTTTTCTCAACATGTTTTGAGAAATATCCACTGTAGCGGCATGATAATAGGGCCATGCTAGAGCAACAGGATTTTTCGTGTATTTTTGTTCTGACAAGGGGTCAAGCTGCCAAAAAGATATGAATCATTAACCAATGTGTGAGCCATTATCCACTATTTTTCAATAAAACTACATATTTTACTGTATTCTCAATCGATATATATGCACATAAATCGTGCTAAAGCATATTATTATTGTCTCGTATGACCATTATGTTTTCATCCTAAAGGAAATTTCCATTTCGAAAAACCACAATTTCGCCTTAAACAGTAACGGCATGGCAACGCTTCTGTCAAAACAACAAACAATATGAAACTTCAAAAATCCCCAAATACGTCAAAAAAATTTGAGTGGAACTACCTTCTTTTTTGTATCATGGTTTTTCTGAGTTCTATTGCCAACAGATGGCGTTACACCATGATTCAATCACAAGAGGTTTGCTCGACAGGCACATTTTTTGACAATTGCAGCCATTTTGCTCCCAAATCGAATTGACAACCGTTAACTGTGTTGTTTCTTTGCGAATTTTCGAAAAATATTAGTAGTAGAAATAGGAAGCAATCAGTTTACAAATACCCGATACGTTCTTAACTGCATAATTCCTTAGAACATTTATTTTAATTTTATGATGAATTTATTAACTATGCCATGATCTATTAGTGTGGCTGAACATAGGTTTTATGAAAAGTACGGACACCAAGGTATCGTGCACTTTCGTAAACCTGTGAACATACGAAACCTAAACCAATTCAAAATTCATCGTTCAACGTCAAAACCTCGACTATTAAATCGATTCACGTAAAAATGTCATTAGTAAATAATGGAGATGCCATAACGAAATGTACTCATTGGGCATGTTAACTTATTCAGGTAAAAGTCTAGAACAGGACTGCTAATACGCGTCCAAAAATATCGAGATAGGTGACCTCGACAACAATAATCCTAAGGCGGAAAAAAAAAATTGTATCTCTGTCCCGAGATATGTTCAGTTGAAGTTGGCAATTTTCATGTGTTTGTTGTAATGTTTTTGTGCACTGAAAAAGATTTTGTGTACAAAGGGAATTTGCACGCATTTAATTTTGATCCGACCTCATTGGTGGACCGGCCAGGGTAATTTTTTATTAGCTCGGCTGAAGGCCGTCAACGAAACCCGGGGTAATTTTCGGTTTTTCGAAAATATCTTTTGAACGAGCTAGAATATTTATTTCCGCCCTCGAATTATTGTTATCGAGGTCAATACGCGTCTTTGACACTTCTCTCGATATTTTTGGGCGCGTATTAAAAGTCGACCTTCTGATCTATTAATTCCGTATGTTCGGAACATCCGTCTCCATTTAAGAGGAGAATCTGTTTATATTTGGAATATTATGTATATTCGGACCTCGTGAGGTAGTATCAAATGAACATATTCCGAATATTCTAAATTAACGGTTTGTCCGGAAAGCTTCCATGAATACTTAACGGAAAAGAGCTTTCCGAAATTTCAGAATAAAAAGGTGAATACTCCCTGTGTAGCGGCAGGACCGCACAAAAGTTTAACTCTTCTGTCAAAGTCAAGGTAGGAATATAAAGATCTAAGACAATTAGCCATTTTCTTTTACTTTTGTTTTTGTCAGTTCATTGCGGCTGCTGAGTAGCGTATCACCCCATGTGGGCTGCCTGTTCAAAATCATGCTATCCCAAAATATTTTTCAAAAATTTCACAATTCAGGATTTGTCACAAAACCGCCCTATATTAGAGTTAAATTGAAGAACGCTTCATCTCAGAATGCTTTTCATTAACTCCCTCTTATAACAAAATGCATTGAACTTATGCTCATGTAGGGAGTTGTGGAAACAAATTTTGAGATAGTGCATTATTGAATAAAATTCTAACGTACGGCATTGTTCAAACAATTTCTGAAAGAATGATCAAACCAACATAACTTTATCAATTCACGAATTATTTCGTAGGAAATGAATTATTTTCCCAAAAAATTTTGGCATTTACAAATTTATTATCACTACTATTATCTACCAAAGATACTTGTCTACTACAATTTTACTGAAGGGGATTGAATTATTCCCCGTTTTCCTTACTTCGTAAAAACAACCCGTCCAGATTTTTCAAGTTGGGAGTGTCAAAGATCTGTCATCATTGAAGAACAAACCTCTAGTAATTGAATCATGGCGTTACACTAACAAGATTTTGACATGTTTGATTTTTTTTCTAAATAAGAATAAAAATCTGCTATAAATGTGTCGATTGTGTTTCAAGTATTTCTTATTTGTCTTTTAATTATGTCACATCATTCAATAACTAATGATTGAACAGTTTCTAACTGATAAAAATCATTTCAGTCCAGAAAAATTGAAAATATTAAATGAACGACAAAATTTCCAGTTTTTTATTTAAGATTGCAATTCATTCGATATGAATCAAAGCACACTCAATTCAGAAAATGGTATGCATATTTATTTGGAGTGAAATTATGAAATTTTGGCGATACGTGTCTATGAATTTTATTTCATCATTTTTGGTTATATTTATAGTAATGGCTTCATTCTTTCCAGTTGATCTTCTTCAGCCTATTTATTAATGAATGAATCAGTTTTAATTTCTTTAAATTAAAGACAGAAATAAAAGAAGATTTCATGTGTCTCGATTTTGCCTTTCTGCTTACAGAGTCAACCTCATTTTAATTCATACAGAAACCACAAGTAACAAACAAATCAAATAATATTTAACAAATTATACGTACGTATTAAGAATTGAAGACAAAACTATTCACAACGCAACTCTTCCAAAAAACGGTGTATATTTTTATTTCAAGTGAAAAATGAAATCTTCGAGCAAACGAGTCTACAATTTTCCTAATATGATATTTTTATTCTTTCTTCATAGAAGTGCTGTCACATAACATTTCAAAATATGTCATTCAGTGTTCGAACAAAATACTACCAAAAAATCGCTTACTATTGCAGGATTAAATTTAGAGAGTCCGTGCTTTTCCAATGGCCAGCTATATTTTGCTTGCTCTAGAGTTGGAACATCAAAAGATTTGTTTATTTTTGCACCGAACGAAAAACCAAAAATACTGTGTACCCACTTGCACTATAATAAGATACAATAATAAAATGTTTTAAACGAAAATTTCACCAAATATGCGAACAAAATACAATTCACATATGGTCAAAAATTGAAACACACAGTAAACAAGAAAACGAACAGCGGCTAAGCTCCTCACTTAACAAAGAGCAACCATATAGCGGACTTCTCAAACGTTAAAATATTAGATATTAAAAAAAGAGAAAAAAGAGAATGTCTCTTGAAAGCATACGAATACAAATACATAACACATTAAAGTTTAAAGAAAACTTTGGCAATATCAGCAGCGTCTACCCAGCTGTTATTCAGAGATGCAAATCGAAGTAAACAAACAAATTCAAGTGCCAACTGTTTATGGTTTTTCAAATAAGGTGCGATTATTAATTTAATCGTAATATAATTAATGTAAGTAGATGAAAAAATGTGTGTGTAGTGTTAGTTTGATGTTTATTGTTAGAAAAAAGCTATCAAGTTTGAATATGTATATTATTGTTACATATTTTATAAATCCCCAGCAGATGACGTGAGAAAACACGTCGGTTAAAAAACAACAACTGTGTTTTAATTTTTGACCATACGTGCTCAACCCAGCAAACACGCATATCAGAAATTAGTCCATCTATAAATATAAAAATTTAATTCAATTTACAGAACAATAAACTAAAGTATCTGGGCGACCGAGCTTTGCCCGTCAATCTTCGAGTATGCCGCATAACTTGCTTTGTTCTACATGTCATCATTAATCAAACTCTACTTTTTTTATATGTACATATATTATATATTTTTACTTACCAATATTTGATTTCCTTAAAAATAGATTTCAAAAACATATCAAACACTAACCGCAAAATGAACTGGAATGAAACATTTTAAATGGGTAATTCCAGCCTATAGTATAAGGGATTATTATGACAATTAGTGAAATCGAGAACTAAGTTATTTAGGTCGAGTATCTTCATGCGCCGAATTATTAATTTCAAACATTTTCTAGTTATACACTATCAAAGTTTCACAATTTTATTCAATTTATCAAAAACCTGTAAATTTCACGAATGACAACTATCAGTTATGAAAACTATCATTAATTTAATTAAATGTCAATTTACTTCCCTAAGCGACATCTGTTGGTACGTAGTTAAATTGTTAGATGTCGTTTTCAAATTGAGCATATGCCTCTATCGTTCAACGGTAGCAAATTACCATGGTAAGATATCTTTTTGCTATGGTGAGAAATCTTTCTAATAGTAATCTGTGAGAAATTGCAATTATTCATTTCATATTTGGCAAAAATATGCATTTAAATATATTTTCCTAGAATTTGCCACGGTGCACAGTGGCCAATTTGGCTTCGCTAGCGGCATTTTATTCATAGCTTCCAAAGTAAAGAAGTTATCTTCAAAATTTTTTTTTTCTCAATTCAGAAAAAAATCAAAAAATTTTTGGAAAAAAAATTAAATTTTTTTTTTTAATTTTTAATTTTTTATTTTAAATTTTTTTTTTTATTTTAAATTTTAAATTTTTTTTTAATTTTTTAATTTGTTTTTAATTCAATAAACATTTCCCACCATATATTCATATATAAAATAAGAAAAAAATTGTCAACTCAAAGAGAAACCATATTATAAAGAAATATTAATCAGATTCTTCAGTATCAGATTCAGAGAAATCATCTTCAAAATGATGCATTATAAGCAAGCTTTTAACTTCCTTATCGAAACTAATATTTCTGGAATAGGAAATTGATGAGCCGTTGGACAATGAAGATATTAACGGATCGGAAGAAACAAAAAGAGCGTTAATTATATCTTCCATTGTATTTTTTCTGCAATTTTTTCTGGTATTATTTTCACGGATGTTCCGATAATCTTTATTTCTGGCTTCAAGCGCTTTCTCGGACATCATACCAATTGGAAGCGAAAAATGATTGATTATGTCTGCTCCATGAATTAAAATTCTGTGAACAAACGAGGGCATGTAAAACCAAGGGTATAAAGTAACAAAAATTTCGGCAGTTTCCATTGCGTAAAGTCTGAATGCCTCCGTGTTTATATCGTATCCATATGCAAGTGCTCGTAAGACGACGCTGAATCGATATATTAAATTTTCGTTCACCCCAGTTATACGAGCGGCTAAATCTGGTTGTTAAAAGAACCTTCTTGCGTTTTTCCGTTGTTGGTATTTCCAGTAACAGCCATTGGTATGTCGACCAACAAATGCATTTCTTCTCGTAGCTTCTGCTGTATATTTGTTTTATTTTGTCCAACAATATCCTTGTCAGCACCACGAGTTTGCCACTTTTTTATTGGTATTCTATAGGATATGTGCAAAATACATTCAAAAAACCTTATCCAGGCGTGGAGACTGGATAGCCCATTTTGAAAGAGGTTCACTTTAATTGGAAAGCTCTTCACCAAATTTAAGTCATTCATATTTTTCGGTGTTGCCTTGCAGATTCCGCATATTTGCGAAGAAGATTCTGAAATGACGCTGAAAGTTTTACCATCAAGCATGGTCATGTGAAATTGGTGATCAATAATCAATGAGTTTACATATGTTGGTACAATATTTAATATTTGGCTCTTAATATTTTCAATTTCCCTGCGACTCAGGTCCGCCGTTTCCTTGTCGCAAAGTATTTTGATTGGTCGACAGTATCGTGTAGAAGGTCGATTGTTTTTCCATAAAACTGTCGGTCCGTTCTGCACTTGCAGTGGTACAATACAAATTGAAAATAAATATTGGTCTCTCATGTTTCCTTCGCAGTCGTTAAATTCTTGCCTATATGTGGAATGGCCGCTGCTGCCAACACAACCCCATTTGTAGACAGCAGTTAAATGGGTGTTATTATTACTTCTAGATGGGATTTCAAAACTATCAGAGTGTGCTTCCATGATCCTGTTTATTGTATGGTCCACAAGACTTTGTAGTGGCACTTCAGCATAATAATCAGTGACTGTAATGTCACTAGGATAGCACTTTTTTTTGGCGAAGCGTAATTTTTCGTAGCATGGATATATATCGGCGTTTTGGTTTTTTGCTGCTTTCTTATTCAAGTTCCAAGTGTATCTGGTATGTTCAAGATCTACAAATAGCGCAAGCGCTTTATCGTCCGAAAATTTGGATGGAAGGGGCTTTGGTTTGTTTATATTTTGTATTACCTTTCCGCTAAACTCCTCATCGCCATTTACCATTTCTACAACTTTGCAAGCACTGCGCTTTCCAGCTTTATATAAACTGCAGCTTGCAGCTACCAACAATCCTTCACATAACACTTCCTCTGTAAGCCCTGACATCTTATTGACTTGCGTTTTTCTGCAGCACTTGGAAAGCTCTTCTTCCGGCCGTCCAATATTTTCATTTGCTTTTTTTCCCAACAATACCAATGGTGTATCTAGCCATTCTTGGTAAATTTTTTCGAAAAACATCTTACTTCTTCCACAGGCCTTCCACTTTTGGATAAGCCTACTAACAAAATTGCGCAGTTTCTTTCCATTTTTGCACTGCTCCTTCTGAGTATAGGTAATTTTACTCAAAACGGTACCAAAAACATAATTTTCTACGGCGAGAAACTTCTTGGTGGGGATCGCTTCTTCATGCCATATTAAAAAAAGGGTGCGTTTTGACACAGACATTTTGCCTAAAAAGTACAATAAATTGAAGGCTCGCAGGTATTCGCAGTTCATTTTGAACATTTTGGACACACAAAGGTTTACACATATAGGAAAATTTAAAATTACACTGAATCTAGGTGAATTTTGAAAGTTCTACTCCACGAAAAACAGGTGTGCGTTACAATGGGCGAGTTGCTAATACACTTAAACACGATTGCGTTTTATAAATAACATAAGTATACACAGATCACAACCACAGTTTTTTTTATATAATACATACCTTGGCGTTAGTATATAACAAAACTTTTAATGAAAATAATAAAATTTGCAAGTTTAACACGAATACGAAAACGATGATCAAAAAGGCGAATATTTTGCACAACACTTGCAGAAACATGTGCTGACTTTGACAGCTCACAGCATCAGCTGTAAGCTGAGCTTTTAAAAATCGATACAAATCTAGTGAATGTATTTGTTATCGATTGTTAAAAAAAAATTAACGGTTTTTCAAATTTGAAAATTTTAATTAAATGCCGTTAGCGAAGCCAAATTGGCCACTGTGCGGTGCCTTGATATTAAAAAAAAAAAAATAAATGTAAGGCGCGATAACCTCCGAAGAGATCTAGGGCCGAGCTTCTCTTCCAATTTGCGTCGTGCTCCTCTTGATTTTCCCTACAAATTGGCCGGACGGGACCTACATGTTTTATGCCGACTCCGAATGGCATCTGCAAGGCAGATGAGTTTTCACTGAGAGCTTTTCATGGCAGAAATACACCCGTAGCGCTTGCCAAACACTGCCGAGGGGCGACCCCGCTTAGAAAAATTTTCTTCTAATTGAAAAACCTTATTTCTAAAATTTTGATGTTGCTTTGCCCGGGGTGCGAACCCAGGGCATATGGTGTGATAGGCGGAGCACGCTACCATCACACCACGGTGGTGCCTTGATATTGCATTTCAATTTTATTAGCGTGTGTGAAATTAAGAAAATTAAGTCGAATCATGTGTAAGATCTTTTTACGAAGATTTTTAACTTGAATGTTCTCCTTTAGAGCTTTAATAGAATATGAGTAAGTAGAGTACTATTTCGTCTAACAACCCCAACCAAGGCAACCCTACTCAAAAATGTCCCTCTTCTAATCGGAGTGAAATACCTTTCGTTTGATACCCATATCGGCATACCTCATGCAATTTGTGTTTAATTGTGAATAGGTGGCAACACTAAAAGACAACCCTACTCAAAAATGTTCCTACTGTAATGCGGAGTGAAATACCTTCCGTTTGATATCCATATCGGCATATCTCATGCATTTTTTTATTTCGAATAGGGGGCAACCCTAAATGGCAACCCTACTCAAGAATGTCCCTATTGAAATGCGGAGTGAAATACCTTTCGTTTGGTACCCATATCGGCATACCTCATGCAATTATTTTTAATTTCGAATAGGTGGCAACCCTAAATGTCACCCCTACTCCAAAATGTCCCTATTGTAATGCGGAGTTAAATACCTTTCGTTTGATACCCATATCGGCATACCCCATGCAATTTGTTTTTAATTGTGAATAGGTGGCAACACTAAATGACAACCCTACTCAAAAATGTTCCTATTGTAATGCGGAGTGAAATACCTTTCGTTTGATACTCATATCGGCATATCTCATGCATTTTTTATTTCGAATAGGGGGCAACCCTAAATGGCAACCCTACTCAAGAATGTCCCTATTGTAATGCGGAATGAAATACCTTTCGTTTGTTACCCATATCGGCATACCTCATGCAATTATTTTTAATTTCGAATAGGTGGAAACCCTAAATGGCACCCTACTCAAAAATGTCCCTATTGTAATGCGGAGTTAAATACCTTTCGTTTGATACCCATATCGGCATATCTTATGCAATTTTTTTAATTTCGAATAGGTGGCAACCCTAAATGACAACCCTACTCAAAAATATCCCTATTGTAATGCGGAGTGAAATACCTTTCGTTTGATACCCATATCGGCATATCCCATGGAATTTTTTTAATTTCGAATAGGTGGCAACCCTGAGTTGCCACCCTACTCAAAAATGCCCCTATTGTAATGCGGAGTGAAATACCTTTCGTTTGATACCCATATCGGCATATCTCACGCAATGTTTTTTTAATTTCGAATAGGTGGCAACCTTGTAAAACATTCTGAGTGGCAACACCTAGGTAGAAAGTCTTGGAAGCTTATACATTATCTCTGTGCCAAATTTCATTTCCGTTCTCGGCTATACAAACAAACAAGAATTGCTCGTTTAAAGTTATTATCAACAAACATAACAGAAAAAAAACGCAACATTCACTCGATTCGGGCCTTACAACGTACGTCGGGTAAAGCTAGTAAGTTATGGATCTAACGAAAACTATTTGTCGCTACTTTCAGTCGCTCAAGAGAGACACTGAAATATTTTCAGCGCTCTACAAATTTAATAAATCGAATATGTAACGTAATTTTTGTTTTCATCATACATTTATCATTGCCACAATATTTATATTAAATTTTGTAGTGACCGATTTTCTGCATCATGTGCGCATACTCACCCTAAATACAAATGTTTTGTTAGCACAAATAAATTCGTTACGTATACGCCATGGCTGTCAAGCAACGTTTGAATTTCGACGCTTTGCTCTACATAGAAAGGGTCTTCTCATAATTGTTTATGCGTGACTATGCGTGTGAAATGGCAGCTGCACCGAATATGTTCAAAATAACTTCTTCAAATTATTGACATATGCATTTACATATGTATGTATTTGCGGGTGTGTATGTACATATCGTATCATACTGTCAAGGCAAATTTCAAGTCATTTATTGTTCACTTATGTTTATCGATTTTTTACTTATGCTGCGTAATAATGAAATTACACTCCTAAATAGCATTTTGAATGTAAGTAGTAAAAGTTGCGTCCTGCTGAAAAGGGTTTAGATATGAGAAGTGACATTGCTAAAGTGGAAACAAAATAAGACTATACCAAAAGAAGTATGAAAATTCCGTATGGAAATTCTGTAAATGGCAACTAAAGCTCCGTGGGTACTTGCTGCTTAAATATTTACCCAACCCGGATTTGCCAGCGCTGTACAATGGTAGAATGTATGTCTTAAAAATGCCAGTCATATAACCTACGAAACTTCCTAGTATCATCGCATTAGCAGACTCCAAGTGGGTTATGGGGCTTGGAGTATACCCAGGGCATGTTTGTCTGTAGTAATAGGCTACTAAAATAGCTAATCCCCCCAGGTACGTCCATCGTAAGAGGTGACTAAAATACCAAATAAATTCATGGGGTTGTGTAGCGCAACCCCTTCCGGTTGCCAGCGCGATGTGCAGCTTCTCCAAACCCAATTGTCAACCTCAACTATCCGTGGCGAATCCTCTTTAATTAATAACCGAAGCTCTGGCGACCCCGAACTACTCATGGATCTAGGGGTGAGAGGCGGGATGGCCTAGAAGGTTGCATGTGGTCATAACCAATCGTTCCCGAGATGGTCAGGCTTGGTAACGGAACGTACCCGATCTGCTTCCGTCAAAGGTCCATCAACATCGATAACACTCTCCAAGGCCTTCGGGGAGTATCCTTATCGCTACAACAGCCACAACAACAACAAAATAGATAATTTAGTCGAGGAGTTGTGTAGCGCAATGGGATACCAGCACAATACATGGCCTCTCGAACTAAATCGAATGCTGTTTCTCTATCAGGCGTGGCTCTTGTGACCCGCTAGTTCCAGGAGGGGCTGGATGGCCTAGAAGGTTCTATGTGGTCATACTCAATCGTTCCCGAGATGCCCGGGCTTATACCTTAATGGTGCTTGTTACCGGAACTTGAGAGGCTATGCAGAGTATCAATGAGTCGCTTAACGGGAGGCTTAAAAACTACCCCGACATCAGCATTGCATGCCATTCTACACATCTCGCCTGCAAACCTGACGGCCAAAAACATCGTGTTAGCAACTGCAACAATGCTTAAGGCCTGGGGACAGCTTGGGTGCCGACCTTATGGCCACAGCAGTATAGCACCACCTAATATCGGTCAAACGGAATATATGATCCCGTTCCTGAGCTTCGAAAGCGGTATTGGGGTCACAATTGAGCCGAAGGGTTGGTTCGAGAGTGTAGAAATGATAGAACATACTATGCACGTGTATGCGGATAGTTCCAATTTAATAAAAGGGGTTGGGTCTGCTGTTTACTGTGTTGACCCAGAAATAAGTATATCCTATAGGCTGCCAGATTACTGTAAATATACATTTATCTGTCTATCAATGAAGCGATTAAGGCAATAATCGCACACAGTACTTAATCCAGAAGTGGTATAGAATGCAAAGAAGCATTGGAAAAACTTCTCGTAGGCCGGACCATACATCTTTACTAGATTCCCGGTGATAAAGGGATAGAACGTAACGAAAAGGCCGATGAATTGGCAAAGAAGGGTACAACACTCGCTCAGTCGACGATAGACGTCCCAATCCATTTGAGAGAAATCAACAGGAGACAGGAGTTGCAAGGCGTGCCAAAAGCGATCATGAGCAAAGCCTACGATATTAGACTCACAAATGGCTCATATCTCTGAAGAGGGAAGACTAAGGCTCACGATGGGCATACTGACTGGACACAGCTACAGGAAGAAACGGTTAAGCACGTTCTTTGTTCATGTCCGGCAATCGTCAGGTCAAGGTTCCAGCAATATGGGGCGGCAGAGTTGCCAGATCTCGACGCAGAAATTACACTGGGTCCTAGAAACTGCTAGTATTTGCCAAAAGGGCGGAGTTATTCTATAACATATGTTCTGGCATCTGATTGAGATTCTTCGGTTTGGTCGTCAAACAAATTTTCGAAACACTATGGACACATTAAGTCTATGTGAGGTCGTCATTTACTGGCCAGTTCAACCTAACCTAATCTAGCGGAACGTACCGGAATTATATCCGGCAAAGGATCATCAACATCGACAACACTCCCCGAAACCCTCAGAATGTGTCTTTATCGCTAAAGCAGCAACCGCAATAACCGTATTAGCATACCCAACATCACTGGTTGGGGCTTAATCGTTGCCTTCTTTAGCTCAGTGAAGTTCCACCCTTTTCTCTTTTGCCTAATTCGGTTATCCATGAGAATACTTTCCGGCCCGGAATATGAGGGATTTTTGCATATTTAATTAAATGTTTGATTCATTTCATATTAGTCCCTTTCATGTATTTCTGGAGCTTGTGCACAAATTTGGAAAATTTTGAAATCAATTTTTGAGTATACGTGGAGCAAGAGTCTTGAAATTTTGAACACAGCTTAGATATATATCAATATGCAAAGTTTAGAGGTGTTCATTTTTTATATGCTGCAGGGCTCTGTATGCTTAGGGATCTTATGTAAATTCGGCTATGTGAGAAGGGCTCCGTCGGCTTTTATCGGCAACGACACATATTCATGGGTTTTTTTTTCATTATCGGCTTAATGTCAATAGCGAAACCTTGGTTGAGTTACCGATTTGTTATCGGGTTATTATCAGCTGAGTGGTCAAAAAGATAAGAAAAGCATTTCAATAAGAAATCGATTACTTTTTAAAACCAAATCGATTAATTTTGGAAAGCAAATTGATACATAATGGACAAATAACTTTTCGATAACGAACCAATAATAACGATATATAAAGATAATAAATCGATAACTTTTTGATATCATATCGATAAAAATCAGTAAATTTTCGATAACACATTGATAAATTTCGATAATACATCGATACACAACTTATAACTAATCGATTAACTTCGTTATCTGAGAAAAATTTATAGCTCCTCCATGACACATCGATAACAAACTGATAACGAACAACTACCGAAACGAGCGACTCAAGGGGTTGACAAGCGTGATACACAGCTTCCGCAGTGCAATTATCAACCTCATCTAAGTGAGGCGATACATATATTTAGCAGGCGAGGCTCCAGCGACTCCAAATTTATCCTCAAGTTAGGGAATGGGAAAGGAGGAATGCCCAGGAAGGCTCAATGTGGTTATATTAAATCGTTCCCGAGATAGTATCTTAATGGTACAACAGCAACAACAATTTCCGGTACCATACGAAGTACAGGACTCCTACATTAGAAGTCGCGGTACGGACATACAACTCACTTCCAGCAGCGTGACGATCGAAATTATGCTAGGAATTACAATCTATAGGATCCCTAAAGCACAAAAGAAGTAACAACAGTCAATCAAGTCTCGGGTGGCTCTAGCCATAGCACCAGATTACAGTACTGATGCGGTTACAGAGAGAAGTACCTTCAATAATGTACCGAATTTCACAGCGAAGAAGAGGAATAAGAAAATAGGGTTACATTTCCTTCTTCCATAAAAAAGCGTCGAACCTCTATGCCAGAAATCGCCCGATGAACCCCGTTCTTAAATATAAGTACCTGAAGTTCCCCAAAGAGGAAAGCAATCTCCCTAGGGAAACGCGCGTCACTCTGGCTCAACTTTTATCTGGATACTTCAACAGGTTGAACTCTAACCTATCCAGAATCAGCCCTGACATACATAATGTATGCCCAGCTCGCGATGTGTTCCCACATGACACATCTTTTCAACTGCAACGTGGAACTAACGCCTCTAAAACCCCTTTCACTCTGGTCGACATCAGTTAAAACTGCAAGTTTTCTTGGGCTCCCTTTAGAGTTTATTGATGAAAATTTGTGAGTAGTCGCACCAATTGGATGAAGCCTGACACTGCTACGTAAACAACAACGAGAAGTAGAAAACAAAATTAAACCAGTTAAGAAAATTTAGGGACCCACGGAAGTAATAGCTTCTCAAAAAAATTATAAACAGAGACGTTCCTAGCGGTTCAAGGATAATGCCCATCAAAAATATTTTGTAGTTTGAGACTTTCAGTCAAAAGCAACGAGCTACAAATAATAAGCCGAAGTCCGACTACGACTATATAATTGCTTGAGCATTTTTCGGCATTGCTTTCCTTCTATTTAACTGCACGTTTATTTTCCCACTTCTTATCATCATAGCGCTCACGTACGCCACGATTTCCTTCGCGCGGTTTGTCTTTGCCTCTTTGTGATGAAAGATTCCTCAAAATGCAAGTAAGTTTTTCGAGTTCTTTTAGGGAACATGTGTGAGAGCTGCGAAGTTCAGTAACCGGTTGATTATAGCCTGAGCGTATAGCCTTGGCGCTCATGATATGCTTGTCATCGATCACGATGTGATCCATCTTGTACGGTGTTCTCTGATTAGTGAACAGCTTCAGTGACTTTTGGTCTGGGATCTGATACACCAAATAGCCATGGTTCAACCCAGGGCTAATTTTATTAATCTTAAACCGTTAAGACTTCTTACAAAAAAAAAAAATTTCACTTCTTTCCTACAGCAAAAGTATATAAAACTCAAGCAAATTTGGACACACAAAACTTTAATCTTTTCTTTTGACAATCGCCATGGAAAAGCATTGCTGGAAAAGCTTTAGGGCTAATAAAATGGAAACAACTTTAAAATTTCTATGCTTATCAAAACAAATCTAAAATATTTCTCTTTCTTTTTTGCACACTTGCAAATACACTCCGATTACAGTAGTTTGAAATCGCAATTTGATGCGCAGAATCTTAGTTGGGAGCCACAAATGGGCAGTAAAAACTCAGAAATTGAACAGCATAGCACAGCCAAGTACATACTTCGCTGCATAGACACATACTTGCTCACAAACTCAGCACCTAAAACAATGCTATGTAGGGCTATTAGCTAAAAGCTACAACAACAGCAGTAATACAGTGAGAAAGTACAAGCACAGCAAACACCTCTCCTTCTACTCGGTTGTTCTTGTCTACACAGCATCAAACATCAAAAGCGAATGCTCACGACAGTTGGTTGGCAACACATGTACAACCTAACGCAACTTGATTCAATGCCCACCTGCAGCTTGTTGTGGTTGTCAAGCTTCATCAGTTTTGCCATACGCACACTCTTCTATAAAAAAGGTACACAATTTGTTAAAAGGTCGAGACAGTAATTGAAAGTATGAAACAAGTTGAGCTGCGAGTAAATTTCACGGTTGCTTTGGGTATATAAAACTTGAAGTGTGCACTGTAATGTGGCGAGATGGATGAGATGTTTTACGATAAAGGTTCAATCTTGCTTCTTTTGATTTAAAGCGGATTATTTCGCTTGATTTCGAATCACTTTGACACCACCGAATCACTCGCTTTCAGTTGATTTGCACAGTTTGCTGTCCTCGTATGAAGGTACATTTGATGAGTAAACATATTTGCTAACAGTACCGGTGAATACAGAATGTAAGCGTAAGGTTAGGTTATGATATATGGCGGACTAAAAATGCTGTATGGTTAGATGGAAAATAAAAGGAACTATTAGTGTAGTACGCGGGAATGGTATGACGTATAAGATAATACGGAACGTAAGAGTAGGGTAAGTGTGAGTGCATGTTGAGGGAGTAGTGGAATACAAGGAAAAGTAAAAATAGGAAGGGCATGGGAAAAATAATAATGAGAGTAGACGAAATAAATGATGAGACACCCAAACGAACGCGGTACCAAAACAGAAACCGAGTGTGTGTGATTTATAGACTTATTGTCGAAGTGTTAACGGTTCGTTGTCGACAACAGCTGTTATCGACGAATTATTCGATCGTTGTCGACGAAATATGGGCGTGTTATCCATTTTGAGTTATGATTAGGTTATCTGTTTGGTGTCGGTGTGTTATCGACGAGATAAAGAATTTCAAAAATTGTTTTGCGACAAAAAATAATATCTTTCAAATATGGGGTTTTTAACGCCGAGTTATCGGTACCTAGGCAGATCGATTAAAAAAGAGGGTCCACCTTAATCGCCTCAAAGGCAAATCGACCAAGTATTTCTTATTTTTTCTTATAACAAACACTGATTTACGGTTTGCAAAACTTATTAATTTTCTTTTTCCTAATATGGCCAATGCTATGGCCATTTTGCAAAATTGTACCAAATTTCATTTCTTTTTTCTAATTTTTTTTAAAGTGGGCATGGTCAACAACCCATTTATTTCATTTTCATAGATCGTATATGTAATGGAAGCAAAAATTCCATATCAAATTTGGACTAGATATCTTGAACGGCTTTTGATATACGGCTTGCAAAATCTTGAAATTTTCTTCTTCTAATTGTGGGTTTTTGCAATTATAATAAAGTTTTTATGAGTGGATTTAGCCTTCGGCAGTGATTAACCAAACACTCCAAATGTATTTCTGCCATAAATGCTTCTGAGTGAAAATTCATTTGCTTTATAGATACCGTTCGAATTCGGCATAAAACAAGTAGGTGCTGTCCCACCAATTCGTTTGGAAAATCAAAAAGGAGCAAGATGCAAATCGGAAGAGAAGCTTGACCTAGATCTCTACGGAGATATATAACATTTCGCAAAGGTATCTCAGTTTTTACTCACGTTATCCTGTTAACGGATAGACGTACAGACATGGCCAAATCAAAACTATTAACCTAGACGTAAGGAAGTCTATAACTATCACGATTATGTTATTTCTTTGCATAAAACCATAATCTAGTCACTCTGGATATAAACAGAAACACGCTCATTAACTCTTATATATTAATTTACCCAAGCACCTGCCACATGATCAGTAAAATAAACTAGTGTTTCTTATTAATACATACCATCAATCCGCTTAGGTCTGAGTAATAAAAATCGATTGTTTAATGTATTTACCTGAAAAGGAAAGAGAGAGCAATTTCGTAAGTTAAAAATAAATTCGATTGTGTGTTAAAAAGAGTTCTGTATGTGTAAGTGGAATGACTTCGAAAAAAACGCATGTAATTTGACAGCTTTCGAGTCAAATTTCCATTCGAATGGAGTTTTTTCACAGTTGGGCAATTCACTAGATTGTCGTATTCATGTAAAGTTATTATATGTTCATCACATGGTGAGTCAGAGTCAAGAGTCAGTTTCGATGTATTAGTGAAAATAGTTTAGCAAACATTAAGAATCAGAAAGGAGTCCTAATTCGGATCGTTTGCGTTCACTACGACAACATTTACGAACATGGAATGTGTGTATTCCCTTCTTGCAATGGTTGTCTGATATGAGACTTTTTTCATACTACATTATTCGAGTCTATATAGGTGTCCGATCAGACTCCTGTTAACTTATAAATACCTCATCATTTGCCTCTTATATGAGTCTTTTCGGAGTGATTTATGCGTTTTATATTAGGGATTAGTATTGCTTGGGAAACAGGAACTCCGGAGGAAACCAATAAATGGATTAGGGCATACCGACTCCAGCTCTAATCAAATACATATACGGTTCAATAGACCAACCAGGAAAACCATGGAGGCAGTTTTGTGGCTAAAATGACACAGCATGAAATACTTACATTGTGAAAATATTGATCATTACGGCGATGATTGGAGGGAAGCTTCCATGCTTATTTAAAGCGGAAACAGCAAGACACGTTATAAGCTGTAACGTAGCGGCGTTACAATAACATAACCCCACTGCACTTCCCTTTTTCACTTAAGCCTGAACCCCCCTGTACTTCTTATTACCACCTACGCCTGGGCCCCCCTGTACTTCTTTTTATAGCATAGCCAACAACCCAACTACAGATGACGGGCGGCAACAATACAACCACCATATGGTAAACGGCCATACGCGACCAACAGCTGATGGCAGGCCAATGGTGTGTTTCGTCAGCAAAATCACCACATGTGACAATCACAATAGTGGTGTATTTATTTCTGAAGCAGTTTGCGGCACAACCCGTATAAAAGCTGCGAATTTGCATTTTGCAATTCAGTTCTCGCAGTCTCTCCCAGGTGGCCGACCCCGTCTACTATCGGTTCTGCCACAGACTATCGATCAATCCGATCCCGCGGATACCGTCAACCGACCCTGCACGAAATGAGCCGCCACTGTCCAGGTAAAACCCATCGCCAGCCTACTTCCCCTCTCACCCCGGCCTGGCACGTGCTCCGTAGCCCACCGCCGCATCCGTCTCATCGTCGCCCCTCTGGTGCCGCCGCTGCTTCCATCCCGCCGGTGTTACGCCTAATACCTCCAGCCGTGTGTGCGTGTGTTCGTAACACATAAATATTGTGTTTTTATTCAGTACGTGTTTGTTGGACCTTTACTCGACTCTGGATTGACTGAGAGCTACCCCAGCTTTAGACATAACCCACCTCATAAAGCCATGATTTATTCAAATTGAATATGAGAGAAAATTTTTCAAAATAAAATATGAATACATATTTGTTCAAAAGTTGCATTATTTGCTGAGTACTCTGGGTAAAAAGCTCAAAAAAGATTCCTATATGATCATATCTCTGAGGCTCATATTTTTCACATGTTTTGGTTTCATATTGGATTCCTAAATTATGAGCGCTACGAGAATGTTTGACATATATGTTGCTTTGCTTAACTCCAAGGCGAATCCATACCAGGTGGTGGCGAAGCGAATTCAACCATTTCGCTGTACAGAAAAATCTCAAGTCAAAAGAAAATTTTCATTGATTCCGATTAACTGTCATGTTGTTTTAACAAGGCGCTGTATGGAATATAATCAAGAATAATCAGCTGTTGGGATAACAACACCTGGCACTGAATTCGTCTTGCACCGTGTGTAGTCCCTATTAGATTTGAGTTGTTTCCATGGTTTCCAATATAAAATTCGATTAAAGCATAGCACAATCATCGAATAAGAGATCTTTTGAATTGCTTAAGTGCGGGCGGAGTATTGAATACCCATAACCAATATTCGCATTTGCTAATCCAGAGCAGCAAGTGCAACGAAAAATGTGCTCTGTTACTGGCCCGGCTCTGCTTCATATGCTACACGGCCGCCGTGGTGTGATGGTGGCATGCTCCGCCTACCGCACCGAAGATCCTGGGTTCACGCCACGGTAAAACAACATCTAAATTTTAGAAGCAAGTTGTTTTAATTAGAAGACAATTTTCCTAAGCGGGGTGGCCCTTGTCAGTGTTTGGCAAGCGCTCCGAGTGTATTTCTGCCATGAAAAGCTTCTCAGTGAAAATTCATCTGCCTTGCAGATATCGTTCGCAGTCGGCCTAAAATCAAGTAGGTCCCATCCCGCCAATTTGAAGGGAAAATCAATAAATTAATTTAAAAAGATTTCTCTCAAGTTTTTAGTCTTTATTTAAGTGCCTGTTATTTCTCATTTTATTTAGTTCATTTAGTGACTCATTTTTACAAGGACTATTTCCTGACAATTTGTTGTATGCTTGTCCCTCCTCCAATTCCAAAATATTTTGATGTCACTTCTACCGGACTGTATGTAATATCTGTTCCAAATATGAGCCAAATCAGACCACAAATACGATTTTTTTGAATATCTCGACCCTTTCGCAACCCAGCGGCGATATTTTTCTAATTTTTGCATTGTAATCGGGTACTGAACTATATTCCAAGTGTCTAGCTTGTAGCTTATCGGGAAGCTACTTAAATTTCAATTACAAAATTTGTGCCAGCCAGCCAACCAACCAACCAACCAGCCAGCTTGTCAAGTCAAGCTAAATAAAACCGTTTAAAAAAGGAGCACGACGTAAATTGGAAGAGGAGCTCGGCCTTAAATCTCTTCGGAGGTTATCGCGCCTTACATTTATTTTTTTATTTCTTATGCTTTGTTACGAGCTGTGTCATGTTTATGAGCGCAGCAAACAGCAGAATAAAAACTCCATACAAAATGCGGTGTGTAGTGAAGTGAGAGCAATAAAAAATATGATACTTCTTCTGTTCGTTATTGTTATGCAGAGCTTTCTCCTTTCTTTTCTGTTGTTGGAGCTAATGAAGCGTTGTGATGTTATTTTTGTACACGTGATTTAATTTATCGGTCCTTATGTTGTTGCTGTAGTTTATTATTTTAGTTGTTATTAATCGGGAGACTAACCTCTGTCCCCACGTTGAATTGTAAGTTGTTTTTGTTAAGTATTGTCTTGAGAAAAGAAATGGTTCGTTTACAGTGCCCATGATATCAAATAGCATACAATTTTTTGATTGTTCTAACTCCACTGCGAATAGAGTTCGTTTGGAGTTCTTAATCTTCTATTTATACGCTCTGAAACATGACGTAGCCCGTAGCAGGGCATAAGATTTGCGACCACTTCTTTATGATACAGCTCGCCTCCAGAGTCGGAGCAGCAGCAAAAAATCAAACTCCGTAGTAATATAGCGTTTTCAGTCATTGCCCATAACGATGCTGACCGGCTCCTTTGTTTATATTTACCTATGTATGTATCCCGACAGTTCCAATATTTTCCTATCCCAAAACTAGGCAGAAAAACATTTCAATATTTTAAAAATAAGTCCTTATTTCATTTAAAGAGACATGATATTTACAAATAATTTGTTACATAACAATAGGAGCACTTATCAAAATTTGTTTAAAAGCATAAATTTTACATCTTTCTTAAAACATAATACCCTATCAGAACGCCTAAACTAAATAAAATTATACGATCCATAACGCTGTTTCCAAATTATAAACTCAGAATTTGTCAAATTATGATTTGGTTGCAATAATTTCTCCAGTAGCTTACGATAATTTCTGCAAATTAGATCAATTTTTATATTGACCAAGAACAATGGCTTCGGAATCGCGGTTAATTTGGCTTATATTGCGAATTCCTGCTCAAATAGTTTGCTTCGTTTTATTTTCACTTTCCTCTGTGAGCTCTCTTACGCGCCTTTGCTGTTTGATCTACAATCGTGGTACAACAAAGTATCCAACAGCAACACCAAAAATAAATATTATCAGCCGATCTGTAATCATATTGTTTTGTAGACGATTTGATTGTAGAAAATTGCTAGCGATGAGAAATTAAAAAAAAATTGTAAATATTAGTGAATAGCAACAGGTTTCGTTTATGAAAATAAATATTTGATTCAATTTTAAAATGAAATCGGCAAGCCTACGTTGTTTTAAGCCAAAGTCATGTGGCTCAAGGTATGTATATTGCTGTATAAGTGACTGGAGTATCGGGTTCGTCTTGTTTCTGAGTGACTCGTTGTGAGGAGAAATATTCCCTCCATACCTTAAGCACATGGCTGCTGACGTAAAAGTTTGGCGTTATCATTTCGGCCCTGGGCTCCTCTCAATAGATCGATCAGCCAGCATCTTTACATCAGAGGACTGTAGAAAACCTCAGGTTTGACAAACCCACCACGACAAACTTCCACGGTACTTCCCTAGGATATTGATTATGTAACATATGACCTCCATTACTAAAATTGTCTTAAGCAACAGAATGTCCTGGATGTAAACTATCTTCGCATGACCCAAATCATATCTTTCCTTGTAATGAGAGACCGATGCCCCTATAATGTACGGATGCAGCCGATATTTCTCTTATCTTTTATTAAGAAAATAAAACTAAATAAATTCTTCATCACTCTACATGGCGAGCACCATAAAAATATTAGTGTCTGTAAAACGGACGGCGCTGGTGTGTATCCACAGCGTTCTTAGAACAACAATGATTTGTTATCGAATTTTTTGCTGAACTTACATCCAGAAGATATTGAGGGAAAGGCGACCGTGGCGCGGTCGTTGTTCAGACTTCGTGATTCGAGATGCCGCTGGCCGTGTGTGGTCTGCTCCTGTTCGAGTCAACTCAGCAAGCGTTGAGAGGATACCACCTCTTGCAGGGTTGCAAGATTCTTCTGGCAGAAGGTGGATGGTAGGTCTGCCGAAATGATTGGATTTACTAAGGCTCATCTATCAATGGTCTTTGGGGATTTTACAGGACTATATTCAATGGGGATTAATGCGGTTAGCTTCAATATACTGGAAACCTCATTCTGCTGCAGCTGTCTCGAAGAGTATGAAGTGGAATCATCGAGGCACTATATGCTCGATTACCAAGCTTCTGTCAGGATGAAAGGCCAAAGTATTTTGGTCACTATTCGCTTGAATTTCCAGAGGATTTATCCAAGTTTGAGATTGATCTCTTTCGAAATTATATAAGTAGCAAGATGTAAGCTATCACCGTTCAAGTGAGCCTCTCCTTCCAGGGCAGCTATCTTTTAAGATAACTATGTTATGTTTAGAAGCACAATACAATAACCAACCACGAATGTTACTTGTTATTGTTAAAAGAGGTTTGTTATATCTATTAGACTTACACCAATATTACGCCAGCCAAAATACCAGCACAAAAGATAATCAACGGTTCAGTCATTCTACAAGACGAAGCCACAATTTATGTGTATTTACGAAAGATTTATAAAATAAGTCGCTAATTTTTTTTTTTTTTTTTTAATTTTAATAAAGTTTATTTTTGTAATACTTTGAAAGTCAATATGAAATTTTGTGTCAACAATTCAAAGCCTACATAGCTGCATTCCATAAAAGCCCACCAGGAAAAAAATGCATTTTCTATTCAAAAAACACTCTTGCGCTATCAATTTAAAGTGAAAAAATTCCTTTAATTCATTTTTTTGATGATCTTGATTTGTTGTTTGTGTCTTTAAGTTTTGGTAAAACATAATATCCAACAGCTAAGCCAAATAAACATGCAGCGCCCTTACTTTGGATTAACCCAATGCAGATTTGCTTGAGTTTTCTAAAGTTGCGTGAGTTTGTGAATCTTGATTTGGATCCATTGCTTCGACTGCTCACCGCAACAAACACAAAAAAAAAAAAAAACAATTGGTTGCTTTCATTCGAATGTAATAGTTTTTTTTATTTCTACATACCATGGATCACAACCTTGATCATTCATCTGGTTTTAGTTCCATAACAGTAACCGCAAAAAAATCCAAGAGCAAAAATCAAAAGGCCATACATATCAAGTTGATTTTCGAAATTTTGAGTTCCTAATTTTTCTTTTTTTTATTATTAAATTTGTAAACACTTTTATTTATGCGCTTTTGTTGACATTATTATTTTCAAAAGTTGAGTTCAATTATATAAAATCCAAAGCGAACTACTTGATTTCTATAAATATGAAACAAATTTGTATAAGGTAGGACAGAAACAACTCTGATACAAATATTACAAGGTAAAAACGGTGAGAGGTAAATAAAAGTTCATTTGTGCTTCGAAAAACTTCTCTTGAACCATTTGAATACCCAACGGTGAGATATGTATTTGTAGAGTTTGAGTTTAGTGTGTTGATAGAGTAATTTTTTTGCAATTGCCTACTTAGTCCAAAGTAGTAGCGCTTGTTGTCAAGATTAATTCTTCATTAGATAGCTTGACAATGTTTTATTTACTAAACCTTTTATAACTGTTTTTGAGAAAAGGACAAACGTATTTGAGAAACGGCAAATGTAGTCGAAAAATGGCAATGTGTTTAAGAGGAAGTCAAAAACATAAACAAATTAATTTTTTCAAATTTTTTTGCGCTTCTCTCAAATATATTTGTGGTTTTCTGAAACACTGCTGTGTCGAGAATGATGAGCCCTTACTTCTCTTTGTATTTTTTCACCACTTTCATGGTAGTAAATATTTGCTGCACAGCCTCAAAACACTCTTAGCAAATGAGACAACAAATAGCAAACAAAACATATACACAATAGCTCATAGTGCAGACGATATTACACACACACGTACACAGCCACAAAGAGCGCAGACGACATTACACACACATGCATGCAGCCAAATAGAGAGAAGACGATATTACCCACACATATACAATGAAGGGAGATTTTTACACGTTATAAGTGGAGTATGCCAGTAAATTGTGAAGCTCTACTACCATAGTAGTGCTGCAAATAAAGATAATTTTATACACAGGAGGTTCGCGTGTATATATTCGACAGTTCAGTGACTCCAACGATAAGAGAAGGCGCAGTATTATCGTGCATTTCTCAAGATACGTTATAATATATTACTAGGTCTCATGAGTGGAAGGGTGATCGGATTTAAAAGGCTCCAGTTACAATTAATTTTGGCAACTTAACATTCCATCCCTATTTGCAATTGCTAGATGTTCAGAATTAAATAATTTTAATATAACGAAGTACTTACGTACTAATGTAATAAGAAATAGAAGCCACACTCCAAAAAGAAAATTAAGTCAACCAAGTACGTAATTGTTAATTTGATTTACTTGTTTAATGCGCTTCATTTCAACTGGAGACAATAAACTGCACAACGTTCGTGATTGTGTCTGGCATTTTATTTAAATATTTTGCGCAGGTTAATGCTTCTGTCGTTTTTATGATTTGCCGGCTTACCGTTACTAATTGACACAAATTATCATGGCGATAAGCAGATAAATGCTATCATAATTAATTACTCACTTCAGTAAAGGCATTTCGTGAGATTTCTAAATAAGTCCATGGCATTTTTCGAAATCTTAAATTAGGTTTTTATTTATTAAGTTTTAAAAAAATAAATCTTTTAAACAATAAATCTTTTAAAATAATTTTTCAATTATTTTTCGCACTTTCTTAGCAAACTTTGCTTGTTATTTCTATTTTTAAGGAAAATAATTTGTTGACCTAATTTTTTTTTTTTTTCATTGACATGTCGCAGCAAAAAAATTAGCAAAAGTAACTTTGAAGTGCTATAAGTAAACATTTGAACTCACTTACTTTCATGGCGTTACATATGTGCGAAATATATATATTTGTTTCATTGCACTCATTCTTCCTTCCATCACTTTTCGCTTCAAGACCATACCAAATACAACTTCTTTGTTCTTAAGTCAAATATTTTTTTCCTTAATGTACACACACACATACCAACAATTCACACTTTTGCTAAGGCACTCAAGCATTTAAATGTGATATAAAGTGAAGCGCTCATAAGTTTACATGTGCGCACAAATACAGCAGTGAACACAAAAATAGCAGTGACAATTTTTACCAAATTTCGCCAACCTTATTCACTGAATTAAATTGTCTATAAACAGTAAACACTATGGATTCGTTTAGCCTATGTGAGGTCCTCATGGACCAGCCATTTCAACCTTTGTAACTCAAACTATGCAAAATCAATCTCAAAAACGTTTTCGATAAAAACTGGAATGTGGCGGAAGATTTTTCGAAAATTTAGAACTTTTTATTCAGAGCTTTCCAAAAATTTTTGTGAATGCAGTTTTGTAGTCCAATCAATTTTGATCTTGCAAGGTATAAGTTAAAATAACGAAAAATTGGCATTGAATTAAAAACAAAAATTCTGAAAGGTTTTTAAATTTTCTTTCTTAAAATGTTAGCATAGCTTTATTTGTTATATGGAAGAAAATCTGAAATACGCTTCGAAAAAAATTTGTCAAAGGTCAATGCAAATTTCGAGAGACACATAACTTGTACTTTTTTGGACTAAAATCGATAGGCGTACAAAACTGCATACACAAAAAAAAGTCCAGAAAACTCTAAGCAATAGTTTCGAAATTTTCGTAAAATTTTCTCCAGTTTTTTTATTATTTTTCGAAAACGTTTCAGAAATTGGTTTGCACAGTCCCAGTTACACAATTCAATAATTTCGAAATTTTCGTAAAATTTTCTCCAATTTTTTATTATTTTTCGAAAAAATTGCAGAAGTTGATTTGCACAGTTTCAATTAAAGATTCATAAAAGCTTTTATATCTTTACAAAATTTTCGATTATTAATATTAGAAAAAACTACAGAACTTTGATCTTGCAACGGATTTTTTGCTAGGTTTTTGGGAAGCTAAATTTTGAACTCGAAATCTCTAACATTCATACAAGCGTAAAAGTAGGTACCTCTATCCACTCAGCCATATAAATGCCCCGTTTCACACTTTGTAATTTTTCTCTAAGGGTCATACTGTTACGAATATTAGCAACACTAAGGGGTACTGTCATCTCTAAGCCGATGCTAAGCAGTGACTGTATGCACATCAATAATTCAATCATTATGTCTACACATATGTACGTACACGCAGCGGAGAACCAACGCACAAATACTTGCAGATATCTTATCCGAGATATGCAATTATAATTGTGGAAGTGTCGCTCACAAATACACGCGCATATGAGAGCTGTACACGTACATCTGTAGTTATAATTATAGCAGATAACCAACTAGTAGATTCTAGAACAGAAGCGCCTAGAAATGTCAACGAGGAAACCAAACACTATAAAAGGCAGCAACAGCGAAAGGCGTGAGGATCAGTTGGAGTTAAGACGCTATCTAGCGAGCAATAGCAGTATTAGTTGCGAGTTATTAGTGTTATTGTGAAGTACTTTAATAAAGGCCATTTTGCATTATTAAATATTGGAGTTATTTATGCAACAGTTTAGCGATACGAACGTTAGTAGAAGGTTGCGAATAAGAGGATTTGCAGTAAATTCATTACAATATTATATATGATGCCATAACACTTTGCGCGACAGTCACTTACATTCGCATTCACCACTATATAATATCAAAAATTACACAAAGACACTTAGGTTAACTGTCACTCACTGAGGTGTATGAATGCTCTTGTATCATACTCATTTTTGTTCACACGAGAAAATCTGACTTGTTGCGTTAAATATAATATGCCCTCTTTTTGTTGCTATTCCGTGTACAAATTAAACCCATATAAATAATAGCCGTGTTTTTTTTTATACGTATATACGTCTACGTTTCCACTAAAAAAAAAACGCTTATCCTCACTTAGATAATGCTTAGGAGACCCATCTAGCGGCAACTAGCTAAAGAACATGTTGTACCGAAAAGCGGAGACACAAACCTCCATTGGCCATACTGTATTACCTATAGCTGAATCGTTTGCGGTGAATAGTGGAGGTAATACATAGAAGTGAATCATAGACTCATACTTCAGTTTCATCTGAGTATAATGCGTATTGAAATTTAGGAGTACTAATTTTCTGCGCAGCAATTTCAGAATAGTAGGTAAAGTTTAACGCTTAGCAGTCCATATAAAGTTTAAGCGTAAATGTATATAGATGTAAAAAAAAAATACAGCTAATATTGAACAGCGGAAGCAATGCCATTAATACACTGGTAAAAAATTCAATATCATTGATGAAGCTCCGTTGAACGAGCCTAAGATTATTCCACACAATTTGAATTGAAAACATAAGGTGTACAAATTTTGTAGTTTTTCTTCAATATCAAAGAATTTAATTCACAAAATTTTGTAAAAATTGCCTCTGCTATTTTTGTGTGCGCTACTGTGCATATACAGTGAAATATCTTATAACCGGACACTCACCGCCGCAGTGTTTTTGTCCGGCTACGGGCGATGTCCGCTTATTAGGGATGAAGTCACAAAATATATACCACACATATAAATTGTACTGTACATAGTTTATTTAAGAACTTTTTGGAAGTAAAGAATATTTGCATACTTTAGTATTACATATAAATACCTATACATATATGATTAAGTACATTGTACAAGTCTTTACATTTCAATACTAGTTTGATTGAAAAAATTGGGCAATACTTGATTGCTTAAACAATGATTGCTTTAATTTAAAATGTTCATTTTCAAAATGACTCGATATTTTTAATGTGCTGAAAAGCTACATAATCATTTTTTGCAAATTGTTTCAAGCGCACAACAAGTTTTAAAGCATCATCATATGATGTTATAAGCTCACTTATTTGTTCTGAAAATTCATCTTCTGAATCACTTATGTCCATAGTATCATCTTGTTGGTCAAACTGAATTTCTATATTGTCATCCTCAGTGAAAACATTTTGATCCATTTGGAGAAAACCTTCCAAATCATTTGCCAAATCTAGTCCTTTCTGAAGCCTAGCCTAGATTGCCAGTGGAACGTCATCTTCGGGATCAAAATCTGGAAGATCCTCATAAGTTTCCAAAAATCCTGCTTTAGGGAAGCAGTTTCGGACGGTTGTGGCTTCCACTTTATCCCAAGATACTTTGATGAAATACGCAACTTCTAGTATATTAATCGATTTTGAGAGCTCTGAGGCTGAACTCTTATTGTCAATTTTAGATAGCAAGTGTTTTAAAACTAAGCTTCTATACAAAGTTTTAAAATTTTGGATTATACCTTGTTCAGGGGGTTGGCTAAAGGCTTGGTTTCCTCAAAAAGCGGTGCCGCTCTATTACGGCAGTTAATTATCACCCGCTTTACCTACCGTCATCAGCGGGACCGCTTTGTTGTAAAGTTGGTCCACCGTCGCAGCCAATGCATGCCAATCTGATTTCACCATTTTCCACATATTTTGGGGTTTCTTTAGTTTTATTTTTTATTTGTATACGTTTTCTCAAAAATTTTAAATTAAAAACTGTTTTTCTTTTTATTAATTTATTCAAAGAAATCAAAAATTTGACAAATTGTTCACCGCTTTGCGTGCGGCGGTGAGAAAAACGGTGACGAACGAGTTTGTACCGTCATGACGGCCGTAATATTTTTTGCCCTGCCGCTATATTACGATACGGCGAACTTCACCGTCTTCTTAGTTTCCACATAATAACATTTACATTGCAAGATTTTTGACAACGTACTCTACCGCTATGTAACGGGCGCTATATAGCGGCACCGCTTCCGAAGAAACCAAGCCTTAATTGCCGTTGTAATTGGCGGCAAGAAAATAATTTTTATGTTGGTTAAGTTTAGTTCCTTTGGACGAGAAGCCGCGTTATCTAAAACCTAGACAATTTTTCGATTCTGGGCCTTTATTCTTCGATTGAACTGCTGCAGCCATTCACTCATTACTTCTCGAGTCATCCATGCTATTTTATTAGACTTCCAATCCACTGGCAGTTTTGCGATTGGAACATGTTTAAAAGATCGAGGAGGCTGCTTTACCTATAACCAAAAGCAGCTCCTTATCTCCAGCCATGTTAGCACAGAACAAAATTGTGAGTATTTCCTTTGACAGTTTACCGCCCATGCATTTTTCGGATTTAAGAGCGAGGGTTTTGTCAGGTAAGGCACGAAAGAAAAGCCCACTTTCGTCTGCTTTGTAAATGTCTTGAGGCTTGTAATCGGTCAACAGAGATGGCAGATTTGTCCTAAACTGTTCGACACCATCCTGGTTTACATCTGCAGCTTCACCAGATATGCATTTGAAAGTAACATTATTCCTTATTCGCCATTTGTTTAACCATGCATCTGTAGCATTAAAAGTAGGTACACCCAGTTTGCCTTCAATTTCCATTGCCTTTGCTTTCAAAATGTGAACAGAAATCGGAGTGTTTTGACATCTTGCCTTAGCGAACCAATTAAAACACATCTTCTCTATTTCAGAGCCGCCTTCTTTAAGAAAACTTCGCTTTTGATGAACATTAATTCCAGGCTCCCATTTAGTTTTTTTCTTTACTTTTGTTGGTTTCAGCAGCTTGTGTTTTGACAATATTGAACCTTTCAAAGCAAAAAAACGTGTAGCTACTACCATTAAATTTTTCGGCTCACTGTACTTTACCTCTTTGCAACTCCATGTACTGATAATTTATCTTTTTCTAAAACATTAATGATTTCCATTTTTTCTTTAATAGAAAGTATCTTCTTTTTCGGCGCCATATTATTACGAACTTTGAACCAATCGCATGCAACTAATTAACAAACTAAATGGAAAACTACCCTTAATTTGAAACACACGGCTTGAATGTGTGTATACATGTTAAAAGCGGAATCACCTATTTCATTTTTGTAATGAACAACAAAGCTTGCTTGTAATATTTTTGAATTTTGTCCGTTTATGAGAAATTTTTTTATGAATACGGTTTGAAAAACTTTGTCCGAGTCCGGTTATTAGAGTGTCCGTTTAATAGGATGATATTTGTATGAAAAAATTAATGAAAAGCCTGTGTGCCCAAAATTTGTCCGGTTATTGGAGCTGTTCGGTTATAAGGACTGTCCGTAATGGGGAATTTCACTGTACTTATACATATGCACATATATTGCTTACATAAATTTTAGCAGTGCTCTCAAGACACTCATTTTTACACACCCATACAAGCACACATATATTACATATAATATATCTGCTTCTAAGTTTGTGTGTATAGACTGTTTGTATAGCTACTTTACTTTTACGTACTTAATAGAAAAGTTGCAAAAGAAAGTTTTCCTAGGAAAATTCGACAACATCCATTCATTTACTTTTTACCTTAGAAAATATTAAAGAAAATGTACTTGAATTCTGACAACAATTTTTGTAGTTGTTAGAATGCTTATAGTTTCGTTATATTGCAGTTCTGAGCATGCACATATATTTATTTAAAGCAGTTCAAAGGTCACAGAAGCATACTTTATTGTGCTAGTGCTCTTGACAGGTAAATAAGTTGTATTTAAATACATTGTGGCAAATGTATATTTTATAAAAATTTTGTAAAAATCTAAAAATTCAATTTGGAGAAAATTTTATTTTTTTTTTTTCTTTGGGTAACGCAAGATTTTTCACGTAAACTTCAAATTTAAGACCTTGCTTTATCTTTCATTGTAACTTTTCAATCAGTATTTGTTAAGTTAGTGAGTAAATTTTAATCGTAGAAATTTATTGGCATTAAAATTCCTAAAAGAAAGTAAATGAATTTCACTGCCCTTTTGCAATGGATGGCAGTATCTATAGGCAAGAAATTTCCAATCTCTTTTATAATTATTAAGAACTGATCTGCCACTGGTCCACTTAACGAAAATAAGTTGAAGGAACACGCTCTGGATATCTGTGCAGCTATCTTGCAAATTTGAGTATAATCGGTTAAGTGGAAGTGGGAGGCCATAGACTAAATTTTATTAATGTTATACTGGACACCTGGCGGCCACCGTGGTGTGAGGGTAGCGTGCTCCGCCTACCACACCGTATGCCCTTGGTTCACACCCCGGGCAAACCAACATCAAAATTTTAGAAATAAGGTTTTTCAATTAGAAGAAAATTTTTCTAAGCTGGGTCGCCCCTCGGCAGTGTTTGGCAAGCGCTCCGGGTGTATTTCTGCCATGAAAAGCTCTCAGTGAAAACTCATCTGCCTTGCAGATGCCATTCGGAGTCGGCATAAAACATGTGGTCCCGTCCGGCCAATTTGTAGGGAAAATCAAGAGGTGCACGACGCAAATTGGAAGAGCAGCTCGGCCTTAGATCTCTTCGGAGGTTATCGCGCCTTACATTTATTTATTTATACTGGACACCTAATACTGTTGTGATGTCAAAAATCGAGGGGCCGAAACTGTTATTCCTTTTACAACATAATTCCTTGCAAAACTATTATTTTTAGAGTTTCAATATATTTGTGTCAAGATAAAAATTATTTTCGGATTTTCATTTTTGAGTCCGATATAACTAGTTAAACTCGGACTTTTAAAAATAAAAGTCCGGAAATAAAAGTTAAATCCGGACATTTATTTTTTAAGGCCAAATAAAAGTCGGATAAGCCGTTTCTTTGTTATCAAGCCGGCCTTTTATTATGGCCTTAAAAAATAAAAGTCCGAATTTAACTTTTATTTCCGGATTTTTATTTTTAAAAGTCCGAGTTTAACTAGTTCTATCGGACTAAAAAAATAAAAATACAGATTTTACTTTTATATGTGGACTTTTATCGAAAAAGTTCGAAAAATAAAAAGGATGCATGATACGACATGATATAGCTATAGGGATACCTGTGAACTGAAACATTTTCACCTAGAACAATGTTTTGACCAGGACTTTTTCGACTCCGTAATCACCAATGATCAGCAATAGAGAAAGTAAGCAAACTGCATCGACTAGTTCGGTACAACGCATGCGATGAGGACGTCCGTTGCTGTAGGATTTAGTGCCCTATTAGCAATACCTTCCTTTCTCATACTAACATGCTGCACTAAGACTTCTCCGAGCTAAAAATTGGCAATAAAGCATACAAAAGCAATTTTTTAGTGCCTATTGCGGATAGAGCTCTTTGGGAAACAGGAAATCCATATAGCGACCCTGACGCAGAGCTATGGTTTGATCACGAAAAAACGGGAGCCGGAAACGGGACGAACATCAAGAAACCAATATCAATGAGATGCTACTCCACCATTTTTCAGGCAGTAATCTATAGTCCAAAGCCCTTCTGTGGACTCACTAACAAGAATCTAGAAAACAAATCAGTACAGACAATACTAGATTGAATGCCCTGGGCAAAGACAGGTCAAATTGCTTATATTCCCAACAATGAGAGTGACAGCCAAACTTACCTATTTAGGCAGGTAGGACCTACGAACTCTCACTGGGTACTATACAGGACACTGAAGTCTACGATATCACATGAGTAAGCTAAATATATCTGTTGCACAAACCTGCCATTTTTGTGAGCTGGAATATGAAACTTCTGTCCATAATCTTTGCAAATGCGCTCTCGCATCTGAGTGGCGTGTCTTTTAAACCTTTCGCGATATGGAGTAAAAAGCCTGGAAAAGCCTAAAAGCTTCTACACAGTAGTAAACTGAAAGGTCAAGTACAACAGTTTCAAATAAAAATCACAGTGCTTCGAGAATCTTATAATAATAAAGGCAGAGAGAAAATGAGAAGGCAGTTGGGAAAAGGAAATCTACAACTAAATGTATGATAAAAAAATAAAAAAAGGTATACTTATTTAATATCTGAATACGAAGAGGAGATGGAAATATTTAGGGTGGGTTTCGTTGCAGGTTGTGGTAGCATTTAGCCAACCCAAATGTAGGTATTCACCCTTCACTAATGAATATACGCTTATTTGTTAGTGACATTTGAGTCGGAAATAATCACCGTGACGAAAGTTGAAACTAGTCGCGAGGATTGGGCGATAAGCGGTAGATGACTCAGTCTTCTTCTTTAAGCGATAAGGACACGCCTCGAAGGTTTTGTGTGTTTGATCGATTTTGATGGTTCTTTGCTGGCTATTGATTTGGTAAATTCCAGAAAACAGCACCATTGCTAACACTTGCCCGACTATTGCTAGAAAGAATTGATATAATCACGTTGAATTTTTAGGTCATCCAACCCTCTCCTTCCTTGAGGAACTTGGGGTTAAGAGTCTCTTCTGCTAAATAAATGGGATTCGTAACGGTTAGGTAAGGTTGACAATTGGGTTAGGGAAGCTTTATATAAATATCATTGTCAGTCCCTAGAAATTGTTGCGCCTCACAAAACACTTAAACTCCCGAGATGACTAAGTATTAAGGTTCAGCTGTGCTGTTTGAACGTATTTAAGATATGGCGATTTAGAGTGTCGAAAATTCGTCTAACAAACAGGTATAGTTTTATCGAGGCTTTATTATCCCACAATAGACCAAAGACATTATCTTTGTTTTGACCTTTAGAGTACGCTTACACAGCCACCGATTTTGATCGCGCGATGCCGGTCATAATCGTCCGATAAAAATAAACACATGTATTTAGATGGGCGTGTGTACATTTCAACCGATCACCGAGTTGTTGTCGGCCGTTGTCGTTTTTCACTGCTGATAAATTCACGCGTGTTCAATTTTATCCTCCGATAAATTGGGTGCATTTACCGTGAGAAATTAATTGTTTGTGCGATGGACTAAAAAATTGATTAATTCTGTGCAAAATAGCCGCCCTTTATGGGATAGGCACATAAAAGCACATTTGTAGGCGTATTTTTGCGAAAAAGTTAAATGTAAGAAAAAAAGCTGCCGGCTGATATCGGTTGCAATTTTAAAACCAGCCCGGGCGATTTCATCAGCTGATTGCAATTTTTCGGTTAATCGGTGGCTGTTTAAGCATACCCTTAGAGTATACTGGGAGGCATTTATAGGATCGGAAAGAATAAATCCTTGGTAACGACATTCCACTTCCCATCCCGGGGTTTTGGTAAAAGGTTTGGTATTGGTATTGTTGTTGGTATTGGTAATGGTATTGGGATTGGCATTGGTATTGGTATTGATATTGGTATTGATATTGGTTTTGGTATTGGTATTGGTATTGGTATTGGTATTGGTATTGGTATTGGTATTGACATTGGTATTAATATTGGTATTGGCCCTGGCCATAAGTTTGTGTCATTTCATTGGATGTGGTTGTGTTCATAGCTCGATGCCTTTGAGTAGTTAATTTTAATGCATATAGCTCAGTCTTCAGCACTGTTGGCATTATTTTATGGGTGCTTTATTAACCGACAATATACCAAAGCCATTCCACTTTTTTTTAATGCTTAGAATATACTGGGAGACATTTCTAGGCTCGGAAGGCATTTCTATGCTCGGAAGGAATAAATCCTTATTCTCGACATTGCACTTCTTAGTCCGGGATCTTGGTAATGGTATTGGCACTGATATTGGTATTGGTATTGGAATTGGTATTGGTATTGGTATTGGTATCGGTATTGGTATTGGTATTGGTATTGGTATTGGTATTGGTATTGGTATTGATATTGGTATTGGATTGATATTGGTACTGATATTGGTATTGGAATTGGTATTGGAATTGATATTGTTACTGATATTGGTATTGGTATTGGAATTGATATTGATAGATATTGATACTGATATTGGTATAGGAATTGATATTGATATTGATAGATATTGGTATTTGTATTGGTCTTGGACTTGGTTTTCGTGTTGGTCGTGGTCTTGGCCTTGTCCTTGGTCTCGGTCTTGGTCTTGGACTTGGCCATAAGTTTAGTAATTTCATTGGATCTCATTATGTCAATAGCTCGCTACCTCATAGAAGATAATTTCCGATTAGCGCCAGTTCGCAGATAGTCATTAAAGCTTGAAAAGAAGCTTACAAAGCGTTCCCATTGTCAAGTTTCCCATAATATTTTTTCGCCCACTCACTTTGTTTTTCTCTGAAATGCGAACAATTGTAATCTTCAACAGATTACCTTGACCAGACACTAAATTCCAAAAGCCTTAAGCCCTTTACCACCTTGAACATGTGAGGTCACTAAATCCAACGTGGATGATTGCTAATCTTCAACAACATGCCACATTGCTGACATGCACTTGTAGTGCTGAGCAATAATAATAGCAACACTGGTGTATCCACATATTTCGCTCGTTTGTTCGCACTTGCATGTCTGTGAGGGGATTCGTTATGAATGCGTCACCAAAATGCTTCAAAAAACCAAAATAATTGTGCATTGCAATCTTAAAAACATCCGTAGAACCGGAAAATGTATGAAGCGGATAAGTGTCATGCAAGATTGGCGGTAACAATTTCGTTGTTGCCTTCATCTTCGTCGCAAGCCAAACCACAAAGAGGAATAGTTTGCGCGCGTCATAGCAATTATGTAAATCGGTAGTTATGCTTCCTGACCCAGTGTCTTTCAATGCAAAACGTGGAAGCAGCAGGAGAAAGCGGAGAAACCCTACGCAGTGTGCGCACATTCGCTGTCGTGAAAAAAAGAAAGAAATTTCGAATTGTGAACATTGAAAAGCAGGTGCATATTTACTAATAACAAAAATAATTATAAGTTCTCAGCGGTTCAAAAATGCGGCTATAAAAATTTGACTCTGGGGCTAGTTAGAGAGAAAATGCGATTCATTCGTATGCGAATATTATGGCTGTTGTAAATAAGGTTAACTTTTTTTAGTCCTCGTAAGATAAGTTTTTTAAAAAAGATACGGGCGTCGATATAAAATTAAAGAACGACACTGCTCTTAATTAGAGAATAAAAATAAAATAAAATATATATGTAATATATAAATTTTCAGAATATATGGAATTCGTTCATTATAGAGCTTACGATTTCTCAAGCATATTCGAGAAGAGATTTCTCGCGAGTCTCGCCTTCTCGCGAGATTCTCGAATCTTGAGTTACACGTAAGGCTCGCGAACTTCTTAACATTTAACTTAGTCGATTCATTGGCTGTTTTATATAGGGCTTACGATTTCTTCTGGAGCACAAGCCAAAATGTCCGCAAAACCACAAGTAAAAAACCCCGAAATGTATAGAATATTGCCAATGCAGCGACTGAATTGAAAGTCGAGCAGATCGCGAGTATTACGAGTAGTTTGGAAATTCGACAATCTCGCCAGCCTTACGAGTAACTCGAGATTCGAGAATCTCGCGAGAAGCCGTGTTCTTGATGTCTCGTTGAAAAATAAAATATTGCGAACAAAGAACAAATATAATAAATATGTTTTGAGTTAAATGTCATTGAAGCAATATAATCAATAAAAAAGTCAAAAGTAAAAAAAACCAAGTTTATAAGTACTGTCCATACAGCGATTAAGGAAGAATGTCGAGAAGCTCGTGAGATTTACTAGTACTTCGAGACACGAGAATCTCGCGAAAAAGTCAAGTTCTCGATTTCTCGGGTCTCGAAAATCTCGCTTGTGTTCGAGAAGATATCGTAAGCTCTAGTTTATAATGAAGAAAATTATTTCTTGGAGGTGGCCATTTCTACTGCCGCTATCATATCAATATTTAAGATTTATGATCATTTTTTACCAGAATTGATTTCTAAGACAGGCCCAATAATGGGCGCAGAAAAACATCCATAAATCAAAATATAGTAATGTATCTTGATCCGGCAACTCCATGTAAAGGGAAATGTCTTATAATCTCTAAAGTTGTCTGCAGTCCCATTCAGGGTATCTAGTCAACCTAGGATCGAAAGATTGTGTAGGAATTCAAGGAATTGACAATTCCGAACCCACCTTAGCCACTTGTTAAGTCTTCACATTTCACTATGGGCGGACACTCAAAGAAAAATGAGCGCGTTATATTTGGTAACATTTTCTAACTGCAACTTTTACTGCAAAGTCACCTTCTTCAGTCACTTTAACTGCGCCAACACCTTTTGTGCAGAAGTAACTGCAGATAAGTTAAGTCACGCCATGTCTATTCTTCTCAAAAATACAAAGCACGAGATTACCTCAGTCTGGAACACTGAAGCATGATTTCTTAAATAAAAGCAAAGCTCATTAAAAAACACTCCACGTATTGACCGAAGCTCAGTTTTTGGGAAGTCACTAAGGAGTTTGGAAAGTATGGAGGGCATTAATTATTAGCTATAAGCAAATTTTGTTTCTCAGGGCATTCGCCGTTAAATGATCTCTTAGATAAAGGCTATAGTACGAGGGTCTTCAAAAATTTAAAGTAGCCGCCCTTCCGTATAGGCAAAGAGAGCACAATTGTGCTAACAAGTGCGGAACACTGCTCTGGTGGCATTAAGTCTGATGACATTGAAACCACACAGGTGACTATATCTCTACCCAAAATAAAAGTTGTCAAACCCTAAGCTTTATTTTGTTCACTCTACTCCACTTTTAATCTTTAAGCTGTCCTTATATACCTCTTCAGCTATAGGCTAGTGCGAAGGATAGCGTTGCATCTACAGTGTCAGCAGACGATGTGGAAAAATTTCCATGCAGCACACAGTGATTACCCTTTGAGGTTAGTCCAGTAGATTTCTCTTGCTTTTAATTGGTAGTTTACTCTACCAAAATACAGATATGTACGTAGCTAGTTATTATAGGGGTGCAGATTGAGCTGGAGACGAAGTCGTGCTTTTATGAATTGTAATGTTGCAATAGAAAGGCTGTAATAAGACAAGCCACATTATCTGCTTGGTCTTCAGCATTTAAAGTCGACCCATGGATGATTTTTATACTAAGTGAGCTATTCGTTAGGGAGTAAGCATATCGTCCTTCGGATAGTCCCTTTTGAGTTCGCATCTTATGTGCTGCCTATCTTTTTGGATTTTGAAAGTCAATCAAAACTGGCAAACATGGAAATTTAATAGGGTAGGCTGGAAACGTAGCATAAAGGCCAAAAAACACATACTTTCGAAAGTTATGCTTATAAAAGCAACCCCTATGTCCACAAAGGCACTTAAGGTCAATTGCTTGCTGTTGATGATCTCACCAATTCAAGTAACCAGATTCTGTTAGATTTCTTACATGACTTCCACAGCTTTAGGCATGTAGGTTAGGGAATGGGGGATAGACAATGTCTACTTTCGAATGCGAAGCTAAGCCCGTCTTTCTATATATTTCAAAAAACGTTACATCATATTGTTAAATCCACAACTTGTGGGTATCACCAACTGCGTTGTCGTCATTGAACTCTTGACCTTCATTACTAGTTGCAGTGTCAGATGCGATGATAATGCTGGACCCATTTCACGTAGCACATATACACTTCACATCGCCTCGTCAGGTTGCAATTCTCTTGACAGGACCATGGCAGTGGAAGGTTTTCTCTTATAAACATTCGAAACTTATCAACTATTGCCGGTAGTCTGGCCGAAAAATGCCTGAAGAGGATTTGTAGCATTCTAAACTGGTGCACTTCTAGAGCATTCGGAACCTGAATCTCTTAACCACAGTGGAAATTGTCCTCGCTGCATTACCTTTGTTATAGTTTTGAGCTAGTCGAAATCGAACTATTATCGAATTAGTTTCTGCTTTGTGATTTAGATCTAGTACTGTGTCAGAAATTTGTATCACTAGCTATTAATTTTTACAAAGGAAGCCTGCCCTTTAGGAGTACGAGTGTTGTAATCAAAGAGCGCCTTTCTCGACTAATATTTCTGCTTACACTAAATTTGTACTCAGTTCAAGCTAAGATGTCCGCTCTTAAGTAGCAGGTCGAACAGAAGATATTGGCTCTACGCCGCTAGCGACTGCGCTTGTACTATTAACAAAAACAAGAACAGTGTATGTAGTTATTCCTGTTAAGGACAGTTGGTAGTGAAAATTTCATAAGCTTTTGCCGTTTTACACTTTTCTAAGGGTTATTTTAAGCCATTTGAACTCTCTGTTAAACCACAGGTTTTCAATGAAGTTACCTATAATAATCTTAATCTCTAGGTGGATTCAGAGACGTAAGAGCAATAATCCGTAGCACAGGAAAATTTCTTGGTCTTGAATTTCGAAGCTTTTCTCCTCTCGTCTAACATCAAACTTTAGAAAGTAACGCCTTTAAAATCAACCCCTATGCTACAAAAGTGCTCAAGAAGATGATGAAGATCTCACCTATTCGAATAACCAGACTCTGCAAGTTTTTTTCCTTTAAATAGAGGACAACTTTTTTCGACACATTTTTGCACATTTATTTTGTACAAAACTAGACCTCTACTGGTTTGGGTAGCATGCAGAACTCCTCTGTTCATCTTTAAAATGCATTTATGCCACTGGAAATATCTGGGCTTTGTTTTTGTAGACTCCTCTATAAGCGCTCTAAATCTTCCGCCAGGTTGATCTTAGTAAACTTTTAGCATTGTTGAGGATAATATTGCTGACGCTTTCATTCTCAATTTGCAGCCTATTGTTAAAACTAGCTGTTCTTAGTTGCGGTATATAAAGTAATCAACTAGAACCCATTACCTGTTCCATTTACAAGTATATACATTTATGCAATCAGTCTTAGTACAAGCGTAAACGCCAAAGCATTTCTGTTGCCACTCCAAAAGAAGTTGTAATAAAGCCCTACTTATCACTACAAATATTGCCACCTTCCACTTCATGAATCACTTTTTAATATCTCAAATAAAAGTAAAACCTTTAACAAGTGCAAACATTTTAAAAACTTAAGTCAAGTGTCGTGAGAGGACGTGAAGATATTTACTTAAACACTGAAAACTCCACATAAAACTGGTCGTACTTTTTAGTGGACATGCACGAAATAGTCAAGTGCAAAAATATTCTGTTTTGTGTGTTTTTATATGCCAACGCTCTTACTTAGTCTTTTGTAATAATTTAGACTTTTCATTATGACCAAAGGGTTGTGAGTATCCTGCCAGCAGAATATTAAAGCTAGTAGCTTTATGACATCCACCAACCAGTTAAAGTTTATAATACCAGCGAACACATGGGTATGTCCAGAAATTACGTGTACTACCCTGAAAAAAATTTAAGCCTTATATAAGACTTATTTCACATAGGCAAACAGCTTATGGTATCAGACCTTAACTCTATAAGGAATATTAGTTGTATGGCATATTCCTTATAATACTCCTAATTTGTTTGTACTTATGACATCAGGCATAAAGATTTTCTCAATGATAACGTTATATATAAGGATTATATAAAATATGGCTTACATAAGGAATTATTATAAGCCATTGGGAATAATAATATTATATTATATTATAATAACTTAACTATAGAGCTTATGAACTTAATCAAATAAGACTTACTTCATACCTGCTTGCTGTATTATGACCTTTCATATGAGGCTTATAGTCTATTAAAAATAAGTCTTACATAAGATCTAATACAAGACTATAACTTAATTATAAGGTTTATGAACCCTGTACTAGATTTGCCTTACCAGATTGACCTTATTCTAAGGTTTATCTGTCAGGAGTAAAACAGGTATTCCTTATTGCTTACATCCGCTTTTGTCAGTTTTTGCTGGGCATGTACATACAAAGATGTGTATTCCAACATTCATATACATTAGGGTGACCCTTCGTTGTATGGAGGGGAAAAAAGTGTTTGGATTCTTGATCTGACCCCCTAAAAATATGCGAATAGCTCAAAAACGAATATATACAAAGTTTTTGGCCAATCAAAAAGGATTTAGAGGTGGCACAAAGGGCTTGAAATCCTGAAAAATTAGGAATTTTTACAATTTTTTGTTTCAGGCTTCCATATTTCTAAACCCTACCAAAATTTACTGTTTTTCCATACCGTGGTAAGATCTGTATTTTCTTACTTTTCGAAAATGGCCACAATCTTCAAAAGCGGTCGATCAATAACAGAGTTACAGTGAAAAATGTATATTGCTTTCGACAAATAAATATGAAAAGTAAATTAAGTCTGTGCAAATGTGTTTATCAGTGAATCGTGGTATTCGGGTAAAAAACGCTCAAATAAACTTTTTTATACACAAATACATATATCCCTTGAAGCCAAACTTGAAGTTTATTTATTTAAAAAAGTATACACATATATTTTTTTATAAATTTTATTTCGAAATGAGTGATGCCACAACAAATTTAAGCGTCCACTGCAACTTGTTCTTGCAACAAGCATGTCGAAAGAAATCTAAAAAAAAGTATAAAGAAATGAAAATATATATTTTAAAATTGCAAACAACTACAAAAAATTTCTTTGACTTATTAAAGCTATACTGCTCTTGAATGAACAAATTTTGAATAGTAGGTTTTTTTTAAATAGATAAATTGCGGCACTTTGCATTGGAATGGAAAACCACTTCCAGAAATAACAGGTCGTTAAAAGGTGAAACGACTTCCAGTTGTTGTTACTTACAGGAATGGCGAACAGTTAATAGGAGCTCCAAAATTATATGCTGCAACAGGTTCGGAAATAGCTGATACGATGTATGAACTGTTATTTGAATGGGATCTGAAGGATGATATTGTGGCCTGTTGTTTTGATACGACATCGGTTAACACAGGCGTTATAAAAGGAGCTGCAAAGTTATTAGAAAAAAAACTTGAGCGAAAACTTTTGTATCTACCTTGTCGTCATCATATTTATGAAGTTCTGCTGAGAGTTATTTTCCAGTAAATACTAGTAAGGACGTTCAGTTATTTCGGCGATTTCAAGAAAATTGCAAAAACATCGACAAAAATAGTTTTAGAGATTTGCTACAAAATAACGAATTGAAATTACTTTTAAGCGATAGCAAAGATACTATTTTATAAAACCCTCTAAGGAGTAGTTGAAAAAGAAAATAGTAAGAGATGACTATAGGGAATTATTGGAATTAACGTCTATATGTCTAGGAGCAAGTGGAAGCATAAATTTTCGTGTACCAAAGCCCACACATCATGCTCGGTAGATGTCTATGGCATTGTATTGCTTAAAAATCTATTTACTTCGTTAACAGTTTAAACCAGGTATGCTTAACCAATGAACCGATATCATTTCGTTACGATAATTAACGTTAATAAACGAAACAAAGTCATTTCGTTTCATTTATTAACGTTAAGAACGTCAAATTAACGAAATGATTTTGTTTCGTTTTCTGCCATATCAAAACGAAATCAAATCGTTCATGTTGATTATTAATTTCAAACTATGCTGGCGAAGCTGATTGATGGCGGAGTCATTAAATGTGAAAGCATTAGCCAAGCTGATTGCACCTTTTCTAATGAATTTTGACAGTATGAATATTTCTCAGAGTATTTTTGACATTACCACCAACGAGTTACACAAACAAATTACATGGAGTTTGTGTGTGTATGTCCGCTCGCTGTTACCACCCTACGGCTTCACCATGGCTATAGCATTGCCAGCACAATTCAAACATAAAGTATCACGTTTTTGTTAACGTTTTTAACGGTAACAAAAGCTTTTCGTTTTGGTTAAAAACGAGATACAATTTATCTTGATAATTTCTTTATCGATAAGATTTCGAAGTGTTTCAACGGAAACGGCGGAAATTTTTAGATAAACGATTAGCTTAACGTTAAGGTGCATCCCTGGTTTAAACTAACGGAGTATGAAGAGAAATCGATAGCAAGTGTATGCGCGTTTATTATACAATTCTATGTTAAGCTTTGGTTTTACTGTACCAATCCTCATAAGGCACCTCTTCAAGACTTATCTTTTATTAAAGAAATTTATAAATACAGAAATGTTAATAAAAAAAATATCTGACGTTGCAATAAAAAAGTTTTGTAACCACCTATGGTACTTGTCTGAAGAATGTATTGCATTGGCATTGTTCGATGATGACGTCTCTTGGACCATGAAGAAAAATATTGTGGAAAAACCAAAAGCATAGGATAACTGCGACAAGGAAACAAAAAATTTAAAGAGGTTACACTTAAGGCCCAGTGAAATCAATAGATTCATAGAAAAAGAACTACACGATTTTGTAACAGGAAATACAATTGATTTTTGTGGTCGCTTTGGGATATCATCTCAATTTTTGGAGGTAGATCCACTATGCTGGGTGGATACAGGAACCTATAAAAAAGCTAAGGATACTGTTATAAATATAAAAGTAGTTAACGGCACAGCAAAACGGGGAGTAAAGCTTATGGAAGAATATAATAGTATACTTACAAATGACGAACAAGAAAAACAATATTTTTTACAAGTTGTAACTGATTACAAAAAACAATTCGAATCACATACTAAATGATCCTTAATTAGATCCTACGAAATAATATCATATTATATACGTGTCAGCTAAAGTTTCACAAGATGTATTTTTAAAAAAATTTATAATAAAAAAATTTGAAAGAAACTCATTTACGTATACTCATTATATACACATTCTTGAAGTAATGACACCGTGTTTAAGGTATAATTTATTTTATAACTTTATTATTATTTGATCAATTTCTGTTGTTTTAGATTTATTTGAAAGCCAAATATCTCTAGAACTTACTAATAATACGATAAATTACGTTTCGCCCATAACAAATGAAGTAGGGTTGACCAAATTTAAGAAATCGTAATTTTTCAGGACTTCAAGCTCTTTGCGCCACCTCTAACCCTTTTTCGATTCACCTAAAATTTTGTATATTCTAGTTTTTAGGTTATTTGCATATTTCTAGGGGGTGAGATCGAGAATCGGAACACTTTGGAAAATAAGGGCCACCCTAATATATGTACATGTTCGTATGTGCATGCTAGTGTTTATATCTATGAACATAAATTTGTAAGTGAAATTTTTGTTTGCCATTAAACTACATGAAGCTGTACGTATTTTGGACGCCGCAATAAGAGCAAACAAAGCTGAAAATACCAGGGCGATGTACTCATCTACACAAAAAAGTTCGTACTAAAACGAGCGGATAATGAGTGCATTTAGCTGCATTATTAGATTGGTAAATATTGTGATTTATGGTTGATTCATTCAGGGTTTAGTCGGTACATGCTACTTAAAGTTTTGGATTGTCTAAAATCATGCAATGCTTATTCAACACAGACTCTGCAATACATGTCGATAGTTGTCAGTGCAGAATGTGAGGAATACTTCAAGTGAGGAAAGGGAAGGAAAGCCAAGACGGTGGTAGGGACATTAGAACTTACACAGAGGGCTCGAAAATAGAAAAGAGAACTAGAGCTGGAATGTATTCAAAGCATATGCAGGTAAATAAATCGTACCAACTTACTGGTTCATGCGGCGTTTTCTAGGCGGAGGTCTTTATCATCTAAAGAGCAGCCAGACTGATCCAAGATAGTATAGTCCAACAAATGAACGTAACACTAGGCCTTCTAAAAGGCATTAGAAAGCAACACCATAAAGTTAGTTACCATGCTTATGTGTGGAGCCTTGCAGACATCCATAAGGTAACTTAATGTCTCCCTTTCCTGTATCCCGGCGCACAGCGATATTGAAGGGAATATGTTTGCAGAAAAGATTGTCAGGAAAGATTCCGAAGGGAATTGTTACAAGAAGAACAGTTCCGTACGACCACCGTTTGGTTATCTGCTAATGAAAGTCGAGGAATATCAGATTAAGGCAACGGATGTACTGTGGACATACCTCGATGATTACGCGGTCTCAAGGTCATTATGGCCATTTTGTATACGAAAGTAACTACCTAATCAGTATGACTTAGAATCCCTATTCGCCGTATCCAGATGGTTTTACAGAACAGAGTGCAGGGCGTCAAGATATTTTCTACTGAACAGAATTGCCAAGTCCTTATTTTTCTGGTATCACAACCAAAGTACAAAAGACCAACCCTTTGTGGCGTGCCTCTGCCCAGTCTTCCCTCCATACCCCTTTAAGTTCAACATGGGTACCCTTGACTCGTATGCAGTTTTTAACACAACTGCCGTTAGAGTGATGCGCTTATGCTTATGTTTGCGCTTTGTAGGTAGTATAACATACCCTACATATTTACAGCAGCAAACACGAAAATAGCAGCTTTAGTTTTTAAAGAATTTCGTCAACAAGGTTCTTTTTTATTTTCGATAACTTATAAGTAACTTCTATGCGTTTTGTAACACAAACTATGCAAACCAATCTCAACAAAGTATTCGAAAAATACTTTGAGTTCGAGAAAATTTTACGAAATTGTCGAACTTTTTATAAAGAATGTTCTGAATTTTTTTAACACGCAGTCTTGTGGCCCATTCAGTTTCAGTCTCACAAAGCAAAATATATAAAAAGATCTCTAAAAACCCTATTAATTTTTGTAATCTGTTTTCCGAAGAGTGTTTGATATTTTCTCCCATATAAAAAATAAAGAAACATCTAATATATACAATTCTTCTGTCACGGTTTTAGAGGCTTAACTCCTCCGAAACGGCTGAACCGATTCTCATGAAATTTTGTGAGCATATTTGGTAGGTCTGAGAATCAGCCAACGTTATCAAATGAAAGCTGTTGATGAGTGCTATAGCACAGGATAATTTCCATACAACTGAGAGGCTAGGATACCGAGATATATCCCAAATCGTGGATCCGGATACACCTAGAATGTGTTTTTACATTAAAGGTATCAAAATAAAGATGTTGATGTATGCTTTAGTACAGAGTAAGTTTTACACCGCTGGGTGGTCACGGTCTCGAGATATAGGTCAAAAAATGGACCCGGATACCCCTAGAATGTGTGTGTATTATGGATATCAAATGAAAGCTGTTGCTGTTCGATTTAATCGCATCAACCTGGCAAAACTGATAAATATGCATGCGAAGCCGAAATAAAGACAAGAATTAATAATACCAACATACGTCCTATTCGATTTGCCTAAAATTTCGTATATAAATTTGCCCTTTATTAGTATTTACGATGCTTTTTTCCGGGAAGTATACCGGAGACGGACTAGGACTGGGATTAGGACTAAGACTGAGACTGAGACAGAGACTCGGAGTGGGACTGGAACAAAATACATACCACCCCCTGGGACTGGCAATAAGAGATGAAGAAGAAGGAGAAAAACTTGAGAGAAGAGAAAAGAGAGGAGACTGAAACGAAGATGGTGATGAAGCGAAAAAGAAAGAGGGAGGAGTGAATAAAAAGACTAGGAAAATGTGTAGAGGGGTAGGGCAGAGTTGGACGGAAAAAGCTTACTAAACTATATGCAGATAGGCCAAATTTAGGGCAGAACATCTGCCGGGTCTGCTAGTATTTATACATGAGCTCTTGGCTTTGATTTGAAAAAAAAAAAAATTATAATAATAAAAATTTCCAAAATCCATACAAGTTTTGAGAGACCTTTAAATTTTACTTTGCATGGCTAAAATTAATAGGTCTACTAAACAGCATCCTTAAAAAATGTAGAAAACTGTAAGCAATGGCTAGAATTATTCTTTAATTTTTTGGCATTTTTTCACAAACACCTTTGAGATTGATTTGCGTAGTTCCAGTTAAAAAATTCATGGAAGGTTTTTCTTAAATTATAAAAAAAAAATAAGAACTTATTTTTCCGAAATTTTAAAAAACTACCACTGATATGTTATTGTTGTTTTTCTAGCGATAATGATACACCCCGAAGGCCTTGGGCAGTGTTATCGATGTTGATGATTCTTTGCCAGATGTGGATCCGGTACGTTTAAGTAACAAACACCATCACGGTATTAGCCCAACCATCTCGAGAACTATTTAGTATGAGCACATGAAACCTTCAAGTCCATCCTGCCTTTCCACCTCCTAGATCTATGAGGAACTTGGGCTTGTGAGAGCCTCGGTTGTTGATGAGGTTGACAATTTTCTGCTATCTTCGCGCTCGCTGTTGTACCTACAAATATTTTCATATGCCTAGTTATATTCATGCGATATGTAGAGAAGGTAATGACCAACACTGATTTATTGGCTGAGTTTCAACTTCCTGTTTTATTGCAACATTTTTTCCTGCTGGCTTCTGCATGGCTCCAGCTGTCACTTGCTGTAGCTGTAGTGGCATGCCAAGAGCTAAGTGCCACAGCTGGCGCTAACAGCAATGTATATGACAAGCCTGATAACTTCAAATGTTTGTATGAGCAAGGATGCAGTCATGACTATCTATGGTGAAAATATGTGATGCAATTTTAGTGCGTTTGAACCGTATAATAGTTCGTAACAAACCTCATTTGCAGCTCACAAACGTGCGATTCAACATGATGATATTCTTTGAAATGGACACTATTCAACGTATCCATTACCTTTTCGAAAGCTCCTTACGAGATTATAACATAACATAACAACTTCATTGGATCCGACTGAGATTGAAGCTAAGTATTTGATTCTATTATGATCGCAGTCTACTTGTTTGATAATTTTTGGAGCTCAACTTCTGAATAGAAATGTCTTTTTAAGCAACCTTATTGCATGGCTTTGATCTAAATAAGATCTCTTTATGTTCAAGCAAGTTCCTGGAAAGTTTTCCGGAAATTGAGTTTCCAGTTAACGGCCTTGTACAGGTAATTTGTATGTCATTGTGATCAAAGCAATGTTGTTTGCTTGTATTCATGCAGCCTCGTTGCTAAATGGCGCAATATTTCACTGAATCTTTGGATATGATGCTGTGATAGCCAATATTGCTGCCATTTGGTAAAAGTTAATGCCGTTTCAATAAATTAGTATTTCAGTATATTTGGGGACATAGCTGGTAATAGTTTTCCATTATACATTCAAATACATAAATCTATGCTTATTCCAAATAGCCACAAAAAAATTTGCAGCTTTTATAGCGCTTATAAATAACTGAGGAGGAATTATCGATTTCTTGTCGCAGTGTTAAACACGTGCTATCGATAACAAAGTTTAGCGATGAGTTCTGGACTTTTTATTGATGATTTTTCAATTTTGCAATGAAAATTTTTCGAACTATTATCGAAAATCTATCAGTTTTTTATCGAAATTTCGATTTTTTATAAAGACCTTTTATCCAAAAGTTATCTATTTGTTTTCAACAATTTATTGATTTTGTATCGATTTTTTTTTCGAAAGGTTTTTGATCTATTATTGATTATATAAAGAACAGTTATAGATATACTTTCAAAAAGTTATCGGGTTTTTATCCGAAAGTTACTGATTTGTAATGGAGGGTTACTGATTAAGCTTTAATTACACATCTGTAATCCGTCGATAAAAAGCCGATACGAAACCAATACGAAACCGATTACTCGGGGGTTAAAAGCCGAGAATTCCGGTTTCAATAATAAGCCGATAATAAAGAAATAGCTTTTCAGTATCGGCTGTCACCGAGTAGAGGCTTACCAAGCTCTTTTCATTTAGCGCTAAAAGAGTGGCTTTAGGGTAATTTACCTCCGTTGTGGTTTAATTTCAACCTCTGGCCGAACTGTGTTTTCAGACCTACTCCTGTATGATACACATCGAACTTCACTAGCACTTGCTACTCACGCCTTTTTTATATATAGAGAGGGCTTCAGCCAACATTTTGTACACAAGGAAGCGGAGATTTCAAATGGAGATGTTACGATGGTACTGCTAACAACAACAAAAAAGACTACTCACGAGAATTGCTTTGTAGCCTCGTGGTGTACAAAGACCAACAACAGAATCACTTACCAAAGATACGCGCACGAAATTTTGATAATCCTTTCCGCTGCTCAGGAGTGGCAATATTAAGTGCTTCATATCTCGAAAAATAGTGCACAGCCGAGTTGAGAGCAGCATGGAGTAACTTCAGTATAACAAGTAAGGAAGGCTAAGTTCGGGTGTAACCGAACCTTACATACTCAGCTGAGAGCTTTGGAGACAAAATAAGGGAAAATTACCATGTAGAAAAATGAACCTAGGGTAACCCTGGAATGTGTTTGTATGAGATGGGTATCAAATTAAAGGTATGAATGAGGGCTTTAAAAGGGAGTAGCCCTTAGCTGTATATGTGAAGGCGTTTTCGAGATGTCGACCAAAATGTGGACCAGGGTGATCCAAAACATCGTCTGTCGGGTACCGATAATTTGTTTATATATGTAGTACCACGAACAGTATTCCTGCCAAGATTCCAAGGGCTTTTGATTTCGCCCTGCAGAACTTTTTTATTTTCTTCTACTTAATATGGTAGGTGTCACACCCAATTTACAAAGTTTTTTCTAAAGTTATATTTTGCGTCAATAAACCAATCCATTTACCATGTTTCAATCCTTTTTCCGTATTTGGTATAGAATTATGACATTTTTTTTTATTTTTCTTAATTCTCGAAAATGAAAAAGGGCGGAGCCACGCCCATTTTGAAATTTTCTTTTATTTTTGTATTTTGTTGCACCACATCATATCTGCACTTGAATGTTGCCATAATTTATTCATATAATGTAAAGGTATTAAATTTTTTGTTAAAATTTAACTTAAACTTTTTTTTTTTTAATGTGGGCGTATTCTATGCTATGTAGTAAATGTCATCAAGACATCTCAAAATTTACTCAAGTTATCGTGTTTACAGACAGTCGGACGGACGGAGTGACATGGGTAAATGAATTTCTTTTTTCGCCCAGATCATTTTGATATATATAAGTCTATATCTATCTCGATTAGTTTATGCCGTTACGGATTACTGTTATGCGTACAAAATTAATATACTCTGTGAGCTCTGCTCAGCTGAGTATAAAAAGTTTCGTGAAAACTAAGCACTAGGTTATACACAGACAGTTGCAGATTCGGAAGCCACCTACATAAAGACTTGTATGACCTGGACCCTTCATGGCAATATTGTCCCCCACAATAAAGGAGGGAGTTATTGAGGAAAAAAAGTGTATTGAGGGGACCACCACTATCTCCTGTTAACAGAATTGTAACAATTGAAGACATTAGAGACTGATTAAAATTGTTTTGTTGATTTCCTGTAAGACAGTTTTAATAGGACAAATTGTATATCTGGTTTAGCAGCTTCTCTCACTTCTTCGGTAGATCGAGACTTCGTTTGGCCCCTGGGCGTGGGTGAAATACCGAAAAAAGGGTTCATCGACAATCCGTCTAACTAAACAAACTCAATATCTCACCCCCTATTTGGGAGACAAGTTTTTGTACAAGCCTGGGACGGTAGATTGTAACACAATCACAAAAACAATTCACTAAAATGAGCTCTTTTTTATGGTTAAAATAACGTATTTCGATTAAGTTTGGTAAAAGTCGATAAGTAGCCAGATTGTAGGTGATATAATGTAAAACTAGTGTAAGAACACTATAAAAGCAAATTGATTGCCTTATAAAATATATGTTCTTGGCGCCTACTGTTCTGCCTTTTTCTCATAATTTTTTACAACATTTTTTGATGTGTATATATTCTGTGCAAATTGCTTTCGTTGGCTTCCATGCTTGATTTCCCCGGATGTGTGGTTTCTGTTAATTATTTATGTTTGTATGTAATGTAGCTCATTGTAAATTGCTTTACTTTTCGTCTTTAATTTTGTTATGTATAATGTTCTGGTTTATATTTTTTTATTGTTATTGTTGCTGTTTTGCTACTCTTTTAGTGTCAGCAGGCAGTCAGGAATTCAATGCAAAAGTTTAAATTTCATGTCAAAATATAATGCACTTTCCGTGTATTGGATAAGCGGTAGGGGAATTGATCATGTGAGATAGATTGATGTGCACTTTCGATGTAATTATCAAAGCATTTTCCAAATAGCATCCTCTAAGAAAAAGCATAGAAATGCTTTGTTGAAGCGATGCTGCTAGCAAGCTGAACTTTAAAATGTTTTTCTCTACTTGGGTATATTTATGTGCAAAGAACTGTAGACTATTAAAATGCAACCCTGTATCAACGGCATTTCTCTCAATCCACTCATTTCGCTAGCTATAAATTAGAAGTATGATGACAGGTAAGATGTAAACTAATATATCCTTGAGCTAAGTAAAGAGAAAATATCTCAAATAGGGCTAGAAGCATTTCCAAATTATATCCTTGCTCAATTACAGCGATACGTAGAAATTCTGAGTCTTCCACATTAGAGAGGGCAGCATTCAGTAAGCCATAGCCGTCCTGGGTACTCACAAAGGTTAGGGTGCCTGAAACCAAAAGTAACTGCGAAACGAAAAAGTTCAGAAAACACTGGATTGAGTACCCAGGGCCAAGGCAGGCCAAATGTTTTTTACTTCCAGCAACAGTATCAGCCAAACTGATTACTTTTAGCAGGGAAGGCCTACGAACTCACACTGGGTACTTACTTATTATTAACTTATTATCAAAAAGATATCGGTACGTTTCCCATCGATTTTTGTTTCGTATTTGATTCGAAATAAGCCAATAAGTTATCGATTACATGTCTATAATAATATTGGAATTATTCCAATATCGACCCGAAAGCATTCTAATTACCTATCGATAATTTCGATAAATAATATAGTACTTTCAATTACATACCAATAACATACTGCTTATACACTGATAATATTTTGATAAAAAACCAACCCATTTTCGCAGCGTAGGAGAATTTTTCGTATTTTGCCCAATAACCGACTATTATTCGATAATAAGTCCATAATCTTTTTATAACAAACAGATAACTCATCGATCAAAAATCGATAAGTCAACGATGAACTTTGTTATTGTTGGCAAATTTATAATACTTTGATAAGAAATCAATTACTAGTCAATACCTCGACGATAGTAAACCGATAAATCCTTTCGTTTCGTTTCGTTTCGTTTCCTTCACCTTCCACTATAGTTGTCGATGCCAGTATGTTCTTGCTGCTTGTTTACAAAATTTACAAGAAACTAGTCTAAAATCACATAAAAGATAATGTATATTATGAACGTTTCTTCCCTTGCCCAAAATGTCATTTCTAAGGCTTGGATTTTTAATGTCAATTTAAACTTCACTTTAAATTCGGTTTAATTTAATCTTCGCAAATTGCTTGAAGGCCAAAGTAGCAGTGTTGAAATCTTATTCACTTATACTAGAGTTTAAGTTCGCACTGAAAAAACGTTCCTAAATAATAAATAGAAAGCGACCTATGAAAAAAATTGTCGCTAGGTGGTGCAAGGACAGAGATATGCAAAAATCGTGTTTGTGATCCGATTTGGCTCATATTTGGCACACATATTGCATACAGAAATTTATGACAAAAAATACCTGCTAGGTGCGGCAAGGATCGAGATATTAAAAATACTGGTATCGTAAAGACTTGAAAAAAAAAGAATAAAAAAAAAATTTTAGTTAAACGGTTTTATTGAAAATAATACTTACATTAAGTAATAGTAATACTAAAAGCTAGAAAATATTTATGTAGATCCTAGGTACTAGTTATCACGCTCCCCATCATTCTAGCTCGTTGATCATACAATGAAATAAAAGCGTCGGGTGCGTGAAATTTCCAAACATGTGAGGCATAGCCTGATTAAGGTTCAGTAAAAGTTTTGTTGATTATAGAATTGATGTGAAATCTTGGGAATTTATTTCAATATTACATTATTGAGCTGTTTCGCTTTTGCTAGGCTTTTGTAACCTATACATACAAACATTCGTACATGTATTAATGTGCACACTAACCTGGGTCGATTTGTTTTCGTCATACAACCGATATCGCGCAATCGATTTTTCTATAGGATTTGGGCTCAGGAAAAAAAGTTCCAACACGCATACCCAAAAAATATTTTTTTTTTTCAAAAAACTGTTGTAAAAAAAAATATATATTTTTTGGGTTTTGGGGAGTGTTTTGATCGAAAAATTTACCCTTTCGCCATTTTTTCGCAGGCTCGAAAATTATTTTTTTGGGTATGCGTAGTGGAACTTTTATTTCCTGAGCCCAAATCTCATTGAAAAATCGATGGCGCGATATCGGTTAATAAATCGACCCAGTCTAGTGCACACACCTAAAAAAAAATACTAACATGGCTTCATTTGAAATCATTCAAATTTTGTGAATTCGAATTCGCCTGTGGCTTTGTTTCCCTTTTTTTGTTCTTATATCATTAGCTTTGTTGGCAAGCGAGTATTTTTTCGTTTACGTAATTTGCATCAGCGTAGCTAATAACTCAACCGCAAAAAGAAAAAAAAAAAAAATGGAATAATAAATTTTGTTGATGAGTATTTATTTATAAGGGTTAGGTTACAAGAGTAAGTATATACGTACAAAATTGCTTACGGTTAAAATATTTCAACTGAGAGCATTCAACTGAAAGGAAATTGATGAATGTAAGTTAGTTACACAAATATTTATTTATTTATGCAATAATTTGCAGTTTATTTTCGTTTGCATGCATTCAGGTGTTACATTTTACTTTATAAATCTTTGTGGCAATTCCATTACAAAAATTTCAATTGATTTATTTGTTACATTGAATAAAATAAAAAGTCAATTGAAATGTCTTTTTATTAAAACAAAATATGTATGTCAGCTAATTTTTGTTCCATTGATGCAACTTAAGTTCGATTCCTCATACTTAGTACCCTTAAAATTTGTGACCATGTCAGAAAAAACAGGTGTAGGAAGTGGGTCTATCACATTATCCCCAAAATCAAAATATCCAAAATCATAATCCCCAACACATAATCCCCATTTTATTTGTGAAATAAATTCAAATTAGGTTTAAAATCGCCGCGACCAAAAAAGGCCAATTATCCATACCAACTTCCTGCATAGGCGGCCTTCGGCCGCGCTCATAATATATAATCCTGGGCCACGCCATGCCCAGTCCGGGTGTGTTGTTTAACCGTGGCTACTGCCACGGTGATGTCCTTCTACCTAGTACACGCTTCTGTTAGCTTGTTCGAATTAGAGCGACTAGCAATCCTATACATATATGGATAAGTAAAAATATGTATTGCCAAAACGTGAATATATAGTTATACATACATAAATATGAATGAAAGAGGAAAGAGGTATTGCTATTTTTTACACGGTCATGATGTTTATCATAGCACTGGGATTATGTGTTTGGGGATTTTGATTTTGGGGATTTTGTTTTTGGGGATTTTGATTTTGGGGATTTTGACTTTGGGGATTATGTGTTTGGTTATTTTTTTGGGGGATTTTGTGTTTGGGTATTTTTTTTGGGGATTTCGTGGCACTCCCGTAGGAAGTGCGAACTGCAGGACGAAACGGTTGAGCACATTCTGTGTTTGTGTCCTGCATTCGCCAGGTGAGAGCTCTGGATATCAGGGGCGGCAGGTTTATCAGATAACAGGCAGCAATTAAGCTAGGGTCTAGAGGATGGATTTATTCTATAACATAAGTCCTGGTACCTGATTGGTTCATCCATTTGGTGTCAACCAAATTCTGGTAACACTATGGACACATTCGGTCTCTAGTGATCGGCCAGCTCAATCTAACTTAACCCTTAAAAACGCAGATACTATTTTGACACTTTTTGAAGATCTATAAAGACGTAGCGACGGTATATACGAATCAAGTTTTATGTTGACTTTCCTAATTTTGCTAGCTATTATTCGAGCTACAGTTGTTATGTCGCAAGAAAATTAAGTAAATGGATGCCCTGATATCTACATTCGCTAGTTCGTTATTTTTTTTTCGCGTGAACATCAGGTTATGAAATAAAATTGGATTATAAGGAGACACATTAAGATGAAGCGACCGCTAAAGTCCGTCAACCTCAAATATTTAATATGTAAGCTTCAATAATGCGCTAAAAAAGTTAGAGAGGGAAAAAACTTTTATTAAAAGTAAATAAGTCAAGGTGTAAAAGGAGCTAAGTGGAAGCCTTTGAAGGCAAACAACGGAAACAGCGATGTTAGAGAAAGCCCTAGCGGGACCAGCCCTATAGCCCAAAGACTGGTAAAGACAGAGAATGGAGATAAGTAAGGGTGTTGTGTAGTGTGTTTTGAAAGTGCCCGTACAAAGGGAAAAACAAAACAAAATATATTAACATATAAAAAGGAAATATTGCTGGAGAGTAAATTGAAATCAAATCTACTTGTAGGGGACAGGGCCGCGAAAGGCCAGTGACACTTTATGTTTACAAAGTAACGCTGGTATTCACGCATGGTTTATGTATATGAATAACTCGTTTAATGTTTACAGCGGCTACATATAAATCCCGTTCTGCAATTGGTATGCAGTTTATTGATCACGAGATAAGCGAGAGCTATGAAATATTTCCTTGCAGCATAATTTTACATAACGGCCAAGAACTTAGATAAAATGAATACAGAAAACATAGGGGGTGTGGTAGCTTGAGCGGGGTTCCTAGGCACATAGCAGCATTACGCCATTTAACATAAGCTTCACAAACTTCATATGGTAAAGTTTTCATGTAGCTAGCAAAAATTTAATGTTATAACTACTATCAGAAAGTTACGACTGGAAAGAGGTCTTTTGCATTTCGAAGCCTAGCTATATTGGATGGTTAATTTTGATATAATATTGTAACGAATGTTAGCAGCACTGCGCGATGCTATCGTCTCTAAGCCGACGCTAAGCAGTGACGTGAATGCACATCAATAATTCAATCATTATGTATCTACATAAACGAATAAATAATTGCGTCTACACATATGTACGTATACGAACATCTGAGCGGCAATGCACAAATACATGCATATATCTTATCTGAGTTGTCACAAGAGAGAGCAATAATTTATGCACGTAGTTGTGGCTGGCGATTTTGTAGCCGAAACTAACTAGTAACTTCTGGAAATAGAAGAGCCTAGATGTATGCAGCGTAAACTATAAAAGTGGCGCAGGCGAGTAAGAAGTAATTCAGTTTGATTTGAGATTTTGATTATGCGCTATCTAGCGAGCTATAGCAGTATTATTTTGAATATTAGAGTTTCATTTGAGCTGTCAATCAGTTTGGTTATTAAGCAAGCTATTCGTTGCAAAGTATAAGTGTTATTGTGAAGTACTTGAATAAAGGCCATTTTGCATTTTACATTTTGGAGTTATTTATTCAACAGTTAGCGATACGAACTTAGCAGAGGGTTGCAAATAAGAGGATTTGCAGCAAATTCGTTACAATATTAAGAAATCTTTAATATGGTAGTGCAGATATGCCAAGATGTATCAAGGCAGCATTAAATTGTAGTTTAAATAAATCAAATAAATATAAGCACAACAACTTTAGAAGAGGTTTTATATGGAGCTTTTCTTCTATTTGCGTCATGCTCCTTTTAATTTTTTCTTCAAATCGGAGGGGCGGGACCAACATGTTTCATGCCAACTCCGAACAGCATCTACTAGGCAGATTAGTTTTCACTCAGAAACTTTTCATATTTGCCAATTCACTGCCAAGGGATGACTGTGGTGATTGAAACCACGTTTTAAACTTTAAACTATATTTTATTAGTACGCCTAAATATATGCGTCTATTTTATTTTTTATTTTTCACAATAATCCAAAATTTTTGAAAATTGAAAAATCAATATTGAAACTTAAAATATTGATAATATATTTAAAAATTACAAAGTTCAAAGTAACTAAAATACAAAGTTAAATAAAAATAATAAGAACCCTACATTACTCCCCCTTCAAGAAAATTTATCATTAAACAAATTGAATGTAACTCTCTTTTTATGTAAATTCTTGGTGTTGTTTGTGTTTGTTGTTTCAATTATTGCAGGTTTTAATCTATCAATAGGAATAGTTTTAATATTATTATCTATTTCAAGTTTAAAACATTTTTGGTCTTTTTCCACAAGGTGTTTTGTAAGGTTCTTCATATGGTTGTTGTAATGAATGTTTATTAATGACTCGAACAAATGTAAATTTACAAGTTTGAAGATCTTTTGGAATATAAATTCCAGTATCAGCATCTTTATGATGACTTAAATTTGATCTAACATTTCGAAAATGTTCACGTAAATTACTTAAAACTTCAGTTGATGAAAAATTTTTAGCTGATGGCACAACAAGTTCCCCTGGAAAACGTAAATTCTGACCGAAAACCATTTCCGCTGGTGTAGCCGAAATATCTTCTTTGTAAATAGATCGCAAACCAAGTAATATGGCAGGTAACTCGTCATACCAATTATTTGTGTCCTCTCTAGCTATTATAGTAGTCTTTAATTGTCTATGAAACCTTTCAACCCTACCATTTCCTTGAGGGTGATATGCGGATGTTGTAATTTGGTGACTACCAAGTAATTTAGTTAACTCTGAAAACAATTTCGATGTAAATTGGCTACCTGGATCAGTTGTTATCTTTAACGGAACTCCAAACCGAGAAATATATTCTCTAAAATACTTATATGCAATTGTAGTTGCTGAAATATCTTTTAATGCATATGCCGCAGGCCAACGGGTAAACCTTTCAATAATCGTTAAAATATAGCGATGTCCTTTTGAAATAGGTAATGGTCCAACTATATCTAAATGGATGTGTTCAAATCTATTCTTGGGAATTTGAATTTTGACAACAGGTGATTTTGTATGACGATAATCTTTAGACTTTTGACAATTAAGACACTCTTTTGACCAAATATTAATATCCTTATTCATATTAGGCCAATAATATTTTTTAACTATGAGCCGTCGTGTAGCTCTTGTACCCGGATGTGCTATTCCATGTAAATATCAAATACTGTCTTTCGCAAATTACTCGGTACAAATGGTCTAGGAGTTTCTCCTGAAATTTCACACCAAATATTAAAATTTAAAATGGGAATACTAATTAGTTTTAAATTTAGATATTGAGAATCAGCTACAAGTTGATTTAAGTTATCATCTTTTTGTTGTTCAATTTGTAAAATTTTAAAATTCCGTTCTGTATTATATATTGCATTAACCTCAAAAGATCTAGATAGCGTATCTGCTACAACATTGGATTCTTCTTTAATGTATTGTATGTCATCAGTAAATTGTCCTATAAATTCCAAGTGTCTCGTTTGTCTAGGACTTCGTTCTGTTTTTGAATCTAAAGCAGTAGTCAAAGGTTTGTGGTCTGTATAAACTGTAAATTGTCTTCCTTCCAACAGATATCTAAAATGTTTTATATTTAAGTAAATCGCCAATAACTCCCTATCAAAAGCACTATATTTAATTTCAGTTGGAGAAAGTTTTTTAGAAAAGAATGCAATGGGCTCAAGTTTATTATTGTAATTTTGTTGTATAACGCCCCCAATCGCTGTGTTAGATGCTTCTACTGTTAAAGATAATTTAGCATCTTTGTTAAAATGATTTAACAATATCGTAGATGCAAATTTATCTTTAATGCATTCAAAAGCTTCATTCGAATTCTCGTCCCATACCAAAGTTTTGTGACGTTTCTTACTTACTTTGTTAATTAGATCATACATTTTGTTTCTAAATTCTGCTAGTTTTGGAATGTATCTATGATAATAATTTACCATACTAATAAATTTCTGTGCCTGCTTAACTGATTTTGGACGTTCGAAATTGCGAATAGCTGATACCTTTTCATCGGAAGGTCGAATAACTGTTCCAGAAATGTTATGTCCTAAAAAATCTATATTTGTCACACCAAAAGTACATTTATTTGGTTTAATGTTTAAACCGTACTCTGTAAGGCGTTGAAAAAGGATACATAAATCTTTTAAATGTTGTTCTTCGTCTTTACTTGCAATAAGTAAGTCGTCGATGTAAGCATATACAAAATCTAAGTCACCTACTACCTCATTTATGAATCTTTGAAAGGTTTGTGCAGAATTTCTAAGTCCGAAAGGCATTCTCATGAATTCAAACATACCGAAAGGAGTCGTAATAGCAGTTTTATAAATATCTTCTTCAGCCATAGGAATTTGGTGATATGCCCTAACTAAATCTAATTTTTAAAATATATTTTTATTATGAAGGTTCATATTAAAATCTTGAATGTGAGGTAAGGAATAACGATCGGGAACAGTTACAATATTCAATCTTCTAAAATCACCATATGGACGCCAATCATTCAACTCTTTTTTAGGTACAAGGTGAAGTGGTGATGCTACTGAAGAATTTAAAGGCCGACAAATGCTTGTTTTAACTAAGAAATCATACTCCGTTTTCGCGACTTTGTATTTTACCGGATCTAAGCGCCTGGGCTTAGAAAATGGAAGACTACCTTCTGTTACAAGTCGATATACTGTTGTGTGTTTAACAGGTTTAGTATAATCTGGTTCTGAAATAAGTGACGGAAACTCTTTTAATAATATTGTAAATTTATTGTCAACCACAAATAATTTGGGTAATGGAATATCACAAAAGTAAGATACTGTATTAACTGAGAGATTGGTTAATGGATCTACTAAACGTTTATGTTTAATGTCTATAAGAAGACCATATTTACAAAGAAACTCAGCGCCAATTATTGGCTTGGCTATATCCGCAATCAAAAATGTAAAGAGAAATTCACGTCTTAAACCCAAATTTATGTTTAAAAGCCTTTTCCCGTAAGTGGCAATTGTTGAGCCATTAGCTGCAGTGAGAATTATGTCGGAACGTTTCGTATGAGGAAATTCACACGCGGGTAATACCGAAATTTCTGCTCCACTATCAATTAAAAAATTGTGTTTGTTTTCTCTATCAAAAATAAATAAGCGACGCGTCGAAAATTCTAAATTTCCGTTGTTCGTCGCTGCAAGAACGGAATAATTTAGTTTGTTGAATCTTTGTTTTTTGTTATAAGAGCAAGGTTGTTCACAACTTCTAACATTATTTCCAAATTTGTGGTGAAATCTACACAACCAATTTGGATTATTACGTGAGCTAGAACGACGCCTAAAAGAATTTCTAAAATTGTTCCTAGAATTGAAACGCGACCTAGATTGATTCCGATACATTTCTGTTTTAATTTCTCCTAACTCCAAAGAAAGTTTCTGAAAATTTTCACTCATCAAAGAGGTGGTTTTAACCAAATTTTCAACAACAGAATTTTGTGCTTTTGTATCCGAAAAATTATTAACCGAAAATACTTCATTTTTGTTTATCATTTCCCAAATATTATCTGCTAATTTTGTTAATTCGGTAATATTATTAGAACTCGAACTAGCCAAAATCATACTCAAATTTTTAGGAAGTTTACACATCCAAATTTTCTTCAAAATATTTTCACTAAAATTTGATCCGGCTAATATAATTAATGAACGATAAAATTCTTACGATCACCCATCTCAGAATCGTTTAAAATTTTATCAAGTTTCGAATTTTCGCTAAGTGAGTGTCTTTCTATCAACACTTTTTTAAGTTCAGTAAATTTGTTATTAATGGGGGGATTTTGGATAAAATCCAAAATAGTTATTATCACTTCCTGTGGAAGTGCTGTAATGATGTGTTCGTATTTAGTGTTTTCTTGTGTCTTGTGTTTTTACTACTAAATTGTGTTTCGGCATGAATAAACCATGCTTCTGGACAATTAGTATAAAATTGTGGAAGTTTTACTGAAACTGACAAAATTTCATTTTGAGTAGCATTTGCATATGGATTTGTAATTTGTTGTTGAGGAGTGTCATGTGGTAAATCTATCAAAGTGTCGTTCAAATTGTTAGTAAATGTAGATGTTTGCGTATTATGTTGTGGTGAACGAATCATAATGAATTAAATGAAAAGGGAGTTAACTAACAAAACAGTAAAATAAACTAGTAATTCTATAAAGAGAGAGTTTACAATAATAATAATAATATATCTATATATTAGTATACATACATAAACACATATAATATAAATATAACTGTTCACCAAAATACTTGCTGTGAATATGTAGTTTGTTGCAGTTAATGCAATGGCTTTTGATGTTTTAGCTGCTCCATCAGGGAACTCAAAAATAACAGTTGTGTTTATGCAATGGCTTTGTTAAAGATTGCGTGTCCTCAATATAGTTGGATGATACAATATTGATGAGTTACGTTGTTAATTTTTGTTGTTGTTGTTACTTAACATCGCATTTAATGATAAATGGTACAATTATACACATCTAAGAGCAACCGAAGTAGTGATTTGGATCGGCTTGAAAAACTGCACATTATTCTACAAATTCTTGTTGATACACATTCAATCCGGACATGCGGTCTTGAAGCGAGTTCGTACGATGTAACAAATCTTTGTACTGAGTTGAAATTAATAAAACTTCTTGACGAATCTGACTTTCTGCATTAGATATTGGTTCTATATGAGGTAAATGTTCGGGTAACGATATACGAAATTCGTTTCGTATTGATTGTAATATTTTCTTGGATGCTATGGCTATATCGCGTATTTTTTTTATATACCTTGTAAATATATTTTCAATAGTTTGACCAGCTGCGGCGAGAAAAACTGTGATGCAATGGCAGATAATGTCGTAATTGTCCAGTTGTACGTGTCCGAGTGTTTCACCAAAATGTTCATATTTTGTTGATTAAATATATGTTTTTGGTTTTGCTTTTGTTTAAGCTATTTCCAATTCGGCGTGTATGCTTTTTGACCGATGTAAACTGGAACGAATGTCTGTCGTCTTGTTAATTAATTCTCTGTTTGAAAGTTTCTTCTCATTTTGCACAATTTACTTGTTTTTTTCGTTATATGTTATGATTTTATTACAATTCGCACGTATTTGTCTTTTTTTTTTGTAATTTTTATTTGTAATATATTTTTTTTTTTTAATTTTCACAAAAGTTCACTTTATCACTAAAGCAAGATCGCGAGTGTGGTGATTGAAACCACGTTTTAAACTTTAAACTATATTTTATTAATACGCCTAAATGTACGCGTCTATTTTATTTTTTATTATATTTTTCACAATAATCCAAAATTTTTGAAAATTGAAAAATCAATATTGAAACTTAAAATATTGATAATACATTTAAAAATTACAAAGTTCAAAGTAACTAAAATACAAAGTTAAATAAAAATAATAAGAACCCTACAATGACCCCACCATAGAAAAACTGTTTCTAAATTATTTTGATGTTGGTCTGCTCCGGGCGTGAACCCAAGAGCTCCGGTGTGGCAGGTGCAGCACGATACCACGACACCACGCCGGTAATATGTAGTTTACGTAGCTATAAATCAAATCAAAATTATTGCTTGGTAGTCCTCGCACCAAAGCTTTATTGTTATTACAGCCAACATAGGATCACTATGACGATGCACCCCTTATCTATATAATCGGTTGTATAGAAATAATTATTATAGTAGAAGACCCGGCAGACGTTGTCGTGCCCTAAATTTTGCCTATCTGCGCACATTTTAATAAGCTTTTTCCGTCTGACTCTGCCCTCCCCCTTCTTCACTTTTTCTAATCCTTTTATTCACTCCTCCCTCCGTCTTTTTCGCTTCATCTATCTGCATCTTCGTCTCATTCTATCTCTTTCTCAATCTCGTTCTATCTTTTCTCCTCTCTCAATTTCTTCTCATTCTTCTGCATCTCTTATTGCCTGTCCCAGAGGGTGGCATGTATTTTATTCCAGTCCCAGTCCCACTCCGAGTCTCAGTCCCAGTCCTAGTCCTAATCCCAGTCCCAGTCCGTCTCTAGATAATATATTATTCTGTACTAAAGCACTCATCAACAGCTTTCATTTGATATCCATTTTGTGTAAACACTGTCTAGACATTCACTGGCCCATGTTTTGGCCTATATCTCGAGACCCTAGTCACCCAGGGGTATGAAAATTACCCTCTACACAACTAAAGATGCACCTGAATTAAAAAAAAATTTCATAGTACTTCTAAATCGCGGGCCCCCCATCCTCTCGGAGGGCCTGGTGATGTGCTATACTTAATATCATTCGCTATAATATTTTTTATTGATAAGCAGGTTCTTTAATTAAACACCAAACAATTACACGGAAGTATATCCGCACCACCTGAAAATATGAGTGCCACTGCGTATACGTAACATTTCATTATTACGTATAAACAAATAAAAAAATTTGCAATAAAATAATATTGCGACTATAAACTGAGATATAACCTATTTTAGTAGCTTTTTTTGTACTCAAATAAGTCCGGGTCAACAGATTGTCCTAGGAGAAAGCTTATGGGATCCGGGGGATCCATATAGCATTTGCATGACGAAAAATGCATCCTTTTAATTGTTCGGAACTTAAAAAAAAAAAAAAACTCACAAATAAAAGTTAAATCCGGACACTTATTTTATAAGTCCGGAAATAAAAGAAAACATATAGTTTTTTAAGGACAGTATTAAAGTCCGGCCATATAACTATAGAACGGCTTATCCAAATGAAATTAATGAACTTTCTACCAAGCGATCCTTTATGACAAAAATCGTTTTATTTAGTTGTAGGGTTAGACTTTTACCCTGCCCTTAAAAAATAAAAGTCCGGTTTAACTTTTGTTGTCGGACTTACTAAATAAAAGTCCGGATTTAATTATTTCTTCTGACTGAAAAAATTTAAATACTGGAAAAAAATTTTTCTGAAAACAGTTTGGGTAACTCGTTTAAATTATGCAGAAAAAACGAAACCCCTCTTATTTGATTTTGCCGAAATGACGAAAACTGCTATCTGAAAAATCAGTTGTATGTCATATATTGTATGCATGATTCAGTCGTTTCTAAAAAATATTTAATTTCAATTCAATATTTACCCATTTAACAAATTTGATTAAAATACCTCAAAAGTTGTGGGACTAGTGAGCGTGATCAGGCCACTGTTTCATTTTACTTTTTGGTAGGTTTATCTCTTGCCTTTTAAAGACTTATACTTTTCGAGATTTTGACTAAACTTAATATAATATTTCATTTTCATAACAGGTATTAAAAAATTTATTTTTCTACTTGTTCGTCGTGAACCAAACGTTCAAACACGATTCTAGCGAGGAAATTCATCACAACATATTGTTGAATCAAATCAAATGGTAAAAAGGTCACGTAGGGAATTATGACTACATATGTTTGTAAGTATGTAGGAATTTACATTACGCTTGGAATTCATTTCGCTTCGCATACAAATTTATTCAACAATTCCGATAATAAAATGTTCGCAGTTCAGCCTTGAGGTATATAGCATTGCAGATTCCTTTTTAGCGAGAGCATTTTACCACATCACTTTGTTGAAATAGATCAAATGTTGAAAAAGGTCAGCCAACGAGCTCATACCTACATATGTAAGTAAGAATGCATGAATTTTTAAAACAAAACTGACTTAAGCCGCATACATCTTTTGAAATAGGAGAATAGAAGGTACCAAGAAACAGGTAAAGTTAGAAAGAGATTAAGATAGTGATGATAGAAGAGAGCTGGAGACAGAGAGAGAGAGAGAGCGAGAGAGAGAGAGGGACAGACAGTGAAAGGGAGACGGAGGAGCATTTGGAATAAAGGCAGAAAAATTAAGATAATAACAGAGAGAGGAGAGTTGGATACATCAACCTCTTAGAAGTGAAAAAAAATTAGCGTAGGAATACGTCATTTGGATATCTTGGTATATATGCATATACATCTATATCTTAATATATAAAAAACACGTGTCACATTTAATTTTGGGCGCGATGGACTCCTAAACTACTGAACCGATTTTTAATTTGTTTTACACGCCGTGTGTAGTTTGATGTAGCTTGAGAGATAGGATAGGTTACATCTCAGTTAATAGTCGCAATATTATTTTATTGCAACTTTTTTTATTTGTTTATACGTAATAATGAAATGTTATGTATACGCAGTGGCACTCATATTTTCAGGTGGTGCGGATATACTTCCGTGTAATTGTTTGGTGTTTAATTAAACAACCTGCTTATCAATAAAAAATATTATAGCGAATGATATCAAGTATAGCACATCACCAGGTCCTCCGAGAGGATGGGGGTGGGGGTTTCTGAAGGGGGCCCGCGATTTAGAGGTACTATGACATTTTTTTTTAATTCAGGAGAGTCGTTAGTTGTGTAGAGGGTAATTTTCATACCCCTGGGTGACTAGGGTCTCCAGATATAGCCCAAAACGTGGCCCAGTGAATGCCTAGACAGTGTTTATACAATATGGATATCAAATCAAAGCTGTTGATGAGTGCTTTTGTACAGAGTAATATATTATCCAATAGATTATTATTATTATATTAATTATTATATTAATATTATCTAGAGACGGACTGGGACTGGGATTAGGACTAGGAATGATACTGAGACTCGGAGTGGGACTGGGACTGGGACTGGAATAAAAAACATACCACCTCCTGGGACAGGCAATAAGGGATGCAGAAGAATGAGAAGAAATTGGGAGAAGAGAAAGGAGAGAAGGAGATTGAGAAAGAGATAGAATGAGACGAAAATGGAGATAGATGAAGCGAAAAAGACGGAGGGACGATTGAATAAAAGGATTAGGAAAAATTGAAGAGGGGGGGGAGGGCAGAGTCAGACGGAAAAAGCTTATTGAAATGTATGCAATAGGCCAAATTTAGGGCTGGGTCTTCTAGTCTATCTATCTATCTATCTATCTATAAATCTTATAAAATAAAGTCACTACTAAATGCCATGTACATACATAACTTCACACAGAATGCTCCGATTTTAAAACGGTTTTTTGCATTTGAAAGCTTAGCTACGTGAGATGATACAGTTAATATAATTTGAAGGTATATATTATAGGGCGTGGAAAATTGCCAAAATGTAGTAAAAATCATAAAATTTGTGTTTACACAGCTATAACTCATAAACGGATGCATGGATTTAAAAAATTCTATAATTTATTTCATAATTTGGGAACAATTTAAAAAATTCTACTTTTCAGTAAAACTTTGAAATATTTACCTTCGATCTGCATTAAAAAAAACACTTAATTCCTTTCTTATAGCAGCCAAATTGTTTAAACAAAAGTAAAATTTTTATCAAAAAATGCGTGTGTGTAGTTGTTCGCTGTGAACTGTGCGCTCTAATTGCTTTTGAGTGAGCCAAGATGCGACACACACATACGTACATACATATATAGCATTCGCTGCGTTATTTAGCTTCAGGCGTAGGTTTATAGGTATGTATGGATGTACATGTAGTATAAAACAAAATCCCTTTTTCTGTCCCTATGTCCCTTTGAATGCTTTAACCTTTAAAAAGACACAACGGACTTTGATGCGATTTTTTTTTAATAGATAAAGAGTGATTGAAGAGGAAGGAAGGGATGAACATATTTGGCTGAAAATTGTCGAAGGGGCAGTTTAGAACCAGGAGACAGACATAGGATAATTTTTATCCCATTCTTGGGATCAAAACGTGGACCTGGGTAATCCTGGGATATGTTTGTACAATATGGGTATCAAATGGAAGCTCTTTAGGAGTACTTTGATACGGGGTGTTTTTCGTACCCACGGGTAACTAGGGTCTCGAGATATAAGCGAAAACGTGTTCGCGGGTACCCCTAGAATGTGTTTATAGAATATGGATAACAAATAAAAGCTGTTGATGAGTGCTTTAGTACAGGGTAGTTTTCTTACGTCTTGGTGACTAGGGCCTCGAGGTTGAGGCCAAAACGTGGATCAGTGTAACACTAGGATGACACTATGGGTATCAAATTGAAGCTCTTGATGAGTGCTTTAGTACAGAGTAATTTGTATACCGCTGGATGACCAGGGTCTCAAGACATAGGCCAAAACCTGGACCCGGATACCCCTAGAATGTGTTTATACAATATGGATATCAAGTGAAAGCTGTTGCTGAGTGCTTTAAAGTAATGCTCATTGTGATAGTCGATTTAGTCGCATCAACCTGGCAAAACTGATAAATATGTATGCGAAGCCGAAATAAAGACATGAATTAATAATACCCACATACCTATTTACATACGTCCTATTCGATTTGCCTGGTAATAAGGGATGAAGAAGAATGGGAAAAACTTTAGAGAAGAGAAAAGATGGAAGGAGAAGGAGACTGAGATAGAGTGAGACGAAGATAAAGATATATGAAGCGAAAAGACGGAGGGAGGAGTGAGTAAAAGGATTAAGACAAAGGAAGGGGGGGGGGGAGCAGAATTAGACCGAAAAAGCTTATTCAAATGTATGAAGATAGACCAAATTAAGGGCAGAACAACGTCTGACGGGTCTGCTAGTATGTATATAAATGTTAATTTGAAAATGAGAAAAAAATGTTATAGACGTAATTTAATGCAATCTTCAGTTATTTTTTACTTATTTGCTGTTGAAAATTGAAAAGAAAATGAAAATAATAATTGAGGTTTTACCGGTTATGAAATTAGTTGCACAATAAACCCGCTTTCACTACTTCACTATATATTAATACATATATACACAATACTAAACAAATACTTATTTTCAGTCGTGGGTATAATAAAGCTTTCAAATACAACAATTTTGCACCATAAATCAATTCTCTGCCTAACATTTATTTATATATCTCCATCTTTACTTGATATTTTTTATGAATTACCTTGGAATTTGTAGTGCAATCTCATCGAGACTGTCGGACGGGCTCATCGGTGTCTTCTCAAAAAGGCGTGATGGCGCCAGCGTGAGGTGACCTGTTGAATCGCTAACGCAGCGAAACACTTTGGCGCCGCGACGTTGACGTTGCTGTTGACGTTGGCGTTCGACGCGTTTTTTACGTTTACTCTCCTCGGCGCGCTGCAGATTATGCAAGCGAAAGAAGAACATTGACATTCTGTACGAGTACGCATATGTGTAAGTGCGTGCATGTATTGTAAAGTGTGCATGTGTATCGTTCACATGTGTATTCATGTGCGTGTGTGTGTGTTAGAATAATTGATTGTTGATTTAAGTAAGGTGTTATTGAAACAAAGATGTTGAGTGCACGCGTGGTTGATGCGAATGTTAAAAATATTTTTTTTTTATGACAAAGAGCAGCAGTTTAGTTTTATTGGTGATCAAATGCAATATATTTTATAATTGTTGTGCGTTGTCATTGTGGTTTGTTGCGTTGATTGAATATTTACATTTGACGATACACAATTTGAGGATTGTACGCATTTTTTTTAGTTCGTTTTAGTTAATTTTTAAATTTTTGTTTGCAAATTTTTTAAATTTTTTCAAGCATTGTTATTGTTGCATTTTTAATGAACGTAATTTCACAAGTATCGTTTATGAAAAAGCAGATTGCAGAAATTTGTATGCACATAAAAACAAAAATTAATGAATATATTATTTATTTAAAAAGTTAGAAAAATTTTAAAACAGTACTTTGGATGCACAAACTTGAAAATGTAACTTTTGGGAATTTGCGATGCGGCTTGTTTTGCAATGAATAAGACGTAAGTTGTAACAAAAAAAAAGTGAATGTAGTTCTTATTATTAATGAATTTTAAAAATTATTATTATATACTACACCATTTCTATGTAGTTGTAAGTGGGAAAACGTCAGATATAAATCTCAAAGCATAATAGGGAAATGAGATTAGTCAATTGTAAATGCGAAAGCTGATTTCGAAATGCGAAAGCATTAATTGCAATTGAAAATAGTTAATTGTATAAGAGAGTAGATAATTGTAAATGCGAAAGCATCATATTGAAATGAGATAAGTTAGTTGTGAATGCGAAAATGTCATATGGAAACGAGGAAAGTCACATGTCACTGAGAATTAGTAGTTGAGATCAGCACTTCCGGTTGACCATTCATCAGCTATTGCTGACTCAATTCTCGAATGGCATGGCCCCTACACGCGCACCAAAACTGAATCGTTAAAATCGCTCGCCTGCTCTCCCAATCGTTGACAAATTTACCTTACTGAAGCGGCGCATGTGCTCATGATAAGCCTGTCTGTTCTCGGTCGATCGACGACACTCCCGACACTATTATCGCGCCCAAAAAATGAATGTACGAGCCTGGTGCAATTACAAGTGACTCGCATATTCAGTTTATGCGTTTATATTGACGCCTGCTTATTCTCATTTACAAATGACACTTTCTCATTTACATCTGACGCTTTCTTCTTTCCAACTGACTATTGTAAAATAAAAGTAATGTTTTCACATTTTCATTTGACGCTCTCTTATTACAAATTACTTTTATTTCCATATGACGTTTTCTCATTTACAATTGGAAATGGTGTAGTTTAGTTACGAAAGTATTAGGTTATACAATAGGGTAAAAAAAGCGAAGTTAAAAAAAAGTGGCCATACATTTGAATACATTTTCCTAAGCTCGAAGAATGAAAAAAAAAAAAACGCTTATCTTGCCTATTTAATAAAAAACTTTTAAAAACTTAAAATATTGCAATATTCAATCCAGTTGATTAGTTATTTTCACAGTAAAGTCACAACGAGCGAACTTCTCCCAACCCTAGAAGAGGGTTGCTTTAATGTTGTTCAGATCCAACAGTAATGGCTCTCGTCGAAGGGAGAGGCTTTTGAGCCCATCACGTGCGGATTTGGCCTTTACTACGCGAAATCGTATGGAAGGGTGCAATCAGCATTCGTCGTAAGGAAACAACTGCATTCATGTACACTGCCTAATTGCATTACTGACGACTTCGCAGTGGTGGCCATCGCGCAGAAGCAGGCATATGTATATTCTGGCATCCTGCTATATTGGCAATACTGGGGAGGCAACACGGGAGTGTTTAAGGGAGTGCAACAGGCTACTACGAGAGAAAGGGCGCAAAAGGCCGTACGCGTATGCGCAGAAGCAAAACCGCAACAAAGCATGGGGAAGAGGAAATGCGATTGTGAGAGGCGAATCTCTTTTTTGTTACATCATGCAAACCAATTTGCATATAGCTAACAAGGGAAGTGTGCCTACATATGTTGCTCCAGCATCGAGCAATTTTCTTGATACTATATTGGGCTCTGAACGTGATAAATGAAGGTATGATTAGATGGTCCTTACTAGATCATCCTTCTTCGACCATGCATAGTTTCAGCATCCCCCTAAAGACGGTAGAGAACGGAGAAATCTTTCAAAATTCCAGAAATATTTAGAAACAGAACTGGGAATGTCCAAAGATGTTGCCAATGTGAAGGAACTTGAGGTGTCCAATAAGTTTCTAGCAAAGACGATTATCAAATCATATAACAGAGCACGCAATTTAAAAAGATTCAAAGGAAAAGCAAACCCCCCTTGGTGAAGCAATGAGCTGTGTCTGTTGGGAACACAGGTAAAATGAGTTTTTAACTGGCAAAGGTCGCGGAAGGTGAAGCGAGTCAGATCGAGTATAGGGATCTGTTGACGACGTACAAGCATAAAGTTATCAGGCCGAAGAAAGTCTCATGGAAAAACTTCTGTGCGGACTCCGTGTGCTTCAGCGAAACAGAGCGGTTGAGCAAAGTCCTAGCAAGGGGAACATTCTCGCAAAACCAATAAAGAAAGAGAATAGAAAATGCTCAAATAATAGCGAGGAGTCTCTTTAGGCGCTTTGTGACACACATTTCACAACGGAAGATGAATCAGAAGAGACAGCGGGCAGCACTTACACTTCGATCAGAAAGCGAGTAGTGCCAGGCTTGGTGAGCGATACCAAGATCGAATGGGTGGTGAAGACTTTTTCTAGGTTTATATCGCCGGGCACGAATGGCATATTCCCAGCCATGCTAAAAAATTTCGAGTAAACCCGTCATGGGTTGGCGTAAAATAATATTAAATGATTGAATAAGATTGAATAAATACACCACACTTTTGGACAACTGCTCCTGTACCTTTCTAACAAAGGCGAGAATATCGGTCATACATATGAAACCCAAAAACTACACGCACATTAGCTTTACATCATTTCTGCTCAAAACTTTTTACAGGTTGATAGATGTGTACATATAATCCCACGTGGTTGAAAACATGTAGACACCAAAAACAAGTCAGTAGACTTCTTGCAAAACATTTCTGGGGCTTTAAACAATGTCTCTAAACGGGCGATCATTATCTACATTGCAGTACATCCAGCCAAAGTCAAATGCATACAGCGGCACTCAGCAAGGCGGGGTGTTATCACTTGGCGACTCCGAACTCCTCATGGATCTAGGGGGTGGGAGGGCGGGATGGCCTAGAAAGTCGCATGTGGTCATAACAAATCTTTCCCGAGGTGGTCGGGCTTGGTACCGGAACGTACCGGATCTGCATCCGGCAAAGGACCATCAACTCGATAACACTCCTCAAAGCCTTCTGGGTGTGTCCTTATCGCAACAATAACAACAGCAGGAGGGCTACCCTGCAGGAGAAACCTTGTACAAAATATCCAGGAATCATTCTAGATAGGTGTCGTGAGAGCTCAACGTAGACGAGAAAGTGGAAAAGGCCTCCACGGCACTTTATGCATGTAAAAGAATGCAATAATATACGTATGTTCATCGTCCTCTTCCATAGGGTATTTAAAGCGTTTGTAAATCCTATCATATACTATGAAGTCCTGGTTTGGTGGTCATTCCCACAAAAAAACACCTCCATCAAATACCAGAAGGGGTACCTATGTTCAGCATTGTGAGAGCCCTAAAAACAACCCCGATGACTGCACTGTATGCAATTCCACCAGTAAACGCGATGACAAACAATAGAGCAATTGGGAAGAAGTAGCCATAACCAAATCAAAAGAAACACTGGAAGAAAACAGCTTAAACATTCGCTTCCAATTTTTTACTGATACCCAAGCGGCAACTAAGGCAATAATCTCGCATAGCACAGCAAACAAAAGTGTATAAGAGTGTAAGTGATCCACGGAAAAAGCGGGATAGGGATCATACATCTATTTGGAGCCCAGGCAATATGGGAATGAAAAGGTGGATGAGCTAGCTAAAATTTAAAAGATTTTTTTCGAAAACGTGTACGAGGTTGGTTTGCGGAGTTTTAATTGCATAGTTAATATAAATTTTTTTTTAAATTATCGAAAATAAAAAAGAATTTAATTGAAGAATCTTGATAAAAATTGCCTCTGCTATTTTCATGTTCGCTTCTGTGCATACACACATACGCATTTGCGAACTATGTATTTAGAAGCGAACTACATTCGCTTAATGCTGCTGCTGTCAATGTTCCAAATTAGAGTCATGCTACTATCAAAATTTGTATAATTAAATGTAAGCATTGATTTGACATCGCGCAAAGCAAATGGCACGTGATATAGTCTGTATCACGCGATGCAAATGTGAAAGTATTCGTGCGAGCAAAAAACTTATTAAAGTATGAAGGGGAATTTTATTTAATTAGAACAGGTGCATTCCATGTTACAAAATCGATTTTTTAAATGCAAAGTTAATTTGCTTCTTAACTTTCTTCAGAATAAAAGTGAAAAAAATATATATATAATTGAATAAAAATAATATTTTGTATTTAATAATCAATAAGCTATTTAATTGAACACGCAATGCATTTTAAATATGAGAGGATAAATAATGAAAAAGCGTAAGACGTACTGTGCCCACACAATGACGCATACGCATTGGAAATAAGCCTTAAACAAGCATATACTTATTTACTTATGTACGTCTACCATGCATATAAATATCATATCATATTATTATACGAAAGTGTGTAATGAAAGCCTATTGACGTAAGTAGAAAAGCTACTAAAAATGAAAGTTTTCGAATGAATTTTTACTTAAAACGTAACAATTATGTCAAAAAGTAAATTACAATATTATGTATAAATTAAAATATTATGTATATTCATTCGTGCAATGAAATGACTCCCGTCGATGCAGCTCCACCAAGCTGTGATGAAGGTATTCAGCACACTACTCATGGAATTGAATGCCACCACCTAATGGGAGCAGCGGTCTCCGGCACATGTAATTCATAATTGTATTTTTATACTCAGCGTGCTTTGCACACAGAGTATATTAACTTTGATTGTATAACGGTTGGTTGTACAGGTATACAGGCATCGAGATAGATATAGACTTCCATATATCAAAATTATCAGTATCGAAAAAAAATTTGATTGCGCCACGTCCGTCCGTCCGTCCGTCCGTCCGTTAGCACGATAACTTGAGTAAATATTGAGATGTCTTCACCAAATTTGGTACACTAGCTTATCTGGACCCAGAATAGATAGATCGGATGATAACCATGCCCACTTTTTTATATATAAAATGTTGGAAAACACAAAAAACCTGATAATTTAGTAAATAAATTTGAAAAAAAAATTTAAAATGGGCGCGGCACCGCCCACTTGTGATAAAATCAATTTTACAAATATTATTAATCATAAATCGAAAAACATTAACCCTATCATAACAAAATTCGGCAAAGAGGTTGCCTTTACTATAAGGAATGCTTTGAATAAAAATTAACGAAATCGGTTAAGGACCACGCCCACTTTTATATAAAAGATTTTTAAAAGGGTCGTGGACGAATAAAATAAGCTATATATTTGCCAAAAAAAAGCTTTGTGTCAATGGTATTTCATTTCCCAAGTGGATTTATAACAATAAATGGGAAAAACTTCAAATTTGAAAAAATGGGCGTGGCACCACCCTTTTTATGACTAAGCAATTTTCTATGTTTCGGTAGCCATAACTCGAAGAAAACTTAACGGATTGTAATAAAACTGGGTGCACAAATTTTCCCTTTAGAAGGAAATATTTCCAGAACAAATGGACTAGATCGGTTAAAGACCACGGCAACTTAGATATAAAACAAGTTTAAAAGGTCGCAGGCTAGAATAATAAGCTATAACTTAGCAAAAAATGGTTTCGAATCAATGATATTTCACTTATCAAGTTTTATTGTAAGAGGAAATGTGGAGATATTTTTTTTAAACGGGCGGTGCCACGTGATATGTAGAAAAGTAACTTGTTTTAACATTGTTCCTAATAGTGTGGATATGATTTAGGCACACTTTTGAAACCTTAGTAACATTTGGTCGGATTTTTAGAGTATTTGTTGATTTATCCGACCAAATATTACTAAGCTTTCAAAAGCGCGCCTAAATCATATACACACTATTAGGAATAAACTACGTAGAGAGTGTATGTACCTACATGGTGAATAAAAGGAATAGCAACAAAGCGGCAATTCTGAGAGACCAATTGTGAAGCCAGCAACGGGATATTCATATGGCTGAGTAGCTAAATGCATCTGCCTTTGCACTGATATGAATGTTGGAGATTCGAGTTCAATGCTCAGCTCCCGAAAAGATAGCTGACGAAGAAGTGAAATTCAGAAACATATCCTAGTAACCATCGCCGTTTGTAAACCTTATTTTATTTTATTTTATTTCATATTATTTTATTTTGTTTTTTTTTTTTTTTTATTTTATTTTGTAATTGATATTAGAGACAAATTGTAAGTTTACAAACGGCGATGGTTACTAGGACATGTTCTGAATTTCACTTCTTCATCAGCTAGCTTTTCGGGAGCTGAGCGTTGAACTCGAATCTCCAACATTCATATCAGTGCAAGCCTTTAGCTGCTACGCCATATGAATGTTCCGTTGTTCGCTGTACAATTGGTCTCTATATTGTATTTCGTTTTATTTTATTTTATTTTATTTTATTTTATTTTATTTTGTTTTATTTTATTTTATTTTATTTTATTTTATTTTATTTTATTTTATTTTATTTTATTTTATTTTATTTTATGTTATCTTATTTTATTTTATTTGATTTTATTTTATTTTATTTTATTTTATTTTATTTATTTTATTTTATTTTATTTTATTTTATTTTATTTTATTTTATTTTATGTTATCTTATTTTATTTTATTTTATTTTATTTTATTTTATTTTATTTTATTTTATTATAGTTTATCTTATTTTATTTTATTTCATTTTATTTTATTTTATATTTTTTTTATTTATATTTAACTAGCCTTTACCCGCGGCCCCGTCCGCAAGGAGAAAATGAAATATGTGGGCTATTCACGTTAGCCTGCTTATAAAGTTATCTGTTTAAAATTTTTTTTCTGTCTAATGCATTTTATTTTTGTAATTGAGTAAAAAAAAGAACTTTATGAGCTGATAACCTGATAGGGTCCCAAAATGATAACGAAATTAACCAGAAAAAGCCACGAAATGACCCCGACGCTATCGCGGACGGATCCCGAAAACCATCCAGAAACGCCCCGGAAGTGTTTCCAAAAGTTCCCGAAGTAGTTCCAAAAAAACCCGAAATGACAACGACACGATTCTAGACTTATCCAGATAACCACACAGAAATGATGCCTGAAGGGTACTAAATTGATCCCGAAATAGTCCCGAAAAAGTTCCGAAATTACCCTGACGGGCTCCCGGACGGATCTCAAAAACCATCCAGAAAATATCCAGGAAGGGTCCCTAAATTATCCCGACTAACTCCAGAAAAAGTTCCGAAATGGCTCCGAGGGGATCCACGATGGATCGCGAAAACCATACAGAAATGATTCCGGAAGGATTCCAAAATGATCCCGAAATGGTCCGGAATTGACCCAGATGGGATCCCGCACAGATCCAGAAATGATCCCGGAAGGGTGCAAAAACTATCCCGGAAAAGTAACAAAAAATCCCGAAATGGCTCCTACGGCATCCCGGACGGATCCAGAAATGATCTCGGAAGGGTCCCCAAATGATCCCAAAATGGTCCCGAAATGACCCTGATGGATCCGGCAAACCATCAAGAAATTATGCCGAAAGGGTCCCAAAATGATTCCGAAATAATACAGAAAAAGTCAAGAAACGACCCCTAGAAGATCCCCAAATGATCCCGTATTAGCCCCGAAAAGGTCCCGAAATAACCCCGACGGGATCCCGGACAAATCCCGAAAACCATCCAGAAATGATGCCGGAAGGAATCCCAAATGATTCCGTAAAAGTCCCGCATTGATTCCGACGGGATCCCGAACGGATGCCGAAAATCATCCAGAAGTGATGCCGGAAAGGTCCTCAAATGATCACCTAATAGTCCCGAAATGACCCTTAAGGGGTCATGGACGGATCCCATAAACCATCCAGAAATGATCCCGATATATTCCCGAAGAAGTCACGAAATGACCCTGACGTGATCTCGAACACACCCCTAAATGACCCTGACGGGATCCCAGACAGATCCCGAAATCCATCCAGAAATGATCTTGGGAGGGACCCCAAATGATCCCGAAAAAGTCCCGCGATGATTCCGAGGGGATCCTGATCGGATACCGATAACCATCCAGAAGTGATGCCGGAAAGGTCCTCAAATGATCACCTAAAACCAAAATGACCCTGACGGCATCCCGGACTGATCCCAAAATCCATCCAGAAATGATCTTGGGAAGGTCCCAAAATTATCCCGAAATAGTCTAGGAAAAGTTCAGAAATTACCCTGACGGGTTCCCGGACGAATCCTGAAAGCCATCTCTAAATGATCCCGAAAAAGTCCCGAAATGACCCTGACTGGACCCCGAAAGGATCCCGAAAACTATCCAAAAGTGATGCCGGAAATGTCCTCAAATGATCACCTAATAGTTCCGGAAAGACCCTGACGGGATCCCGAACGGATCCCGACAACTATCTAGAAATGATGCCGAAAGGGCCTGCAAATGATCCCGTATTAGTCGAGAAAAAGTCCCGAAATGAACCCGACGGGATGCCGGACGAATCCTAAAAACCAGCCAGAAATGATGCCGGAAGGGACACCAAATGATCCCGAAAAAGTCCCGCAATAATTCCGACGGGATCCTGAGCGGATACCGAAAACCATCCAGAAGTGATGCCGAAAAGGTCCTCAAATGATCACCTAATAGTCCCAAAATGACCCTGACGGCATCCCGGACAGATCCCGAAATCCATCCAGAAATGATCTTGGGAGGGTCCCAAAATTATCCCGAAATAGTCTGGGAAAAGTCCAGAAATTACCCTGACGGATACCGGATGAATCCTGAAAACCAATCTTAAATGATGCCGAAAAAGTCCCGAAATGACCCTGATGGGACCCGGAAAGGATCCCGAAAACTAACCTGAAATGATGCCGGAAAGGTCCTCAAATGATCTCCCAATAGTTCCGAAAAGACCCTGACAACTATCCAGAAATGATACCGAAAGGGCCCGCAAACGATCCCGTATTATTCGAGAAAAAGTCCCGAAATGACCCCGACGGGATGCCGGACGAATCCCAAAAACCATCCAGAAATGATTTTGGAAGGGACCCCAATGATCCCGAAAAAGTCCCGCAATTATTCCGACGGGAATCTGAACGGATACCGAAAACCATCCAGAAGTGATGCCGGAACGGTCCTCAAATGCTCACCTAATAGTCCCAAAATGACCCTGAGGGCATCCCGGACAAATCCCGAAATCCATCCAGAAATGATCTTGGGAAGGTCCCAAAATGATCCCGAAATGGTCTCGGAAAAGTCCAGAAATTACCCTGACGGATTCCCGGACGAATCCTGAAAGCCATCCTTAAATGATCCCGAAAAAGCCCCGAAATGACCCTGACGGGATCCCGAAAGGATTCCGAAAACTATCCAGAAATGATGCCGGAAAGGTCCTCAAATGATCCCCTAATAGTTCCGAAATGACCGTGACGGGATCCCGAACGGATCCCGACAACTATCCAGAAATTATGCCGAAAGGGTCCGCAAATGATCCCGTATTAGTCGAGAAAAAGTCCCGAAATGACCGTGACGGGATCCCGACAACTATCCAGAAATGATGCCGAAAGGGTCCGCAAATGATCCCGTATTAGTCGAAAAAAAGTCCCGAAAGGACCACGACGGGATCCCGGACAAATCCCAAAAACCATCCAGAAATGATGCCGGTAGGTATCCCAAATGATCCCGAAATAGTCCCGAAATGACCTCGTCGGCATCCCGGACGGATCCCGAAAATTATCCAGAAATGATGCCGGAAAGGTTCCCAAATGATCCCCTAATAATCCCGAAATTACCCTAATGGGATCCCGGACGGATCCCGAAAACCATCCAGAAATGATGCCGAAAGGGTTCCCAAATGATCCCGTATTAGTCGCGAAAAAGTCCCGAAACGACCCCCACGGGATCCCGGACGGATCCCGAAAACCATCCAGAAATGATGCCGAAAGGGTTCCCAAATGATCCCGTATTAGTCGCGAAAAAGTCCCGAAATGACCCCGACGGGATCCCGGACGGATCCCGAAAACCATCCAGAAATGATGCCGGATGAGCCCCAAAATGATCCCGAAAAAGTCCCCAAATGACCCCGACGAGATCCCGGACGGATCCCGAAAACCATCCAGAAATGATGCCGGAAAGCCCCCAAATGATCCCAAAAAGTCCCCAAATGACCCCGACGATATCCCGGACGGATCCCGAAAACCATCCAGAAATGATGCCGGAAGAGCCCTCAAATGATCCCGAAAAAGTCCCCATATGACCCCGACGAGATCCCGCACGGATCCCGAAAACCATCCAGAAATGATGCCGGAAGGGTCCCCAAATGATCGCGAAATAGTCCCGAAATGATTCCGGAATAGTCCCGAAAATGTTCCAAAATAACCCCGACGGGATCCCGGACGGATCCCGTAAACTATACAGAAATGATCCCGGAAGGGTCCCAAAATGATCCCGAAATAGTCCCGAAAAAGTCCCGAAATTACCCCGGCGTAATCCCGGACCGATCCCGAAAGCCATCCAGAAATGATCCCGGAAGGGTCTCGGTATGACCCTTACGGGATTACAAATAAGGTGAAGCTAATTATAAAACCATGTTAATAAGGCAGCAGGCGCATTGGAGCGAATAAAAAGTTAGATAGAAACATACAGGTAAAGCTAATAAAAGCGTGCTAATAAAAACAATTGATGGAGGGCGGATGGCGGGAGTAGAGGAGAGGACCACTGATCGTTCCTCCAAAATTGTCTAGATCTCGTTCTGTATGTACCAGATACCAAAAACTATTGATTTAGGAGAAAATTTAAATTGAGTTATAACAATTTATGGATTTTACACCAGAGGGGGAGATAAAGGGGGGCGGGCGGAGGGTGTCACTGCTTACTTTGTAAGCCCTCGTCTTATTTGACCCCTTGAGTCTGTGATATTGGTGAAGGCCAGTATCCGTAAAGTTATAATGTGTAAAAATTATGAAAAATAATTTCTCGAAGGGTCGTGGGACCCCCACCCCTCTTTCCTTGTTCGAAAAAAATTTCGCTAGTAGACTACTGTCTGTGTCCCAAATTTCATCAAAATCCGTGTAGCCATTCTGGCGTGATTCAGTCGCAAAGACGAAAAAATATAATAATTAAACTATAACTGTTCCTAGGGGGCGGGGACCACGCCCCTTTTGAAAAATATATAGCTAGTAGATCCTTCTAGACTATTGGCTATATGTGTGCAAAATTTCATCCAAATCGGTCCAGCCGTTCTTGCGTTATTGAGTCACAAAGACAAACGTCTGGACAAACATCCAAACATCCAAACATCTAAACATCCAAACATCCAAACATCTTAACATCCAAACATTCCCATTTATAATATATATTAGATTTAATATTTCTTTTTTATTATTTATATTTATATTTATTTTATTTTATTGTATTTTATTTTAATTTATTTAATTTAATTTTTTTTTTTAATTTTCTTTTTTTTTATTTTAATTTATTTTATTTTATTTTATTTTATTGTATTTTATTTTAATTTATTTTATTTTTTTATTTTATTTTATTGTATTTTATTTTATTTTTTTATTTTATTTTATTTTATTTTATTTTATATTACTTTATTTAATATAATTGAGTTACATTTAATTTAATTTAAAAAAAATCTATTCGGAACATTGTTTTATATCACTGATATTTTACTTTCAGTGTCATTATAACAAGAAAAAGCAAAATTAAAAAAAGAAATTTAATGGGCGTGGCAGCGCCCCCATTTTGGCCAAGCAATGTCTCACGTTTTTGGAGCCGTAACTCGTACAAGAATTGACGTATATATAAGTTGGTATACATAGTATCCCTTATAATGAAAAGTATTAGTTAAAGCCACGTACTTGTTTGATAATACTGTTTGTCAAAAAATGATTAGAAAAGTATTTTGTCTGAAATGAACTGTACAATTGAAACTCACGCTGAGTATATAATGTTCGGTTGCACTATGATACCCTTACTTCTTATTATTCTTTGAGTATTTCACTATACACCGAATTTTATCTAAAAGACATCACCAATAAAAAAATCGTTATTTGCTCGCATTGCATACTTCTATATAATTTGTTAAGCGAATTATATGCATAAATATTTTAGCATTTCTTTTGACATCGAAACTGAATAAAAAGTAACTACACAATCGCAAACGTGGCGAATATCTTCAACGTAAGTATTAACATTACAACACGCACATTATGGTGCTTTGAAAGATCTGTGAATATTATACATATGCACATTCCTGGCATATTTGCTTGAATATTCAATTTACTCTATCGTCATTCACAGTCATAAGATATTTTTCACTGAATTAATGCAAAATCGTAGGCAAAGAATGTCTTTGTGTGTTGAGAGATGAAAAAAGTAATCTCTTACCGCGCGAAGCAAGCATATGTAGGACTTTATGAAAGAAGGCACTTGCAAATCACCTCGCCCACGTGGAAACGTAAGCTACACTGAAAGAAAAAGACTGGTAAAACCAACCGAAATACGGGACAATTCAACCGAAATTTCTGTTAATTTTTATCCATCGCAACAAGATGTTGAATCAACTCCGCATAAATCGTTGATCCGTATTTAACCGGTTTAGTAGTCAAATGAACAAAAAAGTTGTTGTGACAGCTTTGTACGAAAGTACCTATGTTGCCATATAAATAAATAAATGTAAGGCGCGATAACCTCCAAAGAGATCTAAGGCCGAGCTTCTCTTCCAATTTGCGTCGTGCTCCTCTTGATTTTTCCCTACAAATTGGCCGGACGGGACCTACATGTTTTATGCCGACTCTGAACGGCATCTGCAAGGCAGATGAGTTTTCACTGAGAGCTTTTCATGGCAGAAATACAATCGGAGCATTTGTCAAACACTGCCGAGGGGCGACTCCGCTTAGAAAAATTTTCTTTTTTAATTGAAAAATCTTATTTCTAAAATTTTGATGTTGCTTTGCCCGGGGTGCGAACCCAGGGCATACGGTGTGCCAGGTGGAGCACGCTATCATCACACCACGGTGGCACTTACTAACCGAACGCCAAGTGGGCTTACACCAATTATGCTGGCACATATTAAACATTATACACTTTATATTTTGTTTTATTAAACGCACTTTCATCAAATTTTATATTTTATAATTTATTTAATTTATAGTTTTGAACTTCGCTTTGCAAATAGAAATGAAAATAGTAATAACAAAACTGATTCTCAATTCTTTCAGTTGCAGTTCAGCTCATTCTCAGTTTCTTCTCTCGCATGTAGTTGCCACACTTGATTGCTTCGAACAAAACTTGTAGTATAAATGTTTGACGTAACATTTTAATAAACTTGTAATTTATAGCAAAGTAAAGAATCAAATCGCAGGAGGGTAATTCACCACTGGAGTAATTTTACACGTAATACGGCAAGTTTAATTTTCGCAACACTTTTTGTTGAAACGATTCCAAAACAACTCAAACTTTTATATTTTCGGAAACATCAACATTAAAAACGGATGTTTTTTATTATCTTATTAGATACGTTCGCTTGAGTGAAAATTCGTAAAAACTTGAACAAAATATAACTAACTTTGGAAAAATTCTGTTCGTTCAAACAAAACTTTTGCAACAAGAGGGCGCAATTTTGCGTTTCGCTTGGAGGAGAAGTTGCCAAATTGTTCCCGATAAATAGGTGTCCCGGTATCTCATAATTTTTTGCACAGTAAATTCAAAAAAGGTTTTTCGTTTTGTATTGATAACTGAAAAACTAGTTTTTTGTTGTTTTCCCATTTTGTGTGTTTTTTCGATTTGGTGGTTTTCTTATTTTGGTGTTTTTTTTTTTAACAAGTGGCACCATCGTCATAAGTACAAAGTAGAGGGCGCAGTGAGCGTAAAATTTTCTTTGAAATTTGCTCATCTATTGATTGTTGATCGCTGTTCAAATGACCAGTGAGATCAGTTGTGTTAACAGAAAAATCAGGCAGATTGACCAGGAATCTGTAAATTTTACAGAATTTTGTTAACTTAATAGCGACAATTTCTCTTCTGTTGAAATGACTAAACCAATTTGTTCGTTTGACAAAGAATTCGGTCGAATTAACCGTAATTCGATCAATTTCACCGAATCTCCGTTAATTTAAGAAAAACAGAACCGATTTGTCAATTTTACTAGCACCATTTCTTTTAGTGTAGTGTAGTTATGTAGTGTGCATATATTACCAATGATATTGGTTTGCAAATAATGGCTGTAATCTTTTGCACTCGAGTAGCAAAAGAAACAGCTGAGAAAAGCTGAGAACATTGAACGATGTAAATAAAGTGTACGCACTTCATGTTTGAAATACAGAGGGTATTCGTCATCATGTAAAATATACTTATAGACGATCAGCCCAATTATAAACAAAAATTCCTTGCGAGTTTTTCCATTTCTATCATTCCTCGTATTCTAAATAAAAAATCCTTGTGAGCTTTTTCACTTGATCGTTTCTTCTTATTCTGAACAGTGTTCGAAAAAGGGAAAACCGGTCAATGGAGAAAAGTAGGTATTATGAATGGGATTTAAAAGGATATTTCTCTGCCATTTTTTAGGAGTTTTTTCATATGTTGAATTAAAGGGAATGTATCAAAATAGTTTATGGTTACTGTTCCTCATACGAAAAAACACTAATTTGTGCAAATTTATGCTAAAACACATTAACATTATATCAAAAAACTCTTTGTTACAATAAGCAACGGAAGACTTCTTAGCTAATTCGATGCAGTCATCCAAAAATTGCGCAAGGATTTTTTAAGAAGGCTTCAATCGATTTCGGCATATGACGAAAGAGGAATTCAACTCGGCTTGGCCGCCAGAGTATTATTTTGCTGAATGGAAGCAGGCAACTAAAGCGGATTTGTGTTATCGCGCAGTCTTCTTCTTATGCTCCTCTGTTGGTTTTGCTATGGCACCACTTCGTTACTCATTTCAGTCAATACCATATGAAATTCAATATTGTGTTTTTTTTTTATATTTTATTCCTCAGAATTTAAACAAATTCGCAACGATAACTAAACTTTTCATTTTGTTAAACCAAAATAGAAATGCGCAAGAAAATTTCAACGGGCAAATCGGCTGACGTCGATAATTCTAATTTCCTATTCCCAATTATTATTCTCCCTAGGAGAAAAGAATTGGAGGAATTTTTCCGCTTGAATAAAAAATCCGCGAGAAAAAAAATCTGAGCTTCAATTGGTTTACGGTTTTTTGCAGTTTAAAGCTTAGCTTTGTGGTATGGTTCTTCTCACTTAAATGTAAAGCATATTTAATCTCATTCATCTGCGCCCATGCACCGATGGAGGAGAAGGGCGGTGAAATACGCATTTTATGAACGTTTAGAAAGCATACGCCTACTAACGCTGCCCCCGCTATGATAAGAGGCCACGATTGGCGACTTTAACGTGTGGGCAAAGAGGCGGTGCCTATGGGTTGGAAAATTTAGTCACAATGAAACTTATTCTAACGTACTAAGGACATCGTCATTTCCAGCACGAGATATATGCATATAAATATTCATCGAGCTAGATGTCGAAAGGCTAAATCTCAACATACTGCCAAGGATTTTACAACCCGACGAAATATAGGAGCAAAGAAAGTATATTTCTAAATTACTTTGTACCGCCACAGATGAAGACAGAGAAGGGATGCGAGACACTTTTACAGGAAGATAAAAGCATACGCAGAAAGCCGTGAGTGCAAGTAGATTGTTCTGCTGGCTTCCAAGAAAAATGTCCGCAACTTTTACAAAAAAAATTTGACACCATCATCACTATTAAGTGACGCTTAGTAGCCGAAGGATTGGCAACAAGTTACGCCACCTAGGCCTGTTTCGCGATAGCTGACGCCTATAGGGAGCACCAAGCCAGGTCAAGTCTTGCTTAACTTGCCTCCACCAACTCGTATTCAGAACTGGGTTGTCGACCAAATCGACTTATCCGGAGCATATTTGTCCATTATCTTAAGAGGCAAGCCTAAAAGCTCACTATGGGCATACTCGCTGGACATTACCAGCTGGCGACATATGCTGAGAAGTTAGACTTCGTCAGTAATGGTAGTTGTAGCAAGTTCGAGCTGCAGGAAAAAAACGGTTGAGCACGTTCTGTGTTCGTGTGCTTCGTTTGCCAGGTCAAGACTCAAGCTTTAAGTAGCGGCAGAGTTCCCAGATCTCGAGGCAACAACTAAGCTAAGTCTTAGAAAACTTCTAGTATTTGCAAAGAGAAAGGAGTTATCTTAATTAACATACGACCTGGTTCCTTATGACGGTTTTCTGTTTTGGCATAAAACAAATTCTAGTAACGCTATGGATGCATGCAGTCTATGTGTGGTCTTTATTGAGCGGCCAGTTCAATCTAAACAAACTATGGGTTTCCTTGCAAAGAGCCCCAGCTGGTTGGGGGGCTTAGCCAATTTTCAATCTCACCGGCCTGTGGAAAATCCTGTTTTTTTTTAGCAGACGAGGCTCTGTCGACCCCAAGCTCCTCATGGAAATAGTGAATGGGGAGGCGGTATGCCCTAGAAGGTCGCATGTGGTCATACTTAATCGTTCCCGAGATGGTCGGGCTAGTAATTTAATGGTGTCTGTTACAGGAATGTACTGGATCTGCATCCGGCAAAGGACCATCAACATCGATAACACTCCACAAAACCTTCTGCAAGTGACCTTATTGATACAACAACAACAACAATAGTAACTAAGGTGAATCATGTAGTTTATTTGGGTGTTGCTGATGTTAAGCGCTTGGGTGGTGTTAGGAACTTTAAGAAAACCTTGCTGCTTCTTAGCTTACTATGATTTGAAAAAGGACAGTTTTAAGTGTGTTCGGTACCAGCCCTTCGCTGATAAGATATATCCTACAAAATTACTATTGTAACGAATTTTTGGAAATTCTTGACATTTTGGACCTCCTACTAACGTTCGAATCGCTGAACTCTTAAATAAATAACTCAAATATACAGTATGGCAAAATTATCATTATTTAGACTGCTTTGGTGTACTACTCCCAATACTCGCATACTTTGCTAAATCGTGTTATTCCTCAGCTTGTGCTACTTTTATACTCTCTGTTGCCTTGTTCACACATTTCTCCTAAGGTCTAGACTTTTCGCGAACATGGAACAGTTGTATCGCATACTTGGTTAGTTAGCTATATGCGTGTGTATGTGTGAGTAACAATTTCTTCTCTTAGCTGACGACTAAATGTGTGTATATGAGATATCTCTTCACTTCGAGCTGTTGGTTATGTGTGTCAAATATTCTTCGTTGCCTTGTACATAAGCGCGACTGCTTGCTGTTTTTGTTGTTGTGATTATTTACTAACAGCATAGTGATTCTAATATTCACCATATTATCATTGATGTGCTGGTTTCCGAAGTTGTGGTGGTGTAGTGGTACGGCTGTTCCCACGTTGTCTATATTCTTTGCCCTCACACAGGGCTCGCAATGAACATGTATATGCAGCTTTAATGACAGAAATATACCGGCCAAGATTTTTCCTTGCATTTTTTAGGAACATTAATTGCTTTTTTTTTACTCCATAGAATGATGTTATGATATTGTTTCTGCATCACAAACCTAATCAACTATTTCCCTTAAACTTTACGTTTCAAAGCCAATCATCACCAAAATTGTGAAAACACTCAAGGGTATAATAAATGAAATTCGAATAATTTAATTTAGCACTAAGCCGTACATATGAGTGTTTCATTGCGAAGCACATATCACCATGTACAAGCGTATATACATTAGGGCGGGTCGATTTGTGGGGAGGCAAAAAAATCGCCCATTGCTCTGTGGAAGGAACCATGCCTGTAAAACGATTTCTTATGCCCCCCCCCCCCGATTTGGGTGTAACTTTTGGGTGGGGGCAAATTTTGAAAACTCCCACTTTGACCCATTTAGAGTGCTCCAATCGAGTCCAAATGTATGACCGAACCCTACTAACTTTGGAGGCCCGACCCACCGATGCCAGTGGCACCCTGGAACCCCCCTGGGGGTTCACCATACAAACATTTTTGGTGAACCGCCAGGAGGGTTTTCACAGAGCAGTGAGCGATTTTTAAATCGACCCGCCCTAATATACATATGTATGTATGTGTGAACATACAAAGTGGCGTAGAAGTACTGTATATATGAGCACTTTTGTGTCTCAAAGGACCGTCAAAGAATAACAAAATACCAATTACACTTAGCTTAAGAAACGCTCCAATTGATTTTATTGAATAATATGAGCTCATCTGTCTATGTACATACATACATACATGAGTACAGATGTATTGCCATGGCGGTGCCTTGAGGTTATGCCATAATGACTTGAGAATGACGCTGATAAATTGGAAATACTTAAACTGATTTTATTACATTTCCCTCAAAAAAAGAAAATAAATAAAAAAGCTCAAACTGCTACTAACTTCGTTGAAAGGCAAATCAAAACCAGAAAGAAATGCTATGCTGAGGGAAAAATCAAAACAATAAATTTTTATAACAAAAGTTGAAAGCATTTTTTGTAACGATAAGTCTGTGTAAGCATTCAATAAAAATACGACTTTTCACCACAGTGCTAAACCAAATTGCTTAGAAACGCAGAAAATGGGAAATTGAAAAAAAAAAAAAAATTTAAAAAACCAAACACACGAAAAATACCGCAAATGTACCGTTAAACGCTATTAGGCTTTTCGGCTATTAACCTCCTAAAACCGAAATGCATTTGTTACCCTTTGCTGTCTACATATTTGTGTAACTTTAGTGTAAAGGTCGTAATGCTGGGATGTAGCAACGTGTCACAAAATGATTGCTTATATGGCCAAAGAGAGGCGAATGGGGAGGAGATTGTTATAACAGCAAGAAATATCAAGTATGGTTGTGAACAATCAAAACAAATAAGCACGATTATGTGGATGTAGAAATTTTGATTATATAACCTGTTGCAAAAGTGAGCAAGAAAGTGACTTTCAAAGGTATATTTTGTGTAGAGGATTGAGTTTAATAAAACTTTAAACAAAAATTTTAGTTAAACAGTTTTATTGAAAACAATACTTACATTAAGTAATATTAATACTAAAACTTAGAAAATAATTAGGTAGGTCCCAGGACTAGTACAGTCGTCACACACAGACAAAGCGTTGGGCGCGTAAAATTTCTAAAAATGTGAGGCGTATCATAACCTGATTAAGGTTCAGTTGGTCTTACTTATGACTATCAATAGAAAATGGATGCACCCAATGCTCTTATTTAATTCTCTGATCAACGCCCTAGATTGATAAGGACTCTGACAACTAGCACCTAGGACTTGCATAATTATTTTCTAGCCTTTAGTATAATTATTACTTAATATAAGTATTTAATTGCCTATTATTTCCCATTCTATTTAGTTCATTTAGTGGCTCATTATTACAAGGACTCTTTCCTGACAATTTGTTACAATCTAAGTCCTCAATACATAATCCTTCCAAAGACTTTACTCGACTCTGCGCCACCTATGCTTGTCCCTCCTCGAACTGCAAAGCATTTTGATGTCACTTCTACCGGACTGTATGTAATATTTGTTCCAAATATGATCCTAATACGATTTTTTTGGATATCTCGATCCTTGCGCCACCTGACGGCAATTTTGTTTTTCATATTTCGCTTTCTATTCATGTATGTATTATGTTGTCCAAATATGAGCCAACTCGGACCATAAAAACAATCTTTTGAAATGTTGCGATCCATGCGCCACCTATCGGATTTTTCTTATTACTAAATTGCCATCGGATTCTGAATTATATTCCAAGTTTCAAGTTTGTAGCTTATCGGGAAGTTACTTAAATTTCAAATACAAAATTCTAATCGCTACATTGCTACACAGAGTCAAGTTAAATAAAACCGCTTAAAAATGACGTAAATGTGATAACTTGACTAAATATTTCATTAACGCTCAGTGATTCCAATAAGCGTTAATTTTAGTGTTACTACCTTAGCTTGTTAAACAACCAATTAAAATATTTATA